>NC_081442.1:6404105-6405394 GCF_007210705.1 Tigriopus californicus
TCTGCTCGTGGATAACGGATGTTACGGGCTAATTGTTAATTTGAGCAATTGGCCGACATCGTAATCGTTTTTCTTAATCTCAATTGTTAGAAAGTAGACTAGATTTTTGAAATTAAAAGCCTCTATAAGCCATGAACGAAAGTTCGAATGCTGATGTATTGTGTACATATATTGAAATTAGATCAATTACATACAAAGACAACAAATATCAATAATCCAAGTCATAAAAGAAGAAAGTAGTAACTCGTTCTTTTGGATAAGGGATGTCTACTCAATCTCGATTCGAAACCATAAATTGACGAATAGAAATTTAACACCGGTTGCCAACGTATTGTTTAACGACAACTTCACACCCACCCTGCATACGAATATGGACAGGAGACATCTCAACTGAATTGGTTTGATCGCAACTTCAATCATCAAGCGGTCACTGACATTTTTGGACTATGGATGCACAGCTACCAACGATGACAATCATATGCCTAGGCATTGATAGGCCACCGGAACTCTAGACTGCGATGGCGCCGCCGACATATACATACATTAATTGGGAAGGGCTCGCATTGTAAAACATGGCTTAACAGAAAAATTTACCACATTTTGACAAATCTTTTTGCCTCACCCACTTTTACAGGTTGTCTCCACTGTTTTTCATTCGGTTTTGCCTAACTCTGGAGTATTTAAACACTTCAAATGGTGGAAGGCATTTCCATCAAATCCTTTACCACAGTAGGTTTCTCTCTTTTAGGGCCAATTGAGGCTTGCAGAAGTTCATTCCCAAAAGACAATCTGTGCTCGAATGGTTGTGGAAGCTGTTGCCATCAAGATCGCTGAATTTCTTAGTCTGATATCACTTCACTCGCTTATTTTGTCTAAATTTCGCTCATTTTGGCAACCGCCAGAGTTTTCAATAGGTGTCTGTGGGATCACTGAAGTTCCTCGATGTGGGGGACCAGAGTGACCAATTACGGAACTCTTTCTATATGGGATTATGTCTCTAGCTGAAATTACTCTATTGCTAGACGAGCTCAGGTTGCAACTAAGAAGTAGGGTCCCTTTTCTCAAAAACTGTTTGTTTTGTCTCTTTTGTGAAATCTCATTATTCCAGTGGTCTATGGCCTAGGATTAGAATTCACTCGCAACCACAACGTAAGTTTAAAAATCTCTGAGGTGATCTAGCTTTCGGCTGTAACACACCAATGTAGCTTAGTCTTCGGTCTCAGACTCGATGATTGATGGGGGCTTTTGTCTACCCCACACACCCCTAGGCACTTCACTGTGTGGAAGAA
>NC_081442.1:6406317-6407454 GCF_007210705.1 Tigriopus californicus
TTCCGCTCTAGTGCGACCTGGCCATTCTGGTGAGGCCTGGTCGATTAGATAATGTTCCTATATCCCATCTATGATCATGGCGCAGTGAAATGCTAACCATACGACTTATCCTTCCTGCATATATTAAACCTACTTTTGCTTGTTGTCATTGGTTATCGGTGTTGGATTTCGCCATGTCTGAAGTGGAGGATTACTCTCAGTTTGATTGGATTATTGACCTCACACTGAGCGACCAGGTAACCCGTACAAGTTTCACCCAGACCGAGAAAAAAGTGAAGAATCTCCTGGCATGAAAAAACGAACTGGGCGAGATGAATGTTTTCTTGGATGCAGCGGGAAATGCTTAGACAGAAGAGACGAATCTGACATTTGACCTCTAGAGACTGATCGAGAGGACAAAACACGAAAAGATGACGGTCGATTCGGTTCCAATCGAACACCATGTTTTTTTGAAATTTAGACCTTTCTTGCTCATACCTTAACCCTGGGGACAAGAAATGCTCGGAAACCACTCGTTTCTGAGATACGGGATGATCTGACTCATCAGGAGAGGGAGCATTGATCATCAAAGATTGCCGTTCGTTCTCCAGATTGAGGATGGGATCGACTGAAAGGGGACCTGGGGAAGAAGTCGAGCCTAACAAATTGCAACATTGTGGACTTAATACGTGCCTGCCTTTTTGTAGAAGATCGAAATGTAATTGTAATTCCGAAGAATGCCTTCTTTGACCTTATTGCCGTTTTGGATCGGGTAGAAATCAACTTAAAAAAAATGTGTTGATCGCTTGCAATTAGCCGACGTCGCTCAGGGAATATGTAGGAAATTTGAAAATTTCTATTTGAGGTAGATGATGGAAGGTGCAGCCAATACAGATGCCCGACGGTCACCTTAACTTAGATTGAAAGAAATCAAGTAATTGCTTAGGAGTGGGGAAATTAGAGTGATGGAAACGCCACAAATGCAGGCTGGCATGAAAATCAATGGCAACAAATTTCATCAAAGAAGGCAGACCAGAAATTACAATCCAATATCGAGTTCTGGTGGCAATTGTTCCAATTGTGAAAAGACACAAGGATGACCTTTTCCACGAATTTCTAGAATTATGAGCTGCAGCCAACAGGCTTCTCGTCAAATCT
>NC_081442.1:6407505-6416750 GCF_007210705.1 Tigriopus californicus
CCCCCCTCAAGCCCTGACCTCAACCCGATGGACTTTGCCATTGATCCATCCTTGAAGACAGAGCTTGTTCCAAGACTCATAGAAGTGTCGGGGCTCTGAAACTTGCACTTGAGCGCTCATGGGCCTCCATCCCCGAGGACATGGTGATCCGAAGCTGCACCCAAGTCAAACGACTTCGCTGCGTAATCGCCAACAAAGGTGGCCACATTGAAAATGTATCAACAAAATTTGTAGGCCTTGGTCTTGTCTATTTCTGGAATAAAAATCAGCCCGATATCTCTAATCATTTATTTTTTATAGCCAAAAAACCAGAGTCCCATACTTAATTGCCATACTGTTGTCAAGTGTGCTAAAGTGCATGCAATGGAGCACATTTTTAGCCAGTGCATTTGCCGTAAGCTATATACGTAATGTCTGAAGGAGGAGAATCACATGGCTTGACTTGCTCACGAACAAGTACATACATGTAGCATGAATCAAATTGTCCTAATTTTGAAAACACTTTGAAGTGCACACAAATGGCTCAATATTAATAAGCTTATTAAGAACGAATAGATGATAGAGGCCTTGGGTTATTTATTGGTCCTACAAAGAGGATAAAACTGTTAATTTGAAATTTCTCCTCCAATTCTATCTACATTTGCTTTGTATTTTCTGAACAAATTGAAATATTCCATGGCAATCGTGAGTTCACATCTTAGATGCTGAAGTTTACTTGTCTCGCATTCTACCACTGATGTTGGTAAGCGATCATAATCATAATCCAGGGCATTGTATCTTCTAATCCTACTTCCTCCAAATTCAGACTCAGAAACTCGGAAACTCGGAAAATTCAGACAGAAATCTGATTGGCTGGGTCCGTTAAGAATTAGTACTTTTGCGTTCGAGGAGAAGATGACTTTCTACGTGGGACTTCAATGTTCGGCATGTTTTCTGCACTTGGGTCTAGGATCTCGAGTCTACCATGTAATAGGCAATCAAGACGCTGAAAATTTCATCCCGCCCACCCAGTTGTTCGATGTAAAGTGCACATCTTTGCAGTTGTTCCAACGAATGACACTTTCATTGAATGTTTTAAGAAATCCAAGGGGTGCCAGTTGATTATACGGTACATGCTGTTCGTTGTACGCTAGAGCCATGGTGCAGAATAGAAGAATAGCTTTCCAAGAATACCACTGGGACTCCTTTGAATTTCGAGCAAAGGGAAAGGGAAACACTTGACATCAAACGGAGCTATTTTCGTTACGTTTAGCGTTTGAAAACCAGTCTTCCAGGTATCAGTCTCCCAGACTCATACCACCCAGTCTGGTCATCCATTCATTAAATATGTAAAAGAAAGAATTCAAATATTTTGAAGAGCATTTGACATTTCTTACGTTCGTCATGAATAGCGTGGGAAATAATCCGTAAAAAGCTGAGCAAGCATGATGATTGATTTTGAACCTGGATTGATGGCCCATCTGGCTGGAAGTGCTCTTTCTCGTCAATCATGTTTCTCCTTTGAGAGATCAACCGCACATAACTCATTGTGCTACCGTCGTGTAGTGCACTGGCCAACGAAGGTTGGAGGTTAGAGATTGGAGGCCCCTAAAAGTTTTCTTTCATTGAGCATGAACCACTGGAATATGGAGGGCCCAGAGCGAATAATTTGGAAGCGAGTCAACAATTTCAAGTGAGACTGGTCATTTCGTTGCAATTACGTATTTTAAATTTTCAGCTCAATTGAAGAAGGATTGGGTCAGAAGTTATGCCCTCTGAAAGCACATTGCATAAAAGGGTAGATAATGAATGATTTAGCCCTCTCGTGACAATCAATTACCACAACTGGGCTAGCCCATTTATTCTGTCAAAAGTGATGTATTGAACTATGAGAGGGCGCAACTTTTAATCCAGTCCTTGGATAGAGGTGAAAATTCAAACTTGTTGTTGTAGCGACCTGCGACCACTATTTTATGTAAAAGACCCCAAAACGTTGGTTTGATTCCGAAATGTTAATTGTCTTCCCAAGGATCCCCGTCCATATTCCAGTGGTTCATTCAATGAGGAATGAATTCCAAGATTACTCGGCTTTGATACACCACATGCATGGGTTGGTTGGGTTTTGTGTCTCGAAAATATCAAACCAGCTCAATACATTTTTCTCATTCCATACTTACCATGTAAAAAAGGGAAAACAATAAGATCGACAATTCGATTGAAATACCAAACCAAATTTGCAGCCCCATTTAATGCATTATCAATGATGATCCGCCAACCGTTGACAACCGTTGAATGAGAACCGTCCAGGCTAGTTTCAATGTCACTTCGTGTGCGAGGATGTAAAGAGCATTCCTCGTGATTTGGCGAGTCATTAAGTCATACAATGCTCACATGGTATGCCCTTAATTGTAACCCGATTAAGTTCAGGTCACGTAACGTCTCGAGCATTTGTATTTGGACTCCGTTCCCAAGGGGATCTCGTGAGAATTCACTCCAGGCATATATTTTTTTGTTGTAAGTACCACTCAGCGACACAATTTGTATAAAGAGCAATGGTAAAAGGAAAAAGCCACAAAAAATGGAAAAGAATCAAAACATCAAAAATAGACTGTAAAGAATGAGACGCAAGCACCAAGGAGGGAGAATCGTTCACCACGCAAATTAGTTTAAAAGTAAAAAACCAAGAGCAGAAGCATTTCAAAACGAGATGAAAAACGACATTGTCACCAGCAGCACGTTTAAAGCTAGAAAGCTAGATAATGGTTCCCAGTAAATCTAGAAAATCGAAGGCTTAAGCACAGTACGGACGGAGAAGGAATTACATTGGGTTTCCAGATTGTCAAGACGGCAGAAACGTGAGTTGTACGACTAGATATGTCTTCTACGAAACTCATTAGAGAATTCACAGAGTATAAGTTCCTTATAACCCTAGGATTTGACATGACTTTGAAAAACCCCGACAAATCAAAGGTCAAGCGGGGATGTTCCAGCCAGGGGAGGCCCCAAAAGTGATGTCTCTCGGGGTAAGATAAGTCACGGGTCTTGGCTAAGAGCCTCATCATTCTTCCCTAACTCGACTCCACCGTACGGGTACCCCTATAATTAGCGAGTGTATCTGAGCAGGAGACAAATACGAGGAACATGTTCCAGGATCAATCAAACGAAAGTGACGTCCTTCATGGGATGTGGTTTTTCAAGCCGTCGAGTTGTGAAATGGCCTTTTAATAATCCCCAGGATGGAATAGCCTTTTAAATAAACGAAAAGCAGTTCAAGGCAAATAAGATAGATGTTGAAGTGGATGAATTACATCAATAACAGAAAATGAAGCAAACAAGTGGTTTCTTGGAACGTTTTGTATACAGTACGAGTACATTGTAGTCCAAATATTTAGCAATGAGCACCAGGTCAAAAGAAAACACGCCCAAGGTGAAAAAATAATCACCTCATTTATTTTGAGCGTTCACGTAAAATAAACATTAAAAGATATTTTTGACATCTTTTATCTCCTGTTAGATTCATGTTTGACCTTTTCTAATTCTCTACCCTTTTGTGTCAGTTTTCAAATTAGCCATCGCAAAAAGGCACCTTGCTTCTCTTGTGAAATGATATTGGGTGTCAAAATGTATTGCTTGACCAGGAAACTGTGGGCTCAAACTTTGTTCCATGTTTATTTATAGTTTTCAGAGCCAGCAGTTGTCCCAAACCAACATTTCTGAAGCACCCTGTCCAAGGCACGGTTCAATTCATAGGACTGGTTCAGATCAAAAGGCTTTCCATTTGCTTGATCACCGAATACTGCGTTTTCGTAGCGTTCCATTCGGAATTATGAATAACTGGGCACAAGTCAAAAAACGATATCTTTATTATTTTAATATGTAACATATTTGAACTCTTTTCGTAAAATTGTCAGGGCGCAATTCCTCAAAATTACCAAGATGGAAATATCATATAACACCAATATTCAAAGCGGGCAACAATCTTTTACAAGCGTAGGATCAAACTTAAGTAGAACCGATTCGCAATGATGAAATCTGCTCTCACCTAAAAGCAAAACAACGCAGGTACCGAAGCATAGGAAGAGGTTTTGCTTCACTAGCTTATTGGACTCTCTTGCCAACATCTTCGAGTTAGTGGTGAGTGTTCAAGCAGTCGATGCTGTTTACTTTGATTTTAAAAAAGCGTACAACAATATACCTTATGAGCTCCAAGGAATGAAGATTGGCAGATGCGATGTGCGTGAAAATTCATGCAACAGGATCAAAACTTGACTGAATGACCAAAGACCAAGAGTTGTTCTGCATTGCTCCCTTGCCAATTGGGTCACAGTTGGCTCAAATGTCTGTAACAAGGGACCAGGTTCAGCACTCACTCTTAATATCTGCTCCCTGGATTTTCAGCTTTTCCCTCTCCTCTCATCAACAAGACGACCGACACGGTCGTTGAAATGCGATCTTGAGGATTGACGAAAATATCCAAACAGATCTTAGAAGTCTTTGTGCATGTTACGTGAGCAATAACTGAATGAAACACTAAGATCAAAAGAGTTTCTTATTGGTCTTTAGCGAGGTAGAAAACTGACAAGATGCGTTCAAGCATTTCTCTCGAAACTTGATAATGCTTTCGACCACCGAGATGATAAGCGCAAGATCAGACGAGTGGAGAGGACGAGGACCGCTTCCAAGAATCCAGCTTAAGCTTCATGGCACCTTGACAAATGACGTAGACGCCCCAAAAATGTAAAAGAGCTAACTGCAATCTTTTGAGTGGGCTACAACTTGGCAAATGGAATTCAATGAAAAAGGAATTCATTTATCCATTTCAGCACATGCAATCAAAATCACAACCACAACATGGGTAACAATGCGGTGACCTCTTCAAAATCAGACAAGGGCATTGGGGTCATTGTTCAAGCAAACTTGAAGTTTGATGGTCAAGTGAGAAAAGCGACTGGAACTTACAACCGCATCATTGGATAAGTTAGAAAATCATTGAACGACAGTGGCAAAGATCTGATGTTGAGAATGTAGTGTAATTCATACATTTTACCACATATTGTATGCGCCCAAAATGGGTGCTGCTCCTGCGTGTTTGATAAAATACATAGATCTAATGAATTCATATACATTTGCCAGAATTATGAGTGGAATGAAAGGGCAATTGTATGAATAACGCTTGACTCTGTTTAACATACTTACTTGATCTCAATTTTAGAGAAAAGCACTTAGACTTCATTCAAGCCTTTCGCGCGATGAACGGAATTGACAAAATTAGCTCAAAATCAGCTCGAAATTCTTCACACGAGACGAACCCCAAAGCTGAACCTTGTTCTTGCAAAGTGGCGCTTTGACAAACGGATATCTTCTCTTCAAGATTCACTCACCTCCGATTGGAATCGATTGCAATTTGTACCAAGAAACGTCAAAACTCTGAACCATTGCAAAGAAGCCATCATCAAAATGGAACTTTTTTGACCTACCAGTTTTAATAAAAGGACAAAACGCAACCTTTCATACGCCGAAGATGTTCATGATTTTGCATGGTATATGAAACTCATAAGCTGATTATTGTAAGAGCGGCTCTAAGCTTTCCTTTGTCGGTAAAGTCATAAGAGAGCAATTGTGCCAAAAAGTGAACAATCATCAAAAGCGAATAACAACGACAAAGTTTATGAAGTCAACTCAGTGAATTATTTGATACACTTTTTCGGACTTCCTTACTGTCACTTGGTGATGTAATCCCCAGTAGTTACTGGAACGCTCAATGTAGGTGTTGTTGTGTATTGGAACAACTGAGGAAACGAGCACCTTAAATCTAGCAACAGGGTGGGTGGATTGAAATTTCAGCGTCTTGATTGACTTAGATGTAAACACGAGATTGGAGACTCAAGTGCAGAAAACAGGCCAGCACAAATATTGAAGTTCCACTGAAAGTCATCTTCTCCTCGAAAGCACAAGTAATAATTTTTTAACGGACCCAGCCAATAAGATTCCTGTCTAAATTTTCCGCGTTTCCGAGCTTCTGAGCTCCCAAATTTGGAGGAAATAGGGTTAAATTTTCAAATTAGCAGTTTTATCCTTTTTATAGGACCAAGGGCTCTATCAATTATGGCTTATTCGTTCTTTGAAATACATACAAATGACTCAATATTAATAAACCTGTAAGTGTTTTCAAAATTAGGACAGTTGGATTCATGCTGCATGTACGTACATGTACTTGTTCGTTCACAAGTTGGGCCGTGTGATTCTCCTCCTTCGGACATCACGTATAGCTTACGGCAAATGCACTGGCTAAAAATGTGCTCCGATGCATGATGCACTTTAGTACACTTGACGACTTGAGATTCTTACCAAAAGCAGTCAACCTCAAATGCACCAATGTTCAACAAATATGTGCCCTCAAATTATAACTCACTTTAATGATTTCGAAAGGATCTCTAAAGAATAAGAAAACTAGAATTTGTGCACTCACCATTTGAAAAGCACCAACCCTCAAGAGATTGTAATTTTAAGCATTGAAACTATGAAGGCTTACAAGGCTCTTTAGCTATTTTGGACAAATTTGGATAGTGAGCACTTTTAGGATCAAAGAGTATCAAGAACGTGACACTACGTAAGTATGCATATGTGGCCGTGTTTCCATGACCTAAATATACTTAAATTTAAATGCTTGATTTATTGATGAATGCAGCTCCATCAACGGAAAATACGAGATGAGGGCCAAATCAAATGCGAATGGAGCTGCTGAGCACGCCGGAAGTAAATAATTCATATTTGTTATTTTGACCGTGAAATTACATAAATTTTGATGAATTCTTAGAAAAAGAGGTAAGCTATTAGAGTCCATCCCAGGCCACAGGATTCGAAGCTACTTTGCCGTTTTCAGCACGTAGGCACGACCTTTTTGCATTCATCTTATATCAAACTTACCATGGGGATAATTGTCTATGTTTTGGCCAAGTTTAAGGACTTTGAACTACGTTGATGCTAGGAAAAACCCTTTTGACCCAAAACATCCAATCAAAGAAATTACTGAGAATTTAAGTGATGATATGGAGGCCTTTGTTGAAAAAAACCAGGTCAGTCAGTTTGGATATGTCTAGGATGGACCTCGAGGCGTCTGATGGAACCGTCAGATGGATTTTTGTAAGAGTATCTTACCTTGTGGCACGCGGGCTGCAAAATGGGCCTTGATATTTTATAGCTCTGAGCACAGAGGACAAGCAGGATCGAATCCTTTGGGCGATCAGTATTGTGCATTTATGATGGCCAATTTTTAACATTTTTTTCTGCATTCCATCACAACAATGAATGAAACCAATGTGGCTTTCTAAGATCCTTCGGGAACAATCAACTCATTCAGCAGGGGATCTCCAAATGAATTGGCGGGGTAGTTCAAATTACCTGTTTACATTTGTGTCCTACGACCAAGGCTTATCAGTGGTGACCTTAATGTTTTTTTCTGAGAACTCGCCTACATTGGCATAACAATACGGCAAATTTAAAAAAAATATCCATTACCTACACCTTTGGCTTCCCAACTCCGCCCAATCCACCTTCAAATCCGCCGATGCCACCTACACCAAGTTCCTCAAGCGATACCTCTGCGTGCCCCAATATGCCAACAATGCATGGACACATTTTCTAAGTGAAACCGAGCCCCTCACCATCGGGCTGGCAAGGTTAGTGTCCAACAGTATTGGAAACCTGACCTTTCCGGAGGTGATGTCCGGACACAAGTTGTCCTTCCCGGTCAGGGACTTGCTAAGACCTTATCGTCCTTGGCCCGACATCCCTTTGGAGTATTGGCGGTCACGCACCTTTGTCCGTCTCCCAGCCCAATGCATTAAGCGACGGGAGTTGACAAAAAAGATCTGTTCCATCTGGCCCATCCACTCTACTGCAATAATCAAGATTTTCAACACTTACCTCTACCTGCCTCTCTTTGTACTATCTGTTACTCAACTCTTCCCTTTTTCATGTGCACTGAACCAATTCTAGTCATCTCTGCTGTGATATCACTAGTCGAATGTTTTATCGTTTTAACCATTTTTGTTTCTTCTTTTATTTCTTTATCCATATTTGTGTAAGTTGTTTACATACACAATTCTATTATTTTACAAGTTGACATGACCAAGAGTCGCAAAAAAAGATTTTTTATTATTCGCTCCCAGTGGGTTTAGCTGCTTCTTTCGCATTTGATTTGGCGAATCTTTGCGGTTTGGTAAGGCAAGAAATACCCAAGTATGCTGCTTAGGTATAGGCTTAGTACTCTAGAGATTGTGGAATCTTACAAGGATTTGGGGGTTCTGGTGGATGCCAAGCTTCAGTTCAGCTTGAATTCAGCCCACACTAAATTCAGTAAACTAAATAGACGAAAGGGCTGATCAGAGGGCACTTTTCATGAAGAGATCCATATCTAGACGTATCGCTATTTAAAACGTATGTTACGTACAGCCGGTCATCGAGTATGCCTCCAAAGTTTGCTTCACGTATTTGAAGAAAGTGCAGCGGGCGCTTCACAAAGCGCTCTCAAGGTCTTCGTGAGATTCCTTACGAGAGTCTTCTGAAACGATACTTCTAAAACGACTCTCTCGCTTTTCGTAGGACCAACTTTGACCTGATTTTGAAGTTCAAAATTGTGAATGGCATCGTTCCCTTGCATTGTGATAAGCATCCTTTATCTAAATGACAAAGTGTTTAGAGCCACCCGACATAACAATTCCAACCTACTCTGAAAACCTCCAGCCATGCGTATTTGTCACAAACCTTAGGATGTTTTTTGTCAGAGTTGTTCCAATCAGAAATATGTCCTCTTGCTTTGATATCGTCCAAGTCATTACCGTGGTTCCGTACTGGTTTGAATGTGCAACTTGGGCGTTGCTTCTCGTGACTTGTCCCTTTCCTGACCAAACTCCTCAGTAGAACGAATGGAGGATGCGGGTCCCCGGTAGATGTTGTCTGTCAGGGCATTGATTGAATGCGGATTCCCCATACTTGGAGTTTGAGATATAACTCAGTTCGGTCCACCCTATCGAAAGCTCTAGAGATACCCACCGATCATCCGTATACCCTCCTCATATGGTCGATGTCGTAATGTATAATTTCATAGAGAGGAGTAGGAACCGAAGCGGTAGAGCAGCTTCTCTGGAAACCGAATTCCCAGAACTTTGGAAGGAGATCTCATGAAAATAAATATGATTCCTTTACTTTTTAAAGATATCTTTGAAAGCTAAAGATAGTTATCATTGCCACTTGAAACTTTTTCA
>NC_081442.1:6416801-6430738 GCF_007210705.1 Tigriopus californicus
GTTCCATGAGTATCTGATTCGGATATGGGAAAATTCAAAAATGTATGAGCATCAGTGAGAGAACACATGAAATATGCATGACAAAAGAATGAGATTCATGCGGCAAGATACTGATCTGGAAGTATTCACTCCAAAGTGGTATTTTGGCAGTGGTATCCTTTCACTCGAGGTACGCTTGTTTCTTCCGTCGTCCATGCCTTTAAGTATCAACGTACTTGACGCAATCCAGGGCAAATACAGATTGATCAGTTGGTGTTTTCTGAATCAGTTCTCAAAATAGGCCCTTTCTAAATCCTTTGTTGGTCCTAATGGAAAGTGCATCTACTTCTTCTGAATTTGTTTGACGTTCATACTTGATTAGAGGCTGATCTATCTTTTGTGTAATATCAAAGCCATAGATAAGGGATGTTTTTCAAGAATAGAGGGTACAAACTGTGGGGACATTCCATTCCTCGAGTTTCTTTCATAAATATTCAATTAATAACATGAATATTCTTCAGGATGTTCCCAGAGCACTTATCTTCAAAGAGTATTGGCAACGGAAGCATATATGCTGATAAAGTCCAGAAAGTCGTTTGTTTATTATAGGACATTATGTAGATCGGGCCTGGCAACTCTGCAAATGTTGCCCCGATCTATCTATTTATTGAAACTGGTCTCGTTATTCCCAAGATGACATAACTTTGAAGATTTCATTTGGATATAAAGCTGTCAATCTTTCTTGACAGCATTTCCACTTTATGTTGCAATGCAGAAAGAAACCCTTGCAAACTTTTGACGAATTTCAATGACACTTGTGTATGCACTAAACAATGCCACGTTATAAGCGGTTCTATTTTTAAAGACGGTGGCTTTTTAATTGCAGGCCTCAGACCCTTACCAAGCCCAGTCATATTTCAGGACGTTTTTTGGCCAGTGTCAAAACATTTATTCCATTGTGGACACAATTGCATATTTCTTGTTAAGTTTTACTGAAAAGCGAGAAGTTTTTGGCAAGTGTTCGCCTTAGCATTTTGAAAGGTTGTCATTCTTTGAGATTTTTGCCCGTGTTATCACCAATACACGATGTTCAAAATGGTTTCTTTTTCTTTTGGTGGTCGGGTTGTGGTGGGATTGCATCTCCTTGCGCCAACATGTCTAGAAAGGCATGATCTCTCACTGACTTTCACACAACGAAGTACACGGAGCGACTAAGATCGTATCAAGTACGTTCAAGGCCTGAGAAGAAATGCCAGTCTGGCCCACCTACAATTTACAAAAGTAATGCTATAGTCTTGACGAATTTCAGTACTTTTCAAACCAGTTTATGAAGATTAAAGTATACATTTCAAGAAGAATTTGATGCTTTTTGAAAAATTTTGGCAGCCCTAGCATTACATACATGTTCTTATTTCACGAGAAATCCTCGTTTTTTTAACAAGATCATTCCTAAGTGTACAACTCTCAAATTTTTGGACGATGAAAGTATTCTGTCAAGTGCATGCGATCGGTTTTAAAAGCGTACCAATTTTTGTACCTCTTCCGGATTTCTTTTAAAATCTTTATGGCGAGATCATTTCTCATTAGATTGGTATTCAGTACAAATTTGATATAAATTACAATCTTGTCTTCTTACCCGTTCTGGGTTAAAGGAGAGTAAATAGAGAGCAATTGCCAATTACGCAGTTTCATCATCAACAAAATGCGCTCAAAATTCTGAAAAGTTATATGAAAGGTCCTAAAAGGGTTAATTCAAAGAAATACTTCTTCTTTCAAGAAAATGCGCAATTTTCATTTCTCACAATATAATGTGATTTTGAGCATTTTTATGTTGTATTTCACATATTCACTCTTTCGCTACTACACCTTTATGGACCCCATTCATAACAAAGGAATTAAAAACCAGGTTATTGAGTAAATCTATTTCGAAGTTAAAGACTTGGATATTTCTTAGAGAAATATATTCACCACTTGAGTCAGTGGATTTTATATTGGATAATATAACATTCCAAGCTTTTGTCGGGCTAGAGTCCGGTTGAATTGGCAAACTAAATTAGGCTAATTCAATCATCGTTTTATGGGCTAGCATCTTACTTGGTCTATTCATTACGGACCTGAACCTAAGACTTAATAGATACTTAGGTAATCAACTGCATTATTCATTACTTGTTGCCATATTTTCATTACGCGGAACTTGTTTGAGGTCATGATATAATTTTGTGTTTATCAAGAAAACTAAACTATTTTCAAGAAATGTTGGTGATATTGTATGTGAAACTCAAAAGGCTTTGGATTCCTTGTCTCGGAAATGGTTTGTTTTGTGTCCATTCATTCTTACGACATAATAGATCCCAGATTCTGGTTGATGGAGGGCCCTTGAGTTTGCTTTTCTTGCCTTTGTCCTTGAAAACCACTTAGTAAGTAGGAAGGGGTTCCCAATATTTGGCCGGCCTTAGATTGCCATGAAGTTCGTGGGTCCTGGTTAGTGCATCCAAAGTATTTGGTTTATCTTAGAACCAAATAATCATATCAAGTACTTAAAGAATTAGCCAAATAAATACAAAACTTTCTTCAAAGGTTTAAAAAGAAATTCGATCGAGTTGCAAAGTGCAAAGGACAGTTTGCATTTTGTAAAGGAAAAATTGATTCAATTTTTTGAAAAATGTCTCAAGCCTTGAATAATGATTAAATATTTCTGAGTAGAAAATGTTTTGGAGCATCACTGTTCACATCATCGCCAAAACAGCTTAACCAAAGAACTATTAAGTTTCTAAAAACCAATTCTCTGAAGAAAAAAAAAATGGTAAATCGAAAGAAGTCATTAATCGGTTTTAAAGCACTAGTCCTGGTACTTGTTATCTGTCTCTTTCAACATTAAAATAGCCTTGACAGCTGAGTATTTGCTCCACTTACCTCCACTTACCAAAGTTGCAAGTGTTGCAAGGAACTCATTTACATAATTTTGGATCGGGAATATTTCAAATCTCGGATGGAAAAAGCCCCAGAAGCCCCAGCCGAATGCCAACCACTTCACAAGTTTAGAGGAAAATGAACCTAATCGAATAGAAATCACCGTCGCAAGTCAAAAATCCTGGCTTTAGTAAGTTCACATTATTCAAACCCCTGAAATCCGAGCTGTTGCCCCACAAATCTCAACCTCGTGTAGGTTTTGGTCCATCGTAACAAGATTAGCCTTTTCTTCCATCATCACTTGAAATGAGATGCCTTTTCCGCCAAGGCACTCTAAGTTTGATCAGGGAAAAGAAGGGAAAATGCTTTTACATTTTGACGATGATCTCGAAATTCGTTCTCCCTTGGGGCCTTCTTCGACAATTCGATGTATGATGGCTGAAATTTCCTCGCTCTGTGAAGCGCTGGGGAAGTTAACATATGCAAAGGCTTCAACGAGTCTTACCTCAAGACGCTTGAGATGAAAAGCCCGAGTTTCAAATTGTTTGGGCTTCAAAGCCAACATTTCAGCTTTTGGTACAACTTTAAACGAGACTTTTACCCGAATAGCCATCTCTCTCATTCTCTCTTTCTCGACACACACACGCGCACACACACACATACACATAACATACACACACGCACTTCAATTGGGAGCGAAATCGAGAGAAAGAGCGAGAGCGGGGTTCAGTCATTCATTCATTTATTTAGTTGTCTGATATATGCCACATCATTTGACATTTGATACCCAAATTTCATTTGGATTTGACGAACAACTTGTTAGAACTCGTGTTGGAAAACCAGTCGGTTCCAATTCCCAAAGAGAAATTCCTGGAAGGCAAATCTTGGATTGTCCAGGGACACACTGGCCGCCTGAATTTTATATCAATAAAACTTTCTCCCTCTAAAAATACATTTACTGATTGTGACAATCGTATTAAAGTACATTGCAACTGTCATGTGAACATCTGTCCAGGTTTCCAACCAACATTCCAGAATGGGATTTGGGGCTAGATCTGGGACGGAAACCTGAGTTGTAGGGTTTTTCTGTTTTGATGCGCTCCACCCAATCATGTCATTTTCCATTGTGGCATTTCCGTCCATTTCGGTTGACTTCATGTTTGAGTCTCTTTAGGTCGTTATCATGACTTTGGCGAGCGCCAATGTTTATCGTCCAATGCACTTTATCTGGCTTTATGTGGAACATTGATGTGTCAATGGCTTCTTTTGAATATCAGTTCCAACTAATCACCTTAACAACTCCAACCAGCATTTACCTACCGTATTCGCGATATATCTTTGCTTTCTTTTTTAGAGGCACATCACGAGCATGTTCGAGTCACTCACAGGCATATCTGATCTAGGGTTGGCCAGCACCTTCAGGCAAATTTGACTCAAGGAAAAAGGCCCGAACGGAGACTCATCTGGTTAATCTAGTGTTGCTCGTCAGGCACTGCATGCTCCGAAATCTGGCTGAACCACCCGAGGAAAAGAAGCGACGGACATGGTCTGAGACGGAATAACTAAATATATTAAAGAGCTTTCAAGATTAGACCGGGGTCCACTTAACTCCATCCTGCCGCGAATCTTTGAACTCTCGCTCCAAAAGTTGGCTCATACCTACACATTCAAGATTGCTCGTCACAAAGGAGAGGATGTACAGTCAAGCAAACACATGCTGTATATAGTACATACAGCAAGTCGGGGTTTCATTGTGCCTTTCGGCGAGGCCTACATTTTAGGCCTTCCTACTCTTGACAACAGTTTGGCTGTGCTGAGACTGAGGGACACTGTACCTCTATGGCCGAGATTCGTGCACGTCCCTTGAATCGATAGATGAGTGTGCGGAGTCGCAAGTAAGTCCCCAGCCCTCCTCGGAAAAGCTCTCGCTGAAGCCGGCCTGAATAGGCTCGTCATGCGTCTGACGTCATCTGAGAAAAAACAGGCCTCAGCATGTCAAAACATGCTTGAACACGACCAAAGATAGCTCAATTAAAGGAAGTTTAAAGGCTTTAGGGACAACCAAATTTGTGGCAGACATTGCTGAAAGACGAGTGAGAAAGAGTCAAGTGTAGAATAAAGAGGATTCCTATTGATACAAAGTTGAACGTGTTGCCAATTACTTCATCCTACGTATGCCCTCAGGTGAGTACTTGATAAGTACACTTTGACTCTGATCAGCTGCCAGTGTGTACAAGCGGAAAGTAGTGTCTCTTTGGCACACCTTGAATACGAAACAATCAGGGAAAGTCAAATTGCCAAACATTGATTATTATTACACCATGGGTTAATTTTAGCGCGAAGAGAGAGTTAAAAAAAAGGCAGATGGCTATTCTTTGATCCACATGGTGTTGAGAACATCCCCATGACGACCAAATGAGGCATTCCGAACGTCTACGTTGCATAGTGCTGACCTCGATGGAGGCTAGTTCAGCCAAACAGTACAGTTTATGCTCGGTATTGATTACAATCCGAACGGAAGATAAGCCCGTCATTGAATGAAGCCAACTCTTGTTATACCTCTTACTTTCTACTTTACTACGTGGCACCTACCCAATAGTTATTGTGGCTCTAGATTGACGGAAAGTGTCTCAAGTGTCTCCTGGTTATCTCTTCTAGAGGTGTGGTGAGGAGGCTTCGAAATGGTGGGGTCTAAAAATGGTGCCATTTGTCATCCCAGAGGAAGTTTTCTGGCCGTATTGGGCCAAGGAGATGAACTTTGGTTTGGTCGAGCCACTCAACATGTGTATGAAGAAACCGAGAACTTTGACTTGCTTTGGTTAGAAGAGCATGACACGTGTCAGAATCAGTACCAACTGGCTAAGAAGCCATTCAGTTGTCCCAAAGATTCCGTGATCCTTCGGGTGAGATTCGCCCCAATTGGTAAAGGTGTCTACATCATCAAGCCTAGGACAAAGCAAAAGGCTGAGGATGCCTTGGCTGAGGCCTTGAATCCGCCCGACACCAACGAAGGGGCCAACGATGAGAGTGATGAGAGCGATTCCGGCGTGGGTGAGGATGAGGAGAGCCGTACGATTTTGGGACGGCCTCGAAAACGAAAAGCAGGCAAACTTCCCATTCAAAAAGGCGCTCAGTCGAAGCAGAAGAAAACACCACCGAGCCTGACTAAGACGGCAGCCAAGAGTGAGTCCCTCTCTTCCCTCTTAAGCTTGCTTTTGATAACTCATGTCATCATCAGGCCCCAAGAAGTTAATATAATTTTCTTTGAAACACCACTCCGATTGTGGCCTTATTTTGAGGAAAGCACGCCCGTATTAATTGGCTTTCAAAAATGTTACTTTGAAAAGTGAATATATATTAAAGCGATGCATTTTTTCCCTTTTGTCCTCGCCCTATCTCAGAGGACCAATTCAATCCGAAAATATTAGCACCAATGGGCCTTTACTAAATAGTTGGGGCTTTATATCTTTCCGTTCTGAAATGTGTGCCTTCCTGATTTGTTCCAGAGAATTCCGGCAAACCGAGCGGAAAGGCGAAGAAATTAGGAAAAGTTTCAACGGCAAAGAAGCAGCCGAAGGTGAAAGTTCCTCGACCTCCCAATTGGAAATTGAAACCGAATCCCAACGTGAAGGCATGGGACAAGGATCCCCTCTTCGAGAGCCGTGAGGAGGTTCCATTTGTGTCGAGTTCAGCTCACAGTAAACTAGTCATCCGAGCCATTCTGCTTCGAGATCACACTCTGTTAAAGAAATGCGTCGAGGATACAGAGCACATTCACAGCTTGAGAATGAAACGCTCCCTTCAGAACGATGCCACTGCCCTCACTTACGCTTTGAAGATGAATGACATATGTGCAGTCAAATTGCTAATCCAAGCGGAAAAGAAGGAACACAGTAAGCCTCGAGTTGAGAGACAACCCTGCATGATGGAGCAAGTTGGAACAGGAGTTTACAATTATCGATCTCTGGGTATTCGCAAGATTCGCGCCCTCAAAATGAGTCGGGGTGGACGGGAGGGAAACAACGCTCTCACTAAGGACGTTTTCAACCCCTATGGCATGGACTCGGATAACATGAGCTCTTTGGCCATGAAAATGGGCTTATCCCAGAAAATGGTCAATGAACTCATTGCAATGAATATTCTAACGCGAAACAACGTGGCCTGGCACAGCTATCGCGCCATCTCGAGGGGATTTGTGGATGTGGCTGCTTGGGCCATCGAGAGGGACGTTAAAGCCAATGTAATGGGCAGCATGTATAACCATTATCACCACGAGGCTTTGGTCCGAGATAACAGGCAATGGAAATGGCCAATTCGCGAGGTGAGCGCTCGTAAGAAGGGGCCCCATGGCCTCACGCCGCTTCACTGTGCCGTGGTTAATCCCAACATCAGCGCTCTCAAGCAACTGTTTGCCGTGTGCCCGGACGTAAATGTCATGGACGAGGACAACCGCAAACTCATTCATTATGCCGTGGCATGTCAAGGGATGGAACCCATCAAGTTCTTAGTGGAACACGGCGCCAATCTGGAGGACGTGGACAAGCGGGGCATGACGCCCTTGATGAGAGCGTGCCAGTTGGGCCGGCCTCTTATGGTCCAATACATCATCGACTCCTTGAAAAAGACCAAGCAAGATCTGAACGCCATCAACCCCATCGTGAAAAAAATGGGAGTGGCTGGAATGGACAGGCCCACCCGACAATCTTGGAGTGCGATCAATTTTGCCATCAATGAAGGCCACGCGGATGTGGTGCAAGTCCTAGTGAAGAACGGGGTCAATGTCGACCGACAGCTGAATGCCAACCATGACAAGATCACGCCCATGATGCAAGCAGCTGGCTTGGGACATCTGGCGATCGTGCGCCTCTTGGCTCCAGTGGCCAAGATCGAGAAGCCTGATCGTTACAAACGGACTGCCCTGACTCATGCGGTAATGAACGGTGCCGCTGACATTGCGTCCTTTCTTTTGTCTTTGGGTGCGGATCCCAACCGAACGGATACCTCTGGCAACTCGAATATGCACTATGCGTGTGCCTATGGATGGCACTTTTGCACGAAAATACTTATCGACGCTGGGGCAGAGCTGAATGCATGCAACGAGTGGAAGCTCACCCCCACCGCAGTGGCCTTGTTGAAAGGCCACAAAGGCATAGCCAAGCCTCTATTGGCCATGCCTGGAGTTGACATCAACTTCAAAGATGACAAAGGCCGCACCGTTCTCCTGAGCATTCTAAGTACTTTGAATGTGGACCAACCGCTGACCCAGAGTCTCTTCAACGAAATCAGGGACATGGTGGATCGTCTGGGAGCCGATCCACATGCCGTCGATAACGATGGTCTAGGTGCACTTCATTTCTTATGCAAATACAACCCCAGACCCAACCATAGTAACATGGACGAGGTCAAAGATGTGAAGAAGTTTGAAAAGTTGTGGAAAGAACGCACTGCCATTCACAAACAAGCCGTTCTATTTTTCACGAAAGCCAAAGTGAACTTGTTCCATCAAGACGAACGTGGGTTTTTGCCCATTATGTATGCTTTAGAAGTTCCCAGGAACTTGTTGGGCCGAAGATACTTTGAAATCATTTCTACACTGCTCGAAACAATGATGAGGTCCAGTGGATCGTCCAACCCAAAGATAGAGCTGAAGAAAAACCAACCCTCGTGGTTGAGTGTTCTGGTTCAAAATGTGTCCTTACCCTACATACAAGAATGGGTTAAAATCTTCGCCGAAACATGCGAAGTGCTTCATAAAATTGAAGTGTCTCCTAGTCTGGCAGAAATGGTGAATCAAGATGTTCCCTTCTTGGCATTGTGCCACTCGTACGGAGTCCCATTTTCGACAAAAGTGGATGGTCCGTTCTTTTCCTCTTTCTCTTCTGATTTGAAGGCCGACGAGTCTGGAACATTGGTAGGCCAGAGAGAATACTTGAAGCAATTCAGGCAATTAATCTTCGAGTTTATGAACCAACTCAAGCCTGAGATCGAAATCAACGTCCCGGTCAAAGTGGTGGTGAACGGCGTAGAAAAAGAAAAGCCTTGTATGAAATCGGCTTTGGTGAATCTGGCCTTGGCACGGTCAGAACCACCCGAAGACCAATTCCTGGCTTTCCGAGCAATGGAGAAGCAAGTCAAGGCCAACCTGGACATCTTGGACGAACAGGGTCGAACTCCGTTCAATGTAGTTGTCCAAGAGGGTCGATTGGCGGTGGCCAAACTCTTGGAAGAATTTCATTGCGATATTGACCATGCCTATGTGTCCAACATCAAGCATCAAGTGAGTAAAATTGAGAGCGTCTTCTTGAAATACTGCCCAATACTCGACGCCACCAAGCAAGGGGATTTGCCCATGGTCAAATTTCTCATTGACGTTGGTGTCGACGTTCATCTGACTTAAACTTACGTCACCGAAAAGGATGGAGAGGAGCACCGAGAGAGCCTTTTCTTCCTGGCCGTCAGCAATTGCATGTCGGATCGGAGGAATAAAGATAAATTGGGAATTCTCAAGGCTTTGATTGCAGCAGGTGTAGATGTGACCTATCAGCATAGAACCAACCTTCGAAACGCCCTTCACCTGGCCATCAACAGCTCGTCAGACAGCGCGGATCAAGCATTGGATTTGGAATTGACTCTTCTAAGGTCAAACGTGGACGTGATGACCAAAGATATTCGAGAGCGATATCCGCTCCATTACGCCTTCGTCAAGATTGGTGCACATGCCAATCACTCGCGCACGGATCCCATTGAGGTATGCAGCATGATTGTCGAGGCCATGGCAGACCAGAATGTGGATGAAGCCGACGAATACGGCTCGACAGCCCTTCATTACGCCGCTTATCGAGGCGCCACGGTGTGTTGCCTTTTGTTGATCTCTAAGGGTGCGGATGTGAATCGAGTTGATCTACTGGGCAACACGCCCCTGGCCTATGCTGTTTTGGGACAACATGAGGGCTGCGCTCTCATCCTACTTCAAAAGGGAGCGAACATCCACGTCAATGTCCACAAATTGAAAACTGCTCGGGTTTCCAACCATGGGAACAATGATGAGATGGATAAAGCCCGGGCTGAATACAGCTTTCGGTTCAATGCCACTGAAAAGAAGGAACGCGACACCTTCACGCTCTTTGAGGGGCTCATTCAAAACAGTTGGCTGGGAATCACTTACATGGCTTTGGAACAACTGGAAAAATTTGGTATGTCTTATGCCAGAGCCATTGAGGTCGCTTTGTTTCTGCAAAAGATTCAATTTGCCAAGACTCTCATTAGTAAACAGGTGTCCGTGGAGAAGATTCGTGAAAAGAATGCCAAGGGTCGGAATCTGATCCACTGCATGGCACTCGAGTGCAAACATACGTCCTCCAAGGAAATCCAGGAAGATGTCTTTGAAATGCTTTTGGACGCACAGATCAATCCATTAGAATTGGACCACCAGGGATCGAACGCCTTGCATTATCTGGGATTAAACGGCAATCGTTCAATTCTCAGTGTTCTAATGAACCAACATCCATCCGAAGTCAAGCCCATGATGAACTTGAAAAACAAGTTTGGAATCACACCCATTGGCGCCTTGTTGTGGAATCATACCCGGCAAACCATGGACACATGTGAACTCTTACGGATGTATTTGAGGCATGGTGCCAATGCTAATCTTACCACCAAGCTAAAGCCGTTGTGTCACGTATCGAGAGGATTCAAAGCGAGCGTCAAGAACATGGCACACTTTGAAGATGGTGATGTTCCGGTTGAGACTGAAGAGACCACTCCCTTGATTGCGGCAATCATCATGAACGACAAGGACTTGGTCAAACTTCTTCTCCAGGAGGCCAAAGCTGATGTCAGCTTAACAGATTCCACCGGCATGACACCCTTGATGCATGCTGTCAAAACCAATAATGTGGACATGTTGATTCAATTATTGGCACAAGGCGAGACTCGACATTATGACAATCCAGCTCTGCGCAAGAAGCTGATTCCGTTTGAACTGGATTTGACAGCAATTGACAAGAACGATCGTACCGTGTTCCACCACCTCCTAGCTGTGGATCACGACAGCTCGTTCCCCGTTACTTTTGATAACGCCGAAATGCTTGACGTCCTATTTCAGGCATCCAAGATTACAAAGCGATCTGTTCCACCTACCATAGATCATGAATTCATGAGGGAAGCCGAAAAACGCGGCAATCGGAGAATATTGGAAGCGTTGAAGAAGAAAGTCAATTATCACTCAACCAAAGATTTGAAGTCATTTGAACCTCCTCAGGTAGAAGATTGTGTCCAATGGTCCTCCGATTTTTCATTCGACCTCAATGAAGATTCGCAAGCCATGCTGTCCATTTTGCGGAAGCAAAGCACACCAAAACGCTCGAAACGAGCCAAAACAACTGATGAAGATGACGACGAAGATCGTATGTCAAGTGAAGATGAGAGCGACTCTGAGGTCGAATCTGATATGGAGGGCGACCCGAATGATGACAATCACGGTCATGTTGAAGGTGTCTCCCGACCTCAAGGACTGACAATCCAAAATGGGAGCATTCATGATGGATACGCCATCCTTATGACC
This sequence comes from Tigriopus californicus, assembly GCF_007210705.1. Lineage (NCBI taxonomy): Eukaryota > Metazoa > Arthropoda > Copepoda > Harpacticoida > Harpacticidae > Tigriopus > Tigriopus californicus. The sequence continues at coordinate 6,428,254 of NC_081442.1, forward strand.
AAGATTGATGTCAGCTTTGGAGCTTGGGGACTATACAACTTTTATCGCATGCAGGTAAGGTCTATCTATTTGGACTATACAACTTTTATCGCATGCAGGTAAGGTCTATCTATTTGTGGAAATACTTTTGGGATCCGCCCTGAGCGTTCTTGTCATTTCAGATCTGGAAAGACAAGTACAAGGACTTGTGGGTTCTCTTCACGAATTGGGGACGAATTGGAGATTATCGAGGGGGTCAGTACCAAAACACCCCCTTTGGCACCGCTGACAAAGCCGTTGAAGAGTTCGAGAAGACCTTCAAGGCGAAAACTGGAAATGAGTGGAAAGATGTGAGCGAGTTCCAACAGAAGCCCAGAAAATACCGATTAGTCGATGTCGAGAAGTTGAAGACGGTCAAGAAATCTGCTCTCGAATTTGACCTTGGGTCCAAGATCCCCTCGCAGTTACCCCCCGTGGTTCAATCCATGATTGAAGATATCGCCAATGTGTCCATGTACGTCGAGGCCAACAAGCAAATTGGCAACGACCCGGAGTCTCTTCCATTTGGAAGCATCAGGCGAGACCAAGTGGAAAAAGCCAAGGGTATCTTGGAGCAATTACGTGACCTCATTGCAGATAAAGTGAGTATTGAAGGCAAGCGATCCACCAACTCATCTGAAGCACTACAAGAACGCCTCTTCGATTGTGTGGACGAGATCAGCAAAATTAGCTCGGAGTACTTCTATCTGATGCCGAAAAAGGGCTTCGAATTCACCAAAGTCCTGCCCATCGACAACGACAATTTGTTGACCTCGGAATTGAACCGGGTTAACCTCACATTGGATTTGGAGGCAGCCGAGCGGTTATTGCTGGGTGCTCAATTCCGACGGAAAGAGATCAACCCCCTGGATTACATCTATCGATCCCTGGGTTGCGTCATCTCACCGTTAAATCCCAATACGGATGAAGCCACGTGCATTCTTCGGTACATTGGGAATTCGCCCAATGCGGACAACTGTGAAATTGACGGCATTTTCAAGATCAAGCGCGACGAGGACTTTTCCAAGTTTGGCCAGACCATCAAGCCCAAACACGATTGGAACAGACGGCTCCTGTTTCATGGCAGCAAACGAGCCAATTTGTTCAGCATTTTCACTCACGGTCTCATGGTCAATGCCCCCACGGCCATGATCAATGGCCGGGCGTTTGGCGATGGGATTTACACCGCCGATGTGTTTTCGAAGAGCGATGCTTACACGAATGATAACCGATTCATGAACCCCGGTTCGGCCCGCCGGGAGACCAACAAGTATATGCTCTTGTGTGACGTGGCTCTGGGCAAGCAGTATCGCTTTAACTATAATCAGCCAGCTTGCGGGAACCTTCGGAAACATTGCGACTCCATTCTCGTGGAAGGGTACTCGGTGCCCAATCCGGAGCAGACGATGTTTCTTCAGTCTGGCTTGGAACTGCCTTTGGGCGAAATCATTCGGCAGTCTCATGTTAAAGGCTTTGCGAGTGAGAATCGCGAATACATAACGTTTGATGACAGTCAAAATAGCTTGCGATACATCGTCAAGTACAAGTGTACTACGACTGGGTACGGCAGAACTCGATCTTATCGGACCCATGGCAAGATGATGGCTTTTCGAAGTACGTGAAGAGCTCACTAATTGTCACTTTGATGTGGTTACTCATATTGTTGAACATTTTCAGATCTCTTTTCGTTGATTTGAGTGTTGTTTTAATATGTTATTGTATACACTAAAATAAAATGTGTGAAAAAAGAGATGTGGTCAGCTCTATTTTTCCCTAATTTACAAGCTCAACAAAGACGGGTGTCTTAAAATTTACAACAAAATTATGATAACGACCAAAATCATAAATATTTCCCTTAAGCGTCAAAAGCTGAACTGTCTAAATTAAAAATTATTGATTATTCCTTAGTAATTCATAATTTATTTTAGATCTAAATGGAGCATTTTGTAGAAATTTGATGCAGAATGCAAGTTTTTCTGAGTATTCTTTTATCTGCGTGCTCGATATATATGTTTATGACATTTCAGTTGAAATTATATCTATATAGAATGATAACATCTGTTGAAGGAATGTATAGATGTTTTCTTCTAATGTGTTTTAGGTGGAATAACACACTACTATCTTTCTATAAAACAAAAGAAATATTTTTCATTTTGTTCTTCCTATAGCAATGAAAGTTGCTCTGAACAGTCTGAAACTCTTAGCAAATTGTGTGGATGGTACCACTGTGTCTGGCAAATATCTCTAAGATAACAGCGTTTAAAAAGCAGGCCTTTGAGCAATAACTTCGCAATAATGATCCCTGCTTGAGTCAGTTTCCGAGCCTATCTCATAATTCTCAAGGGAAACTTAAAATACCAATATCCCACTTCCAAGAATTAGAATTCTACCGTACCGACCGTGAAGAGATGGAGAGGTTTGGCTTGATTTCTAAAGGAAAACGATGATGCATTCAAGAGATAAAACA
>NC_081442.1:6430784-6433558 GCF_007210705.1 Tigriopus californicus
CAACAAGCAAATTGGCAACGACCCGGAGTCTCTTCGGAGAGATCTCATTTCCCCCTGGTCTCTGTTTACGTTATTCGTTGTATCTCAAGATGGATGCCCTTTCAGACAAATTGCACGCCATCTAGAACCTTTGAGAATTGCAACGTCTACTCAGTCTGAAAATGATAGATGAACCTTCTAATTTATCTAAAAGCTCCATACGTATCTAGATGATGGGATTTGTTCACAACGCTGCATTGTTTTCCGTCCTGATCTGCAGAGGTTCTTGATCAAGTCCAATCCTATGAAACAGTCGATTTACGTAAGCAATTTGGTCTCAAGTGCTTAAATGATATCCATTCAGGCAAGAAGTGATATTGATGACTTCACACTGTACAGAAAAGGTCTTTGCCGCTCATGAAATACTTCATCAATCATTTGAGGCTTGCAAGTTCAGTGGTATTTTTTTATCAAGTGAAGACAGATGTCTTGAGTTTGAGTTCATTGAAGAAATAAATAAAAGGTTGCACCTCTTATACATAAACGCACAATAAAGTAGTGTCCAATGTAGCCTTTCTGGTGGGGGGGTGAACTTGTGTCTATAAGAGACACTCTATCGTGTGTTGAGCAAAGGCAAATCGTATCTGATGACCTGGTTCCGTTAGATTGGCTAGCAGGGAGGCATAATTACCCTGTGGTGGTAGTGTTCCTAAAGGTAGAAACTGGTTTTAAAGGAATTCCAAAACTTCTGGATTGGCCTGGTGAGATGTCAGGAAAAGTGTCCGCCTAGACAGAAAGACGGACGTATCAGTCAAATTACCGTTTGAGTCTATTTCAGGAAACAAAGCCTTTGTCGTTCAAATAATGACCAAAATCGATTCTACGTACATAAGGAATCAATTAAATAACAATAGATAAATCAGACACCAAATTTTCTTTGACGCATTGTTCAAAAAGCAATACCGCAGACATTTATTTTGGGGATAGTCAGTCTTTCTTATCCTGTTTTCGTCTTTTTGTCCCAATGATAGCCAGTTTACAAAGACGCCATTATATTAGGGTTGAATCAGATGTTTTAGAAGGCCCTCTCAAGAAGATATCTCCTCATATAGTATTTTCCGGCAGAATAATATTTTCATTTTTGTTGTAGTGTAGAAATGAAATTGAAAATGAGAGTGCGTAAAAATTTAAAACCAGAATCATACTTCAAGGGACGGCTTTGACTCAAACGGAAGGAAGTCTCTTCTTTTTCGGATATCAATATATTAGTACATTGTCATAAAACGAACCTACCAAGAAAAAATGTTGACAAATCAAACTTCTTTTCCTCTTCATCGATTCATCAGTGGCAGAGAGGGCAAATCATCGGATGAGCGCTAATTCACCCATCTTCATTAGACATGTTGTTGGATATCCAAAACGAGAGTAGTTTGACCACATTTGACGCTTACCGGCTTCTCAACTTGTTTCTTACATTTCGACGGGCCGATCTCCGATTAGCTAAATTGGGATCAAGGTGAACGTTTGGATGACAACGAGTTCATGAGTCTGGACATGAACGACGTTACCACGCTACCTTTAGACGTATTGGACGCCGTCAAAGTACCGTGAGAGTAGAATAACGGAGAATTTAAAATCCATTGATATCAATCTTTCCAATAAGTAGCGGAAAAAAAGGAAAAATTGTCGGTCCAGTTCTCCACCTAGACAAATTCACCCGTCATGGACATCTGAGATTAAAAGGACGAGCATGCTCTATTTTTATGACTCATCTGGAGGCGCTCTTTTCGACTTTTGTTTTTGTCCATGAAATCGAATTTACATCTTCCCATATATATTTTGAGATTAGCACGTAACTCAAATGTGCGACCAAAAAACCAAGACTAGACTGATTTGAAAAAAAAGATTACCCATGAGTGAAATTATAAAAAAGCTCTAATACATATTTGACGTCAGTGATAGCATGCAACATGCTATGTTTAAAATGAACCAAGGCTGGGTCAAGTGCCAGAGAGGCGAAAAAATCAACGATTTATGCCTCTGGATTGCCATAGGTTTAACATCGTATATTGCAAGAGAACTAAATAATTGGAATTGATCTGCAATAACATCTATGAAAGAATGGAGAAGCAAAACAGGTTAAAAGTCAATTTTGTTGCTAGGTTTCTTGATTGGGGGCCAAAGCCCACTGGTATGTGATGACAATCGGATATACCTTTCAGTTTAAATTGCGATCTTGATGGACTGAACTTTTGTTTATCTATATGATACGTATATTGTACAATATGAAAACAACAATGTGAAATCCAATAGTGGCACAATAGCCATAAGTCGTTTCAAAAGATGTTTCATGTTTTTAACCTCATTATAATTCTTGACACGATTGTCCGATTCAGGACTCATAATCAAATATCTTGACTTTGGAGCTCAATCAAGATCAAAGGCTCTTCAATACTGTTAGTTGTCAAATATGGGAAGGAAACAAGTTCTGACTAAAATCCGAGGGGGAAACGTTGTCTTATGGGCGACGTAATAGAAATGTAATCCCTAGGACCTGAAGGATACAGCAAAAGCCGTTACGAAGACCACCGTTGTCTTCCATACACCTACCTATGAAGCCTAACTTTTTATAGCCTCCTTGTTTGCTCATTGTATGTACATGGTATCTTTTTTTAGTTTCGTTTGTCTCCTTAAAATGAGCAACAAGTGTTGTCATTCTACAAATGGTATTTCTTAACTTTACTTTGACGAAACCCCTCACCAAATTTCTATTTCATTTAGCCTGCTATGGTGGG
>NC_081442.1:6433609-6435443 GCF_007210705.1 Tigriopus californicus
CTGGCAATTTTAGTCCACAAAGGTTTAGTTCACAGGGTAAACAAACATCTTCAAATTGCCATCACATCAAATTTGAACTATCTCTTGATGCTCTCAGTATGATTTTCATCGTTTGATAAACTTCACGACACAAGGCAGTTTAAATTGATGTGCCCTAAATGTAAGATCTATATTTTTCTATTTGTCAATTAAATTGGTTTTAGGGTATCGAAAAAAATACAAGCCACTGACAAAAATGTTTACTTTTTCAATGTGCTGCGGAGTGTGCCACCAATTTAACGCCTTCAAATGGGGTCATACAAAATAGGTTTCCCTTCAGAACTTCAAGACCGTTTGATGATGTTTTCCCCCTAGTAGATCGTGCATATTTTTTGAGCAAGGGGCCTCCACAAACTGACGACCATTATTTCAATATACCAATTTCCATTAAATCTTAGCCGGATGTTTTAGAGCATTTAGCTTCAAGCAGTGGTTGCAACAAAGCATATGCTTTGAATAATTTTTGCGGACTTTCTTTTCGCCACTGGGAATAAGATCCCTAGCAGTTCAAGACGAAAAACGTATTCTTTTTCTTAACTTAGTATTCATATGATATCTGATTCACCAACGAATCAGAGGTAACAGATCTGGCTAGCCCTTGAATATAGGGTTGATCAGAAACTTCGAGGAAAAACTTGTCCAAATCTAACTTGAAAGATACTACTGGATCAATAAGGCCTACGTACTCCCTACAAACATTAGAGGGAAACAAATTAAACAATGAAGGAGCCCGAGAAAGAAGAGATGTGGACTTCATTGTTCGAACTAGCCTGGATTCTCGAGGACTTGAAGGTGCTCTCAAAACGCACATTAAGCCTCTACGGTCACCAGAATTGACCCTAAATCCTGGGTTGGGACAAAGCTCATGGATACTTTTGAAGACGTATAGTATCGGATACCTTTCGTACCTTCTCGGAACACTGTACAGTCCCAGTTTTTTTAATTCCTCTCAATACGATAGCTCTCTCATACCCTCAATGTTTTTAGTGAAACACCTAGATCTTTCAGAGACGAAGCCTACTTAATCAACATTATCACCTCTATTGAGTTCAGAGCATTTTTTTTCTGTTGAACATGGTACACTAAATTGGGACGACCGTGGTCTGATTCATGGTTATGAGTCATGACTATGAGACCATGATTAGTGCCTTTTCAATTGGGTAAGTTTCCATCTTTCCATGAAGTGAATCATTTCAGCTTTCTTGTCGAATTGGATTGGAATGAATGACTCGGCTAGTTTGCTCTTAAAATGAATGAAATAAGTCTCCGCACCCTAACAAAGCAATCATGGTCTTGGGCATGATTTGATTGGAAAATCTGAATAAAAATGATATCAAATGCTAATATACATAAATTTTCAATTAAAGCCTGTCTTATGTCGGGCAAAGACAACCAAGGTCAAACAGGCTACACTTGTTGGAAGGGCAGAATTCCTAATAAGATTTTGACATTGAGATATGACGATTGATTCATGATATATATGAAACCAGCAATTCAATCTGGATCATGGTTTTTGTATATTTATGCTGGTTAACACGTGCACAACGATAAAGAAGGGTACCAAAAAGGTGGCACCCATGCAATCATGATGTTGATGCCACTGTTTACCAATGCATTCTTTTGAGTTTCCACATGTTCTTCTGGTAGTGGAAGTCTTGGTGATCCGGTCGCCATGCCCAATACATCCACCCACTTAAGACTGTGGCCAATAGTAATCGGTCCAAGGTCATCCGATCCTGGAGCCACAGGATCACGAGCAACCCCACAAATGAGCCATGTTGGCGATGGTTGAGAA
>NC_081442.1:6435494-6436969 GCF_007210705.1 Tigriopus californicus
ATGGGCCCAGAACTTCGTGGATGGGCAAACCTCCTCCGGCCCGCTTCGCTGCCCATCACATCATTCGTTTTTAGTTCCAATGGGCAATGTCATAGTCCTTTTTATTCTCGTCTCCCTCCTCTCCTTGCGGCCAAACAAACGTAGAAACACAAGAATTCGCTCCAAGATGTCTGACATTAAGTACGTATTTTTTTTGGTACAACTTATTGCTGATCTATTCCAAAACAGTAAATACACCACCAACCCTTCTGAGAGACCTTTCAAATCATATAAGGGTAAAATTACAAATAATTTTGATAGCCAAATAGAGATAAACAAAGACATATTCTTGTACCCTACATGCGACTTTTCATCATCAACTTCGATTTCTTTCGATTCTTTAGCTAAAAAAAGCTAAAGGAAAGTTAAGCAAAAGTGATGTTCTTAAAGTTGACACCAAAAACTTATGGGCAGTCATCAATCATATAGCATGCAACTTCCTGTTTAAATCTTATTTATCTGTCATACTAGGCGCATGTGAACCAAAGGAAATTCAAGAAATATGTAGTGCGGGAACACTGATTTTCAGCATTTTGAGGAGGGAGAAATAATACAAACATTGTAGCGAACCTGCGCTCGCACTTGCTCTTGGGTCAAATTGAATTTTCAACTATCAAGTGAGTTGTGCTACTAAAAAAGTTGTCATTTGTTGTCCAGTGTCACAGTACGAAACTCTTGGCTTAAGATCAGAATACTGTTTGATTCAACAAGCCGGGAAACTGATTAAAATGACAAATTCAGTCTATGCCCGGAACAGTTTGGCTTTAGTGTTTCTCTTCCTCAAAATGTTCAATGTCTGGATTGACGCACTACATTTTTCTTGAATTTCCTTCATTTAACATGCCTTAGTGTTCGGAATTTTACTCATAGAGGATTTGAAACGTCTCCCAGAAGAGTTGGTGGCTTATTCGTTGTGTCACAGCACTTTGGCAATACATTGTTAATTCAATAATCTCTTGATAAAGTCCAGCATCTTAGAGCGTACTCTCTCGTTTCTACTTTTGTCTGTCTGCACCTAGACGACCCAGAGGGCGCTTCCTCCGCTCAATGAAAAGGGCTATAGTCTGTAACAGATTGGTTCTCCGTCTGTAGGTAAGATGAGCGTCTAAAAGTTTCCTTGAGAAAGGTCGGGGTAGAGGATGGAACCGAGGATCTCTCTCATGCGAGCAAACTGCACTAACTACAACGCTATGGACGATCGATCCTCCGCCCTAGCACCCCAAACCATAAAAAACTTAAAGCTTCCTAGGCCGGAAATTAGCTTTGAAGCAGCCCTGGTTCTAAGTAACACAAAGATGAGATCAAGCTTTGAAACTCAATTAAGTGTTTTTTGATCATTCTTAGCACCCTCTATTACTCATGAAATATAGCCCTGAATGAGGGTTTTGAAAGACAGCGGTTTGAAAATACCCGAAAAGAAAACAATCCCGTACCAA
>NC_081442.1:6437020-6503004 GCF_007210705.1 Tigriopus californicus
GGTTTCCCCAAGCAACCGAACTTGTACATAGAGGAGGATCGGCGGAGAGAAGATAGCATGGGGTCTAAGGTGGAGTAGTAACATATTTCTATGAAAAGGAACACAATGGCAATTTCAATAATGGAAAGCAACCAACAATTCCGAATTACTTTCATGATGCGTCCAAGGTCAAGTCTTGGAACTACTTGTTATGTGCTTGGTAAAGGAAGACCGGGCAATGAGTGGATCACAAAAAGACCGCCATTCAGTCTTGAAGGTTCATTATCCAGATGGATCATTAGTATTACTTCATCAGCACCATAGGGAATAATGTACTCTCATGCCAGAATATCTTTCCAATTGGGTTTTAGTTCAGTCGCCTGAGTTCGCTCGGCTTCGAAAATATTGGGAGATCATAAAAGCATATGAGACCTTTATGAGTGGGAAAAAGACGATATTTCTCCATCTGTTCTAACGAATCGCAGTTTCTATTCATGGATACTTGCTCAGCTGAATGTAGGCCTACATTGCATACGTATACTCATTCAGCTGTTCCAAAGGACATGAAGGAGAGATTGAATTTTCAAGCGTGCTTTGAGAATTCGAGATTTTTTTTGTCATTCATGATTCATGGCTTTGGATTACCTTCCGTACAATTTCAGTGGCACATCTTTTTTTCACAACTGTAAGGAAATTTCCCCCTTGCGTTTTTGGCCTGAATAGCCTGCAAAAAATACACCCGTTCAAAATGACGTTGATAGGTCTCCTCATTTTGACGTGCCTTCAAGAAGGTCTCCTTCCGTCCTTGAAAGGGCAAGTCTGTTTCCGAGAGGTGCGACTTATTTTTCAATGCTCAAAGGTAGCAAAGAACGAAGCTCGAAGAACGACCGTTCGTTCAAAGAAATTGAGAATTCTCACCCGCACTTGCGCCAGAGTCTGGAAAGGAATCCCTTATCGTCTTTTTTTCGTGGTGTTATTGAATGGTGTTATTGAATCCAAGTTTTGAAGAAATCTTGAAGAGACGATCATGAACTAACTCTCTATCAACACGCTTTCAAAAGAATCCAAGTCAGCCAGTCAGTCTGCCAGTCAGCCAGACATTCAGTCTCTTGAATGAGGATTAACTCGTACCTGTTCGATTGTATTTTTTAGCTCCCTCCCAGTCCAAATCGGGGCCGACCTCACATCAGGATTCAAGTCACGGCTCAATCATGTCGTTAGGCTCGTCCTCCATCTTGACTCGCCCCACGACGACGTCCACAAGGAGTGCACCTGTCCACGCGAAAACACGACGGGCCTCGTCCCCCACCTCAATCATGTCCCTGGGATCCACACTGTCAGCCCTGTCCTTCGGTAAAAGCCCGACGGCCACAAACTCGACCCCCCAGTCGCCCACGCGGATGATCCGATCCTTTAGCCGAGAGAAGAACGTTCTGTCCAGTGTCACGTTTTCAATTCACTTGGAACATGACCCGCAGGATGAGACCAATGGGATCCTCACCATCACCATCGAGGTAACTTTCTGGCCTTTGTCATGCTCGGTCTGGGCGGGACAATTCCAAGTCAAACGTGTATGATACCAACCGCCATTAAACCAGGCTGATGGATTTTGAATGGTTCATCATTAAACAGAGGGATCTGGGAATCGACGGTTTTTTTCCGTAATGAAGTCTTCATCGTTGCGCTGATGGAATATTTAATACTTAATCCCGGGCTAATTCCATCGTGAAACATCTTACGTGCACAGGATCAACAAGCTCTCGACACGACTCTGCCAGCTATAGGGAACTACCTATATCACTCTATCTACTAGAATACACGCATGTTGACAAAGATCGACTTTAATCGCGTTTTCGTTTTCGCTTTCATTCTCCACTTACCACTTTGATGTTCCAGAGTGCCAAGGATTTGCCTCTTCGAGATTATGGAGCTCCTTGTGATGTCATGGTCCATGTGTCGCTTCATCGGGATCGTCGATCCCTGCGAAAGCGTTCCAGGCACGTGTTTGCCGACTTCAAGACCGACGTGGTGAAACAGGATCAGAATCCAAGCTTTGGGCAATCTTTCAAAACGAATGTTCCCTGGAGCGATTACAAGGTAATCCCACTGAGACCCAACTGACGTGGGTACAAACGTTTCCGTCAACTGTCATGGGCTTGAGTTGGGTTTTTACCATCTCTTGTCTTGGTATTAATCCTCACCTTACGATATACATACGTATATAATCGAAAACGTACTACGTACTACCTTTGAAATAGGAAGGAGATTTGGCGAGTGTTTGTGTTAAGTTCAACAATCTCGCAGAGCTAGCTAAATCCAGAAGCCCGACACGGTGAGTGGAACGAGTCAAGGCACTTACTGACTCGACTCGTATCAACATCTCCATCATCAAGGCTCTTCAAAGCCCCGCTGGCTTTTAGTGTTGCTTCAGGAACAGCTTAAAAGACTCGTTACGATTAAATCTCTCTTCTTCCTTCTTTCTCTTGTACTGCAAGTCTTTAAGATGAAAGAGCAATTCACGAAAATAACAAATGGAACTCATTTGTAGAGTGTTCTTGGATGGAAAAACTGAAACCCAACTCAAATATAAAGCCATAAATGATTGTATCGATTTTATCATTTTCCTTACTTTCAACAGAATCTGCGTATGAAACTGAGTGCATTCGACCACGATCGTCACAGCAAAGTGACTGAAATTGGAACAACGTCCTTGTACCTCAAGGAAATTAAACATTTGAATACCTCCGCAGAGGGTTTAATTATGACCAACTTTTTGGCTCAAAAGAAACAGGTACTAAATCATGTTGTGATGAACTCAATACCACTGGCTGGTCCATGCCATTGTTCAACGTTGAATGCTATTTCTACAGGAATATGGCGAGCTCATGTTTGGAATGAGCTATTTACCCACAGCCCAACGCCTGTCTTTCAGCATCATGAAAGCCACAAATCTCAAATATGAAGAAATTGTTTCAAACTTGGACGATTTTGGTGAAAAGGCTTTTATACCTTCTACGAAAGACATAGTCCGCTTTAATAACCTGTAACGTTTTGTCTGATCCAGTTCCATACGTGCGAATTCTCCAATTGAGTGCCAGTGGAAAAGTGGTCAAGAAAAAGAAGACGTCCATCCGTCCCGGAACCAAAGAACCGGCTTTCAACGAAACCTTAAATTTCGATCTGAACCCTAACCAGTTAGAGTCCACGGCTTTCATGGTGCTTTTGTCTCACAAGCAAACCTCGTTTGAACTTCAGGTGAGGGTCTATCAATCTGATTATATGATCCTTCAGTGTCTTCCGGTAATTTGCATATCTTATTATCATGGTAATACGTACATAGGACATGGATTCCTCGAGCTTTCCAGAAACTCAATTGCCTTTGTCAGAGCGATCCGATTCTGGAATGAGTCCCTCGCCCATCCCTAGTCCACGACCAGATGAAAGTGCTTACACCCAAGGGCCAACTAATGGTCATTCCCATGGTCACGCCCACTACCGTCTTCGCCATCGCCATCAAGGCAAGGACTTGTGCTTGGGTCGAATTGTGATGGGAAGCTTCGTCCGAGGAGAGCGAGAGCGAGGACATTGGGCCTCAGTCATAGCCACGCCCCGAAAAGTGTTCACCATGTGGCAAACCCTGTATTAAGAACCCAGAAAAGCATGTCCCGCTAGAAACTTGTTTTAAAAAAGACTATGAAATATAATTTTGATTGCATAAATCCCAACACGCTAGAGGACTATTGAATGTTGAAGCCATATGAGCGTGGGTTTATGTCGTAGGTTAGCTCGAGATCCATGCTAACTGGGAGGAATGACTTGACATGAAATGAAGGAGTGTGAATGGTACATATTCATTGATGCCGAACAATTTGGTTTAATGCCTTTTTCGCCATGTTACAAAAAGGTTTTTGGTTTTTCAGTTTTTTCTACATCATTTAAATTTTGGTTATTTGTGTAGTCCTAGGCCGAACAATAGAGAGAATCAATTTGTAAATAAATTATATACGGCTGATATGGTGAGTGGCCTCGTAAATTGGGTAATGGTTCAACCCTACATAGCACCATACATTTAAAAAGGTCAAGTACTTGGCACTTGAAAACATGCCCCAAGGCGAATCATATGTTTGTCAATCTTACTATTGACATCAGCTGTAAAAAGAGATCCTCATCAAAAATTGTTCAGAGCGATTATATTTCATTACGTCCAAAGTAATATCGTTCCAACCAAAGTATTACCATCGGAGGCATACGTAGCATAAAGTCAAGTGAGATCCACGTTAGCATTAGGTGGACAAGGCCACAGCTATCCAATCCAAAAAAGGTGCGACCCTGGCGTATACGGATGGCAATGGTGCTGTGCAATCCACCTCACCAAAGCTCACCAGCCCAACCAGGATGAATTTATTGTCTTGACGGACCATAAGGGGGCCCCCAGAATCTCCATTACACGTTGATTCTCCTCCATTGGGACCTCCTAAGGTACACATCATAACAGGAGATACTTGTACGCCCAAGGGCCCTATGATTTGCTGGCACACTTCGCTGGAAATGATATTGATCTCAACCTAAAGTAACGGAACATTTTAGATTCAGCCTTCCCCAAAACCTCATTCATTTTATTTGACACATTACTTGCCTGTTGTAATACATCTGAGAGCGTTCCATTCTCAGTAATTCCCCAACCAATCGAGATGCCCAACCTTGGCTCGAATGAAGCACTTGAGTCTGTTGGGAGACATACTGGGCCAATGGCTGGGCTGAAGGGCACACTTTGGTCCAGTTTCAGAATGGCAATGTCGTGGGTCAGCGGTGAAGTTGCGTCCGAATATCCATGGTGTAGTACTATACGCGAAACTCGTCTTTGAAGGGTAAACTCGGTTTCATTGGTTAGAGACAAATCGTGCTCGCCCAGGAAGACCTGAAAATTTTAGTATGGGTTTTGCGATTTATCTTCAAAAAATTTTGTCATCCATGAGTCGAGGAATAGATCGTGCATCCGACGAGTTCAGCCTTAACCATTATGACTAAATGCAATATGCTTTCAGGGCAGTTGACTTATTTATGTTACGAATGAGAGAATATGTAGGTATGGTAAATTGATTGACTTCAATTTTACAAACTCCAAGAAAAATGCTAAATGAAGACAAAATACTCATCACAAATTTTCTTCAAAAATGAATTATGAATACGATACAACTGATCAATGGTAGCATGAAAGGAGGCTTCTGGAAAAAGATGGACACAGATTAACCAGAAATAAACAATATGGATGCCGGACGCCCTGCTTTAAATTCGTCGCGTCTTTCTGAGGTTGCGAGAGTGGATTGATGGCAAAATTGAGTTTTGCTTGACAGTCATTCCGTCATTTTGAGAATTAAGCCATAAACGCCCCATTCTATGAACATTTTTGTTAGATCCCTTTTGTCCAAACTACTTGATAAAGCCTTGTTTTGAATATATGATTGAACTCTATCGGTGCTGGTTCGCGGGACGGTAACAAATAATATTTGCAACAATTAATGGAACAAATCAAAAGTGTCTTGTTTCTAAAATTTGATTAAGTTTCAAATCGTAATTGAAACAAAAAATTGTTCTGCAAACAGAAAAATGTAAAAGCAAGATTTTCTTGCACTTTTGCAATTGGTTGTGGACACTGGATAGACGGATTTTGAAATGACCAAGACCCCAAAAGAAAAGGGCTAATTGTTTATTGTTCAGATTGATCTTATTTGCGGCCAACCTTTGATTTTTGGGGAAGAGTTTTGAAATGTTCCATCCCCTCCCAATTACTGTTTTTTGCACCTTGAATGGAAGCATTACATCTACCATATTTCCTCTAGCAGAGTTTCGAGCGAACGTTGAAGCATCACTTGAGAATTTGCCGGTATAGTCGGGGTTAACCGGAGTCACTCTTTACGTTCTTTGGCTTTCCATTAATTGGACACATTTCGTGCCGATGCCTCGAAATATGACCTTCAGCACCTCCTAATCATCATCATCCTGACAATCCCTTTCAATATTAAGACCCGAAGAGGTCATTCTTTGGTTTTCCTCATAGTAACTTATAACAAATTAAATAAAAAGGACCGCATCATCTCCCCTAGAATTAGGGCCCCTGCACGATTAAGGATTGTCTTCAGTGCCCTGAAACTTTTCTGAACTTTGGTGCAAGCTCGGGCTTCACAGAGGAATCACGTGGACTCAAGGATGGGCTTATGCCCATCCTTGAGGCAGTTTTGATGCAGGGCTTGTTGCTGCATTAATTAGTACTTCAGAGAAGGGTTAGGGTAGGGTTTGTCCTGTGGCGAAAATTGCCAAATTGCAATAGGTATTGAGTCGAAACTTCTATTAATCTGGTGAGACATATTCGCCTCAACCTGGTTTGGATAGCATTTAAAATTAATGAAGGTACGGTGCAGAAACTGATTCTAGGGGGGGGGGGCATGCCATTTCCCCCAGATAATTGCCCTGTGTAGCAATAAGGCCTCCATTAAGACAATTTCATTTTTTTCGGTTCTTTGTGAGGCTGAGGCCTACATCTAAGTTCACAAAAGTATCCCGGGCCACTTTTCCACAGGAGATGGTGCGGTCCTTAAATAATCCGCTTCCTTAGTGTCTGCCCGACGTCATTACTAATAGAGAAGTGTAAAGCTTTGAGATGCCATACAGGGCGCTCTCTGGTTCTACCATGAAGTATGTGTCACCACACATCTTACTCATGACACAATGTTGGTACCAATATTTTTTTCGTATTTTTGCAAATTTTTGTCACTTGCCATGTACTGTCAACTTCTAGCAAATGCATGTTGGACTTAAATTGTATAAAATTATTGTCGAACGATGTTCTACGATCGTGAACAATTTTGCAATGAAGATTTGGAACACGGAAGAGCTAAATCATGGTAGTCTTGCCACGATTGTGGCGCAGCCTGGCTAGCTCACGCAGCTGAAATCCGATCCGGTACTTTACACGTCTCTATTGGCGAGAACTTTGTGTTGCCATATATACTAGTCATGGTGTACACTCCCTGGAGCAGGTTCCTAGGGCAGCCTGCTCCATGAACACGTTGGGATTTGACTTTAGAAAGCTTTACATACATAATCCTAGAAGGAGACTTGCTGATGCAATTGACCAATGGACTTGTTTGGCGACTGAGAAGTGTGTTAGCCCGAAACAAGGTAAAGGAAATGGACAAGCTTCACATCCTCTCTCTGAATTGCAAAAAATGTTCAAAACAAAATTTCACTGGCTTGGTGGGAATGATATTTATCTCGCTGGAGCTTCACATGAAACTATTTCATGTGAGGTCTTTCCGAGTAGGCATGCACAGGGCGTAATCAAAGTATTGACACATTAACTTGACTCTAGCTAATTAACCATTGGTCTGCAATAAAAAATGCATGCAAAACTTTTTGAAATATCGACGTTTTAATAACATTACTTTTCTTATATCTTTTACTTCTTATGCCAATTTATCTGTTGCTTTCAATCTCATACTTAAAAGGATGAAGCCATGTTATTGAGTGTCCGTACCCATGTTAGGCCTTGTATGTTGCCAGCCACTATGAAAAGCCGACAACATAACATTAAGTGAAGCTGAAATCGTTAAAGTAAGTAACTGAACCTTACCAATAATTGCTTTGAAAGTTGGGTAAATTCATACAATGAGCGGCGGTGAGAACCGTATCTTCGTTGATGAGGCTGCCTCCACAGAAATGTTCTCCATCGTATTGTAGCGATACCATCCAAGGAAAAGCATGAACTGGAGTCTCTGTACCATCAATTATCTTAAAGCTTGGACCAAGGAAGTCTTCGTGACGAAATTTTGATTCGCAGAAGACATTCCGAGATGAAAATGATGGAAGATACATTTCATTACGGAGTTGTCGCTTCATTACGTCTCCTACTAAAGTGGAATAGTCTTTTTCATTCTTAAATTTGTCCTCCATTTGTGTGTTCTCTTTTGGCAGACTGAGCGAATCTGAACTCCCAGACTTTGACAAGAAAGGTTTTCTATCAAGGCTGTTGAGATTGAACCTCGGGGTGTGTCGTTTTCTTGCTTTCAAGAGACTCTTTTTGTCTGGTTTGGACCCCACTCTCTGGCTTCTTTGACGCTTTAGTGCTCGCTTCCGCTTCACAAACCCTTGGGCTCCTGTTTGGCCACAATTTTCCGCTTGTACCAGCTCACTGACCTAAGATGGATCAAATATCCCAGTAGAATGGGTCCTTTTCGTTTCAGATGAGCTGAAATTGTAGATAAACGTACCACACTGCAAGGACTTGAGTTATTTTGATGTTCCATCGATGTCTTTTGTGACTGGACTGTCATGGCCAGCTTTAAAATGGAGCCCGGGTCAACTCTGACAATCTGCGAATAACCTTTTTTATTTCCACATAATCGTCCAGAAGGACCATCAGAGCTATTGATTATGTTGAAACCATCTTCAATACAAGCACCAAGAAGCTGAACACTCAGCTCAAATCCTCATAATCCAGCCTAACCTGGAAGGACCATACAAATTGAAGGCTGTGAATCCAAGCGCAATGCTTTAACATTTGTAGTGTTATTTCTTATTTAGGTTATCACGGCTTACGCCATGCTTAGCCATCATGCTCTCTCGTTCTTCATATATGCTCTCTGTGTATATACGATCTCTTGTATCCATGCCCCCAACTACCGTTCAATAAACAGTTTGCAATAGAGCTTCAACCAGAGTACATCGTCTGTCTGTTTCTCCACGCGTCCATAACATAACATAACATGGCGCAGTCGGCAGGATTTGTGTACTATTGAGATTGTGAAAGTAGTGAAAATCGTAAGCTACCAAAACATTCAATATTACAGTGAAACTAAAGTGTTAAGACGCGTTCGGTGATAATGACAGCCAACGAGGAAGTAAGTCTTTAAATGCCTCCCTGAGAGGATACAAAGGACATTTGACCCGTGTGGTGAACAACGCTCAACGATTGTGCGAGTTTGTTGTTGACAAACCTTCTTCTCTGGCGGCAGCAGAGTTGGAAAGTATTTCCGGTGATTTAAGGTGATTTCTAGATGTTACTTCTTAAGGCTGCAGGAACTGACACCTGCAGAGTTTGATGCATATGAATGGAATTACAAGTGCAGAACTCGTTGTATCAGACCACTTCTTCAGAAGCTACTTGCTACGATGGCATCAAACACGGGAACATTGTTGGAATATTGCTTACCCACATGTGTCCTGGCGAATCTTCAATGTTCCATGCACACTCGGGTGTTTTTTCAAAAGCAGGGAATCCTGGATTGGTGAAGTAGGATACCTTATTATTCAGCGTCCGGTCACAAATGGTATTGACAAAAGCACAGCACACCCCGACAACGAGGAAGGCGAGCAATAACCCGAATATGACCTCCCCGCAGCAAACACTCAACTTCATTAAAACAAACCCCCGTCAGATTTCGACCTCGAACATTGGTCTGGCAAATTTGATGGCCAGAATCCCAAATGGATTCGTGAAAAGACGAGGAGATCGATGGGATGAGGACTGAATGGCACTCTCGGTGTAAGAATAGAATTCGACGGTGAGCCAAGGAAGGGCTTTCATTCACTATGAGTATATCACTAGCAATTGGAATCCTCCCGAACGCAACCTTTGGTGAATGCTGTCGTTCCATATCGACACTGGCTGAATTGTCATAAGTGAGACGAGGTCGTAATGAGCTGGGAAGAATGATTGACGGTGAATGCCTGGATTTGTCACCGAGTGAAATGAAGATTTCTCTAACAATGCCATTGCTCTATCTTGCAGGTGCTTGGTGCCAAAATTGAAGGCCACTTGAAAACTGTCTGCCACCTAGATGAAATCCGAGTCACCGATTCAACCTGCTAACCCTCGCTCGTACTAATGCACATTTCCTGACGTCGTTTTGCCTCAATGACTGCAACAGAAAGTGCCGTAACATTGCGTCATTCTTTAGCTTTTCAGATGAAGTGATTTCAACGACGTTGTTGTACATAAACAGCTAGATAAATACGTCATCTCGGCCAACATCAACTCGGATCAGCTCCACTCAAGTGTCAAGTTTGGAAAAATGGCATTTTCATGGATGAAATTGCTACACAACTTCAATAGTCTGGTTTTTTTTCTATACGGTATTATAGATGTGCTGATTTGTGTTAAACGTTTAACTCGTAACTATTCTGTCTTGAGTTTTTTTCTAATCCCAAAATTTTTCTTTTGTTTCGTTCAATATTAAAGTACATAGGAACAATAATGCGAATTAACAATACAAATATGTTAGGTTACCCCCATGTTGACCATTTTCATCACATCTTAACCATGCCCTGGGTCACTTTAAAAAACATGTTGAGACTGGGTCTGTTTGCTAATACATGGTCTTCATTCACAATTTAGACATTCTAGTTGCATCCTTTTTTTACTAATAAATTGCATTAGACTAGTACAGAAACCCTAGTATATATGTAAGTTGAAGTAAAATACTATCATACGGTTCATACCATTGATGAATCAACGTTTGGTCTTGATTCCTTGGGGTGGTCACAACTTCTTGCACACACACATTTTCCAGAAACATGACTTATTCCCGAGCAAACCCAGTGTGTCTTTTTCCACTGGCGGCAAATTCGTTAAGTGAAAAAGGATTTTATTAAATATGCTAGCCAGACAAATACGAGTTCATGGACATTCTTAAGTTTCATGACCAGAAAATGAAAACGACAACAAAACATGAACAATGGGTACAGAGAGAAGATTTTCGCCAACTTTGTCCCTAGACTCAAGCTCTGCGTGAACGTCAAAGGCAGTGTATTTTAGAGATATAATTCCATGATGTATGCTTTGCAACTTTATTTTTTTGTGTTTAGCTCATTATAAATGCGTTCTTCGTCATCAAGTCCATTAAAATCAATATGCAAAAAAAAGAAAATGATGATACCGATAATATGGCACACCCGATACTAAAAACATCAAATAGTGAAACCTAAGCTATGCATCTTCAGTCTTAAGCCTGTAGTCTGTATCCCGCTTTGTATGTACAACTCGATTCTTCAGTCACATCTTGAAACATCGTCGCCAACTTAGGGTCCACTTTGTTCAACAAGACCCAATTTTGTAAAGCGAAGGAGGGAATCCTAGATCGAGAAAAGGTCGTACTACCCTACATAACGTGGACCTTTTTTCTCAATCTAAGATTCACTCCTTGGCTTTAAAACACTGGGCTCAGGTTTGCAAAGGAACACGAGTTGTACTTATGGGGAGTAAAAATAGGTGGTAGTAATTTGTCTCCATTGTCAACTTTGTACATTAGATGCCTTAGTTAGGGTAACAACTAGAGACAGTTAGATAGGTAAAAACTAAGCCCATTTACTAGGTGCTCTTCATTTTCAAGAGCTATCAAAGAAATCCACCTGGTGCTTTTGTCAACTCCCAAAGAGTTAATATTCATTTTCATTATCAAAAAACCAAGACTGTTTATGTTTTGCCTGCTATTCCTCTCTTCACTTTTTTCATACTCACTAAACCAATTCTGCTCATCTTTGTTGTGAATCACATTCTAGACAACTATTGTACCATTCTGACTATTTCATCACATACTTTTAGAGATTTTACGAATTGGCATGACCGAGAGTCCCATAAAAGGGTATTATAAATTTTGAAAAAATCACATTCACCACTCTTGCTTGCCGACTAAGACCTTCAAAATACCTGAATTATGGAACAAACTTCTAGTTATTTCTACGTTTTCTTGGAGATTACTCCTAGTAACAATAGTAATAAACCTGGATGGAAGCATTTGGTACCAAGCAAACAAAATACTTTATTCCTTCTTATAATACTTTTATATCATAATCATAGTAATATTAATAGGAGACGAGACGGCTGTTATCGATGTTGTAGTAGTGGTATTAGTACAGTAAGAATTGTACGAGAATACTACAACAAATACATCAAATAAGGGTCATGTTGTCAAACAATGATAAATGGTACTCTAGGATTGGTTTTTATTTTTTGAGAGTGAAGAATTGCGGAGGAGGATGGTTTTGTTAACGTTGCTGTTGTCGAGTGGATGGACATATTGATGGAGAATAAAGTTAGGCTTAAGAAAGAGTGGACAAAGAACGAGATGTAGTAGCTTCAGTAAATGCCATTCCTAATATCGTTCAAAGTATTTATAACCAAAGATATGGGGATACCCAAGAGAGGGTCTTCACAACTACATAGTACAGGTTGTAAAGTATGTGGCCGGTGAATTTTGTTTTGTCGTGGATTGCAATCACTTCCTGATAATGATAATCATAACAACAATCATGGTAAAAAGAGCACACCCACTGGATGTGAAATAAGAAATTGTGAGCTTGGAGATGAGATGAGGAAGAAGAAGCAGCAATCATGTTGGTCACAATTTTGGAGGACATGCCTTTTTTGAAGAGGGCGAGGAGGAAAAGGAGGAGGAGGAGGAGAAAACAATCAATTGCTCGGGCGATTCATGGCAGAATTGAGAAAGTAATCCAGAAAGTATTTCTGCTCGAAGAAGTGCTTTTAAGGTATTTTCATATATATTGTAAAGAGTGTTGCTTTGTTTCATTTCTAACAATGTTTAAGTAAATGGGTTGAATATTTTTTCGCTTGTTTCTCACATGTCAGATTGGCCTCAACGACGGGATTGTTCTTTTTAAAAAATCTTTTTGTTTTCATAAATATTTTTAGTGTTCAGTTTTCATAAAATGCATTCTCGTGATTCACAATATCTATATTCAAAGTAGTACCAGCAGCAGTAGCAATTAGTTCTTTAATAATGTTCTGTTAATAATAGCAATGGCAATGATGATGACAGCGGCGCAAATATTGGTAATGAAAAGAAATAATAGACATAGGCGATGAGAAACAAAGAGTTGTTTGTAAAAGAGGCTCATGTACAGAATAGCTATGATACTAGGGATTTTTTTCACCACTGAATATCATGTGGTCCAAGTTCCTTTTGGGATCACTTTTATCCCGGATTTTGATTGGAGCATGAGACTGTCTGAATAAACTGTTGGTTTTGAGTTGGGATGATTTGAAGTATCCAAGCCTATTGCTAAGAGACATGGCAGTAAAGCCAAGAATCTATATCAGAATGGACACTCGGAGCCCCTCCCCGCCCCTCGTTTAACGGAAATCACTTTTCCGGAATGGTCCTGAATGTATAATCGCAGTTTTAAGACGGATTCCAAGCCACCTTGGTCGCGGTCTTAAAATTTTGTGTTTTTGACGAACAACGGTACAGTCAGCCGTTCAAGAGGGAATCGGAAAAAAGAATTTGGACCTCTCCTCTTGACCCCAAGATTAATGTATAATACCTCCAAAGAAAACCCCACATACGGCAAAGAATACCAAATGTTATAACAGTACTGCCGTCATAGAAACTTGATATTAATATTTCTTCGATTGACAAAAATTGTAGTATAACGGTTTTACGTTGTAGTCACAAACACAACAGTAAAGCAATGATCTAGGCAAGTGTCTCCCAGTTCTTGAGGTCAATCAATCAAGCAACTGTTAACAGTCATTGTGAAACAAAAGAGATCCATAACAATATTACCGCGCATAAAAGGAAGCATAGTGTGAAATTAGGACCAAAGGTAAGTAGGGAGCGTGGGTGACGAATTACAATCAATCCGGAGCCAAGTCTAATGAAGGAGATGGCAAATCACAAAAAAGTTGGGTAGCAATTTCTTTGTCCTGAACTTGGTTTGAAAGTGGGCTTCTGGGTGGGATAATGGGCGGAGGACGAAATCGATATCTTTATCAACCCAAAACCAACAGATAGGCTCAAACGACAACAAGACGATCAACTATTCGCGTTGTTCATATGTGGAGAGCTCCAAATTGTACGTATTAGAGTGTGTTGGGACCAATGATGTACTGGATATATATATATATATCATGCTTGCTTATCATCCATTTCCGTTATCATTCTAAGATTAACATTAGCATCATATGTATGAAAAATAGATCTATTAAAATCTTGACAACATTCGTATTTTTTGAAGAGGTGCCATTGTTTCCTTAGAAAAAACACGCCTAAAACGTGCTCGTGTCTCTCTCGTCGAGAGATTGAATTGAATTCTTTAGAAAAGGAGATAATTTAGAAGCACAATTCGAGTGAATTTATTTGGTATATGTAGCAGTTGTGTGATACTATCATTCGATCTAAGAAGAGCAATCATGTAGTCTTTATGTGAAATTTGTCGTTAAAAGTTTGGCCGTTAGAGGATAAAAATCATCAGAAGGATCGACCGGGTATTGAAAAATAGGGTTGGCATCTATTTACATACACACAGTAACAACGAATCGAAACATCTTAACGACCCTGGCCATCTTTATTTCACCCACCCCAACGACCTGTTAGATTCAAACAGAGATCCCCCAAATCAGCAGGCCTTGAATCACTGCCGTTTAATATTTCTGTAACCGTGGCATTAGGAACAACCTTTAAAACAACCTTTTCAAAGCTATTGTGAAAACAACTCAGATAATAATAATCAAACATGGTTACCAATTCATATACTTGGAAAACGAACAGGATAATAGTCGGTGAAAGACAGTTCAATTTTGAAAGGGACTCCATCCTTGGGACAATGACAACATATTGATGGCAGACAAATCAATCATCGACCAGGATAAGCGTAATCATGTTGAGAATTGAGACAAAAAAAAGAATTCTGAACTTCGGCATTTCCAAATTATTCGCCAATGTCAAAACATTGGCCTGATTCATAGATGTTCTAGCGATCTGTGGGTTTATGACAATCGGATGAGCGTCAGTCATTGAAATCAAATGTCATCAATGGACTAGTTTCAAATGGAAGTAGCTCTTCAGGCATGGCTTTGGTTGGGTGAAAGTAACTAATAAAAATGATAATGAAAAAAAAAACAGCATAAAAAATAAGTTAGGTGATTTATTCTTCCTGAACGTGGGGAAACTCAAATGTCCGGATTGGAAAGAAAGAAAAAAAACCGCAACACTGCCATAATCAGAGTAAGCGTCGTAATAGTAATAAAGGTAATAATAAGGAGCAATAATGGGAATTTTAATAATGATGATGTAGGTGGTTAGTCGTTAGTAACAAAACTAAAAGTCTTATGCAAAAAAGCATTGATCGAGATGTTGAGTAAAAAACGGAGAAGTAATGGTAATAATCGCTAATGTTGCAGAGTCAATAAAGAATGCCAACGGTGAGGAGTTAAACACTGGATTATTCAGAATGATTAGGACCAAAAAAATGACAAAAAAAGAGAGTACTACGACAGAGACAAATAATAAACGTGAGAATTGGAATCAATCGGTCAAAACATGAAGGGAAGGTATGCATGCATGCACGATTCGCTTACAATCCAGTAACTCCAAAATCGATCGTCAAGAGCGATAAGTTCAATCGAGACGATCTTGTAACATGGGAAGCATACGATAATACGGTACCCAATTAAAGTGGAGGGAGAAGGACATAAAGAAGACACAAAAAATGATTAGGTGTAAACTCGAACTAGAAAACTAAAAGCAGGATTTCATTG
Organism: Tigriopus californicus; assembly: GCF_007210705.1. Taxonomy (NCBI): domain Eukaryota; kingdom Metazoa; phylum Arthropoda; class Copepoda; order Harpacticoida; family Harpacticidae; genus Tigriopus; species Tigriopus californicus. The sequence continues at coordinate 6,452,553 of NC_081442.1, forward strand.
AAATACAAAACCAAATCATGTTCATGATGATGGATGGCACACGTGACAAACTGAGAGCGATGCTAGATCGGGTCTGGGCGAACAAACTTAATGAACAGACAAACACAACATAGCAGATGATGAACAGAGGACAATGGAGATGGATTGGATAGGCGGGGAGGTTTCTCTGATCTAAAAACATGATTGATTAGTTACCAACAGAACTGGGGTAGCGTTAGTGAGAATTCAAGTGTTCACACCCAAAAGAGTTGGCCTCGTTTGCTTTCTAGAAAAAGATAAATGCCTTGAAGTCGAGGTTGGCTGAGTGGATGATGGTCGTCGTCGTTGTCGGCGTCTTAGTCGAATGGGACAATGAGTAAGTGAGTGAATCAATGAATCAATGAATGAATGCATACCGTTTGGCTTGGCGGGGGCGAGGCCAGTGAATCAACAGATCGTCAACACAAACACGATCAATTCAGATAATAAAACGATACAGCAGAAGCACTAGTAAAAAGGAGACACCACATGATCAGGGGGGAGCAGTCGTGGCTAATGGGAGGACTAAGCACAAAGAAGGATGGATGTCCCAATCATAAGAAAAAATGAAACAATGATGATTCCATATGCTCCTCCTCACTAATACTGGATGAGTGGTGCACTTCTTTCGCTGGATGGGACAACAATAACAGCAACATCACCAACACCACTTGGGTTTGCTTTCACTTTCGTTTCCTGGGGATACCGGGATGGCTCTTACCACTACGATTATGGAAATGATTGAGGTTGAGAAACACACGGGCCCAGGGGGAACTGGGACGGGGTCGTTTACTTGAACGGTGCATTGGAGGGTGACACTGATGCCTTGGGTTTCGTTCAGGGACCATCGAAGTAAGCCGCCCAAGGCAGAGGCACTGTCGTTGGCTGACGGCTCAAATGGGGAATGGCCAGAAGGGTGCTGCTCGAGAAGCTCGATGGTGTTGATTGGAAAAGTCAGTGGGTAAATGGGTAGTTGGTTATGCAGGTGGGCCACATATCTAAGTTGACCGCACACACAGCATGGAGAACGTTCCAAAGTTCCAAGATTGGGCGGGCATTGATCATGGTCCGGATAGTGATGGGGGCGCTTGGGGGGACGATTGGTAAACACAAATCCTTGGCAGAGTGAGTAACAGTGTGAGTGAGTAATGAATGCCAAGAGCCGTGGTAATAAGAATGTGGAGAGTTAATAATAATGATGATGATGGTGACAGCAATAATAGTAATAATGATGATAATAATAGTGATAATAATAATTAGTCGTAATAAAATGCGAATAGCCTTGTGTTGGTAAGGGAATCACGGGGAGGGGCGATCCCGACTACATGGCACAGGGTGGCACTTGAACGTAGCGATAGATGTAGAGGCGGTAATCCTTCGAGGCCAACACCACCGACCCATCGTCCATGAGGGACACGTCGAAACACTGGGCGTGCTTCACCTTGCTCTCCAGAGCAGAAAGGAGCTGGCCATCTTGGCTAAACACGGACAGATTGAAATTGTTATGGTTATCTGCGATGGTCACTTCGCCAGCGGCGTTAATCCCCACGCCAATCGGATAGTTGGTGATGCCTGGAACGAAACGAAAGAAAAACCTCGCCATTAGAACGAAGGTAACAGAATAACCGAACCATACTCTGCTCTGCTATACGTAGTGGGTGTATAGCACGACTTTTTCATCGGGATCGGCGTAACAGAAAAGAATGGGGAAGCGAGCGCGATCTGGGAAGTGAGGGAAGTCAACACCGACGAAGGATGGATGGCCGATGGCCGGGCAAGAGGAATATGACAAGAACAGGAGATTGGAACTAATCAAAGGCTCTTGGACCAATCCATGAGACTAACTGTCACCCAGACATGGTCCCAATCTTGGAACAACAACAATGCTTGTATGAGAGCCTGTCAGAGACAAAAATGTAATAACACAATTGTATCAGACAAGAGTGCCAGATCGAACAAATCAAAGGCAAGCAGGGATTTTCGTTCATTGGCAGAGGCGAGGAAAAGATTGAAAAGACAAACAATACCCAGAAGATACCTATGTATGAACTCCACTACCGTTACACTGAGTGAAAATAGGAAGACTTGACCCCCGTCTTCGATTGGCTGAGGCACTACGAGGGAAGAACTGTAAATGATTCTGTGGAATTGGCATTTCAATGACGCAAATAATGATCTCGTCTCTGCTAATCCACGTAAGATCCTTTGAAAATAAATTTCGTCTCGAACATACACAAGGCAGTATCAAACCGAAGACCCCTCCAGGTCATTTACAAGGCCCCTCACTCCAAGAAAAAGAAAGGCAAAAACAGGACTTCCCAACGAGGGCGGTTGCTTCTTGCTTCTGACAAATGACCAGTGAGTGAGAACGCCTTGAGATCCGAATGCTCCGAATGCTCCAACCAGGGTGCAACCACTCGGAACCATGAGTACTCGGATCATGGTGTACCATGAACTTGACGAAATCTCTCGAGATGAGGATGCTAACATCCCTGTTTGGTGCTTTTCACTCGGGATATCGGGCTATACACTTTCCTGACATTCGAAGTGGTTGGCCATTTTTTGCCTTGCCCGCATCCCACGGTGGTTGGTGTCCACATATACGTTGTCCAAGTGGGTAAGAAGGAGGATCTCTTTCTCGTCGCTATCCTTAATTAAAAAGATACAAAAAGGCCAGTCCTATTTTCACTCACTTCCTCCCTTTGCCGCCCGCCACATCCATTGGGAAGTAGTCGTCGAGAGCGGCCTTCTTGAACCGCGAAACGAGCAGGACCAACCACAACTCATCCACAGGGGGGAAATAATCATTCTCTCAAGCCTCCATCTAACGTAATCACCACAACGTGCCCTTAGTAGTATGCTATGTACGTACGAACAAGTACGTATAAAGAACGACTGAAGAGCCAACCAACACATTCAAATGTCAGCCAGACTTTTAAGCAGGGAAGATTTACGTTTACTCGACTAACACCAATGACGACAACTCTAAAATATACGTTATTCATTAAATGCCTTGCGAAAGAATGATATAATGCCAACCCCCCCAGAGCTGAGGCAAACAAGTAAAAGGAGCTTCTGAGGAAGATCCGTCCTGAAAGTGTCCCGCGAGAAGATACGTGAAAATCTTCTCTTCTTTACATTCCCACACGAATGTGAACCATACAATATCTATTGGCAATGCAGTTTGGCTCATTTAAAAATTAATTCTTTCCATGATATGATCGCAACTTTGAAAAATTAGAGAAAGCTGAAGATGGTCATATATTCCGCCAGAAAAAAATGGTATACAAAATCAAGGCTGGACATTTTTCATAATGTCAGACTTCATCGTGACAGCTTGTAACTTTGAGACCCATTGACAATCTACCAACAATACCAGCCGCATTTAGACTTGGCATTGGCTGTGTTGTGTGATTGTGCTGGGAGGAGGTCGGGTCTACTCAGAGACATCGCCAAAATCTCGAGTTCCACGGGAAGAGCCCTAAAGACAACCAGATGGCCAAGGGTTCCTTCCATTGCTCGGGTTTAGCTTTGATTTACTCGATACCACATTATTATATCATCTCTTTTCCTCTTTGTTTCTCTCTCTCTTTCTCTTTCTCTCTCACGCATCGCTTATCTGTCTGATGGGACCTTACTGTAGTGTAGATGGTACTTCATTGCTCGATCAACTGGAGGCAAAGAGGCCGCAAATATGTGGTGTGCGTTGGTTGTTACGCCATCGTCCTCGGAAAATATAACCAAAGGTAGCACAACATTGGGGCTGGATTCTCGAGAGGCCTTGTTTGTTCTTCGGTCTCGAATCCCCGGGCATTATCATTATGATCATTATTTTTATCATCATCTCAAGGGACCGAGGGGAAAGGGGAAAAGCCAAAGGACATGACGTTCCACGCTCTGGGTGTGCGTTTCGTGTGTGTGTGTGTGTGTATGCTATGAACTACGGACCAACAAACTACCTTCAGGACTCTTCTTCTACAACTACATACAGCATACTGTACACTATTCGTATATACTCTAGAACGAGAAAGAGCGACAATGGCTGGATAGCACGCAAGTGGGCATCATCTCATGGGTGCTTGAGGACGACCAAGAGAGGAAAAGAAGAAAAGTAAGACGGTAATCCCACACAACCCAACTCGAACAACAACGACAAAGTAAGTTGTGGGTCGTCTGTAAAAATACCAAGAACTTGAACAAGCCACATAATAACAAAAGTCAGCCAATAGGGTCGAGGCCAAAACGAAATCTGACCGAGAGAATGAGCACAAATCAAGCAATCAGTGCTCACTCTCAGATGGTAAGCATGATGTTCCAATCTCGCCATAAACCCATTCTAACAGGTGCGGAAACCTATCCACGGGAGTACTAAGCAACTCAACCACCCATCAACACAATGGAAGAAAACGTCGAGGACAATTACTCAAACCGCCCGCGGAGTTTGCGGCAGCGATTCACTTTGTTCAGGTCCCTTGGATCCGACCATCGCTTTTTACCGACAGTCCGAAAACCTCGATGTTCGAAGCAATCTGTGAGTAACAAAGGAACTAGAGGGGAAAGGAAAGTAGTGCTGATGAGGGAATCAGAAACGAGATAAAAATTAAGACAGGCAAAAAAATGACCGAAGATCTCGGCTCACTTCCCGTAATTGAATGTTCAATTGTTTGGGTAGGCAAGAAGACCAAGAAGCTTGCTTGAAAGCGTGAGTGAGTGAATGAGTGAGTGAGTGTCGGGGAGCAACCTAACGAACGAGAGAAAATAAGAGAAAGAATGAATGATCCACTAAGGCAAGCATTCAACTTGCAAAGTATGGGATGGAGTAGATGGGAAATGGGCGAGCCAAGCCGGGAACCATTACTATCATGTCTGAGAAAAGCACCAAAGGGAGGAGGAGATTTATAGCAAAGGCCGATGTGGTAAACATTCCTCAGGTGCAAAAGTGGATTCGAAATCAAAGGAACAGCAGCCAACAAGCTAAGCTCCTACATTACAGTTTAGTCCAATCAACCCTCCTCACGCAATTAGAAAGAGTAGAGGGTAATAGTACGTAGAGTAAGACTAGTAGGAGTAATAGAAGTCATAGTAGTAGTTGTTAGAATATTTAGCGAAGCTGCATGTGTTAGCGTACGAGGTGGAAGAAGAGGAGAACGCGTCGTAAAACAAATGAAGTATCTCTTTGAGGAACTTACCTTCTCCTCCAATTTGCCTCAGATAGGTGCCCTCGTAGTTGAAGACCTTCACGCAGTGGGCCCGGTTGTCAGAGATAAAGATCTCTTGACGGTCGTTGACCACGACACCATTGGGAAATTCCAAGTGTTTTGAGCAGCCAAATTTGCTCAGGACATTGCCCATTTGGTCAAAGATGATCACGCGCATCACTTTGCACTCGACCACGATAATGCGACCCTTGTGGTCCACACAGACTCCCCGGGGATGTTGCAAGATATTGGCGCCAAACTTCCGAACGAATTGCCCATATTGGTTATAGATCTGCACCTGGTGTGTTGGAGATCGCTCCGTCACGATGATGTCGCCGGACTGACGCACCACGGCAACACGGTTCGGGTACAGCAACTGGCCGTCCCGTTTGCCGCACTCGCCGAACTGGAACTTGAAACGACCCTCCTTGTCAAAGATCTGGATGCGGTGGTTGTTCGTGTCAGCCACGATGATATCGTTCTGGGCATTCACGGCCACGCCACTCGGCTCCGTAAATTGGCCTTCAAGCACACCGAATTCGCCGAATTTGCAATGGTAGATCATCTTTTGTCGCTTGATCTGAGATTTGGGGGGAAAGAGCGAGGTGTTGGCATGGGGCGAGCCCATGATCTTGGAGGTGAGGTCCATGAAATGATCATTGGAAGGGCCTCCGGGTGCTCCGCCTCCCAAAGAGGAGGAACCGGCCGCGGCAGCCGCGGCCGCCACAGCACTAGACAAGGCTGCGTAATGAGTCGCCGTTTGGGAGTCGTTGGAGCAAACCGAGCCGTTGAAGAGGAGGTTGTCTGAACCATTGGACCACTTCTCGTATGGGTTGTTCGAGTGGCCTCCCAATCCATTGGAGAGGTCGCTCAGCGAGGAATTACCGCTAACAAGTGGTCCCATAGCTCGGTTGAACCGCTTGGCCAACAACGAGTCCGTATCCAGCAGCGAGGAGCAGCTGGAAGCGCCAGAATTAACTCCTCCGTTGGAGTTCGCGTACGGATAACCGCCAGCGGTTGCCGAAACCGAGGCTGGGATCTGCTGTTGTTGTCTCTCCAAGAGGTTCTTCAAGCTGTTTCCATTCAGATGCATTCCATTGATAAGGTTCGTGGCATTGTTGTTGGAGGAGGCTGCAGCCAAAGTGGCGATGCCTTGAGCCAACCCGTTGGAGAGAACGTTGCCAGCACCGCTCACATTGCCGAGGAGAGGCGACAATCCCAGCGTGTGGTGCGAGCCAGATGACGACGAGGATGACGAGGACGAAGATGAAGGTGATCCATGCCCTGGAGCTTGAGACACGGGGCGCGAGATGGGCGGCTGTTTGCCGAGGTTGCTCAGCATGCGGTTGTTGGGCAACTCGCCCGATGACTCGCTTCGGATGCGAATGAATCCAAAGGTGTTCTTGATGGCCGATGGAACGGCGTTGGGGTTGGAGGCAAATTCGAAGTCGATCAAGTGGTCCAAATTGCTATCATATTTGGACAATGGGGCAAGGATGGCCGCGAACTTTTGCTCGATGGGTCGTTTGAACAAGAGGACCTCACCGCTGGAGGCGTGCTTCACCAAGCGTTCGATGAAGTCGTTCAGCTGAAAACGATGACGAAAAATGATCAGTTTTAAATGTCCGATTCCTTTCTTACAGTACACAACCACAGTGGAGTTGTTCATCTATCCTGGGGGTCAAGTCATGATAAGCGAGACACTCGGTCGAAGGAGCAGAATTGCTCCTTCGTCAATACTCATTAACACGGTCCCTTCCAATCAATCCACACAAACAAATAAATAGTCCTGCCAAGCGAAACCCCTCAATTTACATGCTGTGATCACTGATCCGGAAGAAGGTGTTGTTTACTTGCATGCAGTAACTCCCAAATTAATAATGCTCAATGCCAACTCTATTTAGGATGAGTGTCGTTCAGGAATTCACTTCCAGCTGTCAAAGTGAAATGCACTTTTCTGATTTCCCCCGTCAACATGATGTCTCCAACACTTTCACGCTTGGCAGGAAGACAGAGATTTTGAGACCATGCTTACCATCAACCTCGGTTCAGCGCTATGACCTAGCCCAAGTGGCAGGAGTGGGTGCGTTTCATATTCTTATGTATATAAAGACACATACACTCACACAGAGGCGGTCGAGCCAAGAGTGCCGCCTTTTTCAAGCAAGACCCATTTTCTTACCTGATAGATTTTCTCTACGGTCTCTTGCGACTTCTCGGTGTAGAGAGCCACTCCGGCTTGACGACTCGAATGGACGGCCTCCAGGTCTCGAAGGATCTCGGCTTTGCGCTCCTCCATAGCATTGGCGTAGTATTGAAATGCCTCATTGATTTCCTTTTGAGTCTTGACGAAATGATTTCCTAGCCTTTGCGAGGCACCCTCCGTATTCTTGAGATTCGAGCAGATCTCACTGGCCTTAGCTTTGCCTTCTTGGACGAGCTGGTGGATGGCCTCGAGCTCATGGAGGTCAGGATTGTTCGGTTGGTGTTGGTGTTGTTGCTGTTGGGCCGAGAGACAATGTTGTTGTTGTTGCTGCTGCTGCTGCTGTTGTTGTTGTTGTTGTTGCTGCTGCGCTTGGTGAAGGACCAAAGAACTATGAGTGTTCACAGAGGGTTCCGTCATCGAAACCAGATGACCATCAAAAGTTGGCATGAACTGCAAAACCAAGAAAAAAATCCCACATTAAGAGTTATTGTAATGGACGAATAGCAATGAGAAAGGGTTAGCATAACCAGCTTAACTCATAATGAGATGGTGACAAAATCGTGAAATAGACACTTGAACCCGTCTTGGGGCTCTTCCGATTATTCGGGCCATTTATCTGTATCAAATGGGCTATAACTCTCTACGGTTGGACGTACAATTCTATAACGTGGCGCGGGATATCCCATTTCCTGCACGCTTACCCGCCGTCAGGCCCCCCGCTTTCTCACTCAATTCCACAAACAATTGAAGATCGCGGTTGAATAAATCCTCATAAAGTTTAGCTTTTAAGTGCCAAACTTGGTTGGCGTATCCATGGACACTCGCCCAAGAGCGGGGACGGCGGGGACCCATGACTGATCGTTATTGCCGAGCCCAACAACGCTTCCTTCAACTTCTTCTTCTTCTTCCTCAAGCCGAGCAGTCCGGCTGAGTGTTTCACATTTGAGGGTTCGGAAAAAGTGCCACTTGACATAAATCAAAATAATCTCGAGTCGGCCAATAAATGGCGAATTTGCTTGATGCTCTTTTTTCTGCCTTCTCTCTTTTCTCGCCTCGCAACAAGATAGTGCAAAGGAGAAGAAGAGTAAGAGTAAGGATAACTAACGCATTCGGGATTTTTTTCCTGGTAGAAACCGAACGATTCCAATGCAAAGGAACAATCAGGGGAAGAAAATGGAAACCCATAACTTGGACTCTCGGCTTTGTTCCCTGTTAGTCCTCCTCTCATGCACCGTTCTCACACACACACACACACACACTGCGACAATTCAACTTTTGTTCCAACGACACTTGGACCAACATCACTCCTGGTGCTCTGCCACTTCTCTCCCCTCCATCGAGTCTTCACTAGACACGTACTTTTCGCATTAGACATTAAAAAATGGGGTGTCATCCGACACGACAAGAAGTCCTCGAAGAGGGGTCAAACCTATAACTCGCTTGCAGCTCCTCTCGGACGTGGTGAGCGGTAGTTGGCAGAAATCTACGACTTGGAAAAGTTTTAATCCAATGAGTGAAAGACACCAATCCCATAGAGATACGGAGCCGAGAATCTCGAGGATCTCAACTCATTGAATTCATAGCCTGGCTTTCCTTGTCTCAATTAAGCCAATTCTTTTCTTTGCATGGAGTAGGATGCCAGACATTGCAATGCTACGTAGTCTGACGGCGGCTGTTTTCGCACCCCAAACGACCGCCACAAAGATCATCTCGGACTTGTATCAATAGCGTGTTAGCGCTCCAGCTTTCTTGACTTACAAACTTGAAGGACTTCTTGAATTCGAAACAAATGGATAAAAAGGCGAGAGATACCCGAGCTGTTCCAATTTTCCAAAATTGCTTCTCGATGACAGGTATAATTGAGATATAATACTGATTCTACTGACATTAAAGAAAATGTTACATTCTTACCGTACCTTAAAGAAAGAAAGAGAAGACGAATGCTGTCGAATTGTCGATGATCGGGTTAAAAACGTTTAAAAAAGGGAATCACTAAAACGTTCAAACTAAGGTGATGATATAATGACTAGTGGACTGATTGAAAACGAATAAATGTCAATGCCCAATGCCTTCTAGGAAAGATCGTCTTTTTCTTTATGGCGTGTTGTACAAATTTAGCTGATAATCACAGATTGGGTGCTTAGGATCAGATGCATTCCCAAGAGCAACCATCACAAGCTAGTACGTTTGTGTCGTGATTGAAACTTGCCGAGAACATTAGACAACCTCTTGCAAATCTCATCACAGTTGGCCAATCCACGAGCCTCTACAGAAATATGGACTGTGAACGAGTTTCCCGTCAAATCGGCCGGCTCTTGGTCATAGCAAATCTGAGCCACTTCTCGAATTAAAGTAGATCTCTTCAATTAAAGGAAGACAATTTTTCATATTATCTGCGGTGTTTACTACATAACTTTGGACAAATCTCCTGAGACCTAATAGATTTGAGCCAAAATGTGGCCAAGTTCATCTATTCAACAAGATCTTGTGGTCGTATGAAGTGCTTATTTGGAATCAAATGAACGGTTTGTGAGATCAGAAATGTTTGCTTCCGTTCGCAGTCCACATTTCTAAAAGTTCGTGACCAATCAAAGCAAATAATTCGACCATTGACAAACTTCTATTTAAGACTCAAAATGTGACTGCTGATAATCAGACAGAGGAAACCCCCCCTACTACTTGTAGAGCCTATGAACTTCGCAACTTGTAGCATAATCATTGATGCTCTTTTTACATTGCCATTTTGTGATAAGTGAGTCTAATTGCAATAAATCATTTTCAAATACCACACTCAACAGGTCCTTGCCTAGTTCTGGAAGGAAGTTTTAGAGAAACACCACACATTACAGATCCCCGAGTTGAGTTATCGTGTAAGTTACCAAGATGACAACTCGGTTCTAAGCCAAGATCCCCCCTCCTCCTCCCCAAAGTAGTCCTTTCAATCAAACGAGACACAGTTGAATCACAGACTTCGATCCAATCATTCAGATTGGACAAGACTTAGACCAAAACTAACTTTCCCCCTTTTAGCGGCGACATTTTGGGTGAAAAACCGAATCGATTCGCAGAATCATATTTGCTCAAAGAGCACAATATAATTTCAAAAGATATGACACTAAAGTTTAACATTTTCAAACCGTTTTCAGAGCATTTTTTTTTTTGAAGTTGGCTAGTTATGAGGTTACGAAGATTTCTTTTCAAACTTATAACTTGTCGCAAAGCAATGGAAGAAACTAGGTCAGAGGTTTGAGCCTCGCCTGGCTAGAGAAGCAGGCCTTCATTCACATCATCCGTATGCAAGTTTCCGATAGGCTTGTCTGTATCAGAGTGATTCTCTCCCTGTGGGCGTGATTAGCGTCTTAAAGTATCCTTAAAAAAAGTGAGGGCGGAGGATTGAACAAGAGACCTCTTCCATGCTAGGGAACTGTACTAATCACTAAAATATGTCAATTCCCTAATTTCTGGCGTCAAATAAGAAAACATCCGGACTCTTTTCAAATACTTTCGAATGAGTCCAGACTGATCAGAGCTATTGGTCATACCGAATAAAAGTTATAAATCATTCATCACTTACATTATTTCCCAAGGAGATGAAACTTCCCCCGTCAGTGAGTGCTGGAACGCCAAAATCTGACAAGAGACCAGCCACCCCTCCATTACGCAAGGGCGTATCAGCGTGGCACGATGGACAACTGATCTTCTCGGGGTGATCTTGAATTCGTTCCAGGCACGATTGGCAGAATGTATGCAGGCACAACAGTACTTTCGGTTGAGACAGAGATCCATGACAGACCAAGCACTTCGAGGAGGAAGAACTGCTGGCAGACACTGACAAAGTGCCCGAGGCAAACACTGAAGGTTGTCCCAATGGTGAAGATCCTAATCCGGATGACGACGGCGAGGCCGCCGAAGACGTGGATGAACCCATATGTTCGGCCATGGACGAGGGCCCAGTGCTCGAGCCCCCATAGACATGGCTACTGGTACTGTTACCCCCCAAACCGGACTCCACGCTACTGTGATCATTGACCTGGTCCCCGCAGAGTGAACCTACGCCGGCACCATTGAGGCTGTCGATGGAAGGAGTGGGAGAGGCCATCTCACCAGACTTCTGTCTGACCATGCCTCTCAGGCCCAAGGGGTGGGGCACAGAAAAATCGTTAACGGCGAGGATCACCGGTCTGGGAACAGAGTATTGAACGGCGGGCACCAATGAGGCTGATGCGGCTGTTGTTGTGGTTGATGATGAGAAGCCAGCCTGGAACTGACCCTGGACTTCAATGATGCCAATATGAGGAAAGTGCTGAGCGCACTTTGCAAGGTATTCTGGGAATAGTTTCGTACAGAACCTTTGTTAGAGTTGCTCCATGAAATTGGCGCGGGTTCTGATCACACCTAGAATAAGTAGAACACAAAAATTGAACACATCTTCTGGGAAGGAGATCTTGTGGGGTTGTGTGTGCAATAAAAGGCAAGAAACACAAGGAGAGGGAAGGGCAAGGACAAGAGGAAGGGGAGCAAGGATCGAGCGCGCTTAACGTTTCCAACAAAACCGAGCTGACCGACAAACAGCTCAAATCCACGGGTGCCTGGTGACCAAATGAAGCTAGCTAGCCATAAGAGCTCTGGCTCAAGGCAGGCTACCTAACTGGGTTGAATGTGTTTCATCCTGGGATGGTAAACACTTTCGCCCGCCAAATCCTGAAAACTCAATGTATAAACCCCAACCTATTCATCGCCCATCTTTTACCTAGAACTGGCAGAACTGGGGAGGATCAAAAGACTCCCAACATCTAGTTGTTGTTTGTTCTGTCCACCAAGTTGAGGTGAGACTCATGGATTGCCGGGGAAGGCAACGCAACACAACCGACCAAACGAAACTTGTGTTAGAAGGTGGAATGGAAATGAATGTGTTCACCAAAGCGAGTCCGCAACGGATAGAATTCCTAGCAGCTTAAGCTCGATTGACTACTGGGATTGGAGAACATGGTGAAACTGTTTCTGTTTCTTTAGAACTGGATTGCGGAACTAGGTAAGGTCAGGGCAGCCATGTGGCTGGCAGTAGCTATCGTTTTCCTGGTAAGCAAGAGGTTTTGGGGTCAACTGACCATTGAACACCCAATTGCAGTACCAGTTGTCAGGATTACTCATCTGCTTAGGGTTAGGTCACGATCGGTGTCGTAACAAAACGGCGATGATGGGGACTGCCAAGACAATTTACAAGGGGTTAGTTTACCAGATTGGATGTACGTACGGTGAAAAACTTGCCCCGCAAAATGATTGGGTTTAGCAGAAAGTCTAAATGAAACACGATCGCAAACAAGTGACAGTACTTCGCCAATGCTATGGTTTCAGATATGATAACTGAATTTCATTTCAAGTTATTGAAGGTCGAGTTCGCTCTCCCACACATCATTACATAAGCCGAAGGCATTAAGCAAACATCCTTTCAGCATGAAAAATGGAAGTTACCAAGTACAACGAGTTAGTTGGTGACGACTAATAATAACGTCACCCCGACCGGTTTCCAAATTGATTCACTGAGAACTGTTAAAAATCTGCCACGCAAGAAAACAAAGCCCATTTGCCCAAACTAAGACAGATGGGTGTGTGGATAAACACTACAATCCTGAAATGGATTGGACGGTTCCGACACTGTTGCGTTCCAAAATACCCACAAACAAATATACTATGTACACACGCCTTAGGAATTGGTAGCACAATCGGCTTTGTCTGCGACTCCTGATACCGGGTAAAACGAGAAATTGCCTCGAGTTTTCCTATATATATCGTTACAAACACTTCCTACCAAAGTCCATATGATAGCTCCGATGGAAGAAAACGGCACCTTGAATAAAGACCATGATGATTCGTGATCAAATGATCATATATTTATTTTCAAGAGGAGACGGTTTCTTGCTTGTGCTCGAACCCGTCACTTTCTGGGTACCACCACCTCTTAATGCCAGTAAACCGTTCTACCGTATTTGCTCCCATGAGATTCGGTTCCGTCTCAAAAAGCAGCACTTGGCCGCCAACTGGCACAGGAAAATTAATAAATCAAATAGAAGAACTTTTGACATATCTTCGCTTTTTCTTGTTCTTCCCTAGGTCTGCCCACTGAAATCAGTAGGCAACCCATCCGAATGAGAAAGAATCACACTCGGAAGTTCCAGCATTCCAACAAAATTCCGTTGTTGTGCTGTTATCAGTCCCCAACATCAAGCGTACCTATACTGTTGTAGAGGCCATGCGCAGCATGTAGCGTGGACGTTTGTCATATATCTAGATGAGGAGCAAAAGGCTCCTCGTGACACATTCTTAAACATGTGTCATCAACTGGAATACATTGAGAGTGGTCCTGTGTGCCAAGATTCAACACGGACACACCAAGGTTTATTGGTGTTGCCATCTTTCTTCTTTGAGAAGATTTGGCCGCCACGTAAAAGAGACAGAAAGAACCTCTTCGTTTGTAGTATACAGCCGTGGCAATGATGACCAAGGACAGTCAGGGAAATGTACCCTGCCACTCAAAGCCACATATATACGTGCAGAGTCAGACGACCTAAGATGACCTAAGTCCGAGTGGGAGTTCGTGGTACTTTTGGACTTGAGGCTATGACTCATCTTCAAAAAACACATTAAACATGGTTTTGATTGGAATATATATCTATATATATAGAAACGAAGTACGCTTGCCGTCAGCCCATCCTTTCCACTTTACGGATGGGTGACAAACCTCAAGTCATGACGGTTCCTTTCCTTCTTTTCCCCAACGACCGGTGGTTCACTACAGGGACAATGGTCAGAACGGTCATGTAGTATGCGGAAAGTGTATGTTCCTTTTTTTTGCTTTGCCCAAATACGAGAGAAAAGATGGGCGAGCGCCGTTCATCTTGATCAATGTTAAGATATGTGGAAAAGTGGCATCATGTTATAACTTATGGTGGCATGATTCATCAGTCTGGCACAACTCTCTCAATTGGCTGATTCAGCTCAACCACACACATTATGGACAACCGAGTGAATGTAGTGCTACCTACGGATGTAGACACACAAACCGACCGACCGATCGACCAAGCGCAACTAGGCACGCACACAAGCGTTCCATGATCTCGGGTGACCGACTATTGAAACTCACCCAAGTGCAGTAGTTGGCCAAGTCCTTCGTTGTCCGTCTATCCATCCATACATTTATCTATCCATCCATCCATCCATCTATCCATCTACCTACCTACCTACCTACCTACCTACCTACCTACCTACCTACCTATCTATCTATCTATCTTTCCAACCTTAGACTATGAACGTAAGAGCTAGCTAACTTGCTTGCTTGCTTATGGCTGGCTGGTTACCTCTCATTCTCTCTCATCGCTGTCCGGTAGAACTCATGCGAAGGCCGAAGAATGAGGAGAAAGGCTGGTAGCACGAAATTTGATCTCATTTTGACATCTTCTGATCCTGGGCTCAGCATCACGGACTACTGCTATGGCTAGAATTTCTTCGCTGCCAGCCTCCCAGTCAACCCTCTCTGAGGATAGTAAATTACAACATCTATCACATGTCCTCGGAATTTTAATCAATCAATGAGATTGATTTTTTTCCTGTCCTCTCAGATGAAACGAGTTCATCCTAGGAGAGCACAAGTCACTTCTTCCGTTCTTTTTCATACCCCAACGTCATGCAGTACGTACGTAGCGTTTGAATTTGTTCCATCGCTTTCAATGACTGTGTGACAATTCATTTTGGTGATCTTCGTTTCTTCCTGTAGTTTTTTCCACACGTGATATTAATTTCTTCGTCTTTAATAAGGCCTGGGATCCCAATGGATTCCGGCTTGTGCACTATCACCACCCAAAGGACTTGGTATTATTCGCTCTTCCTCTTCTGATTCCCCCTACCTCTTTCTACCTAGTCTATACTTAAGGATGGCCCTGGAATAGTAATCCCTGATCCCTTCAAAATCGTCAAATCAAGATCGCGTGCCAGAGAATCCGTGTCTACAGCACGCCTCAAAATCTGGGTCAATCTGGCATTGCCGTCTCCGCGTGTCTCGTTTTAGGTTACTATAAGACAACCTTTGCTCCTCAATCTTGATACACAATTGTGGTGGAGCTCGTAACTTTAGGTACAAGCTCACAATTTAGGAAGAAGGGTCATATAGAACTATTACACAGACTTGATTTTCAGCCTCATTTATGATATTTGGGGCGCCAAATTCGAGCCACACTTGGAACTAAGAAATGAAGGTTTCCATAATGAATATCAAAACTATTAAGACCATCTCTTCCAGATTTGCCAGTATCTTCAAGTCGTGTCAGATTTGGCTTTCGGCGCACATACGGAAAAGCAAGTGAGTAATCCATGACAAAAAATTGAGGCAGCCCGAGAACAGGTGCGAGCTTATTTTGACTATATGGAGCAATTCACCTTGGAATTTTAAGCGCAAGTAGATTCGTACCTCCTTGACGTTGGGCAAAAAGTTATTTTTCATCGAAAAGCCAAATCTTCGACAACTTTGGAGCTACTCAATGCTACATCCTTGCTTCCTCGCTAATACCGAGATTTGACCAACACCCAGCCGACAAAGCAAGTGAGCACATTGCTGCCGTCTCAATCTTAATATCAATACAACAGAATGATGACATGCTTTTTCCTCTTCTCTCGATGCTTGTTGTCTCTTCCTTTTCAATCGTGGATGCATAATTTCAAAATGTTCAGAGGAGGAATCAAACTTGCGACCCTTGCTTAGAAGGCGAGCACGCTACCCACTGCATCAATTCTCGGGTAGCATGCCCGTTTCACAAAAAGCAAAGGCGCTTTTGAAACGATCAAGCCTACGATGTTGTTTCAGAAAGTAAAAAAGTTAGCGGTTACCGTCCAAGCAGTTTCGAGATCGAGAATTATTTGTTCAATGTTAAAGATCTACCTACCCCCATTTACCAGATAACATGAGCATCAAATAGCCTCATTTCCAGGTCGTGTTCTTCCGTCCCCTTTAGCGTTTAGCGTCGTCGAGCAGTGGTGGTAATGGCACGACAACGGCGATGACAAAAGGTTGAAGATGTTAAGTTCCAGACGATGGGGGAAGAAAAAGGGACCCGAGGAAAGAGTATAAGCAAGTGGGCACACCACTCACCACTGGTCTTACGTGAGGAGAGGCGGGAAAAGACGAAAAAGGGAGGACCGTGGATGAAGGTAGTAACAATCTCCTTGACCATGAATTTAGAGCCATTTTTACGGCATACGGGATCAGGACCGACAATGGCCATCATGCTGGTAACGAGAAGTGTGGACCGAGCGGGCAGCGACTTGGAACTGGCGAAGAACACAATTCACGAAAAGCTTTGAGCTTCGAGCTTCTTTCCAATCCATTGAAAGTGGCACAAAATCACCACTTCGTCTTATTCTGCTTACCCTGAAGCATTCAAAGAAAGTACGTGGAGCGAAAGAACGACTGACTAAGAAGGGCCTGAGTCCTTACGCAGGCTCATCTGACCTTGCATTAATGTATTACTATCACGACGCATGACGAGCTTACGGCTAACCCCGACCACCCCACCCCGACTGATCGTTTCACATGGAGTCCAAGTCACATGAAGTTCAACTTTGTGGTCTACACGATCAAGTTCCATGAAGGGGACAAGTAAGCAAAAGGGTGCCAACAGCTCGATCTTCAGTGTTGTTTCCTTCTCAATTCCCTCTTTTTATATCCAATCCTGAGAAGCGGAAGAGGCGGATTGTTCCTCCTCGGAGTTTGAACGCCCCCACAACTTCGACTAAGAGGAGAGGATCAAATACTTTCACGAGTCCATACGAAAAATATGGGTCGAGACAATCACAAAAAACACGATCCAACCCAAAGAATACACACATCTTGAGGTTACCCGCGCGATTGAGAAAACACGACCAAAGGGAACAGAAGAGGTCCTTGGGCCACTTCCGTGTCAAATTTAGGTCATCATCAGCTTTTTGTCCCATCTCCTCTTTTGCGTCTAATCAATGACTTGCTATACATCAAGAAAAAATATGTTTGTTAGGTGGCAAGGTATTGGCTCGGTTTTTTTCTCAATTCGAACAAGAGGTCGAGGAGGCTGGCCCGGCAGACTGACGAACGAATGAATGAACTAACGAACGAGCGAAGGAGCCCTCTCCCATCCAACTAACCATCTTGATCTTACTCTTGTCCCATTTTCAGAACTCGTGGTAAGCCATACTCGAAAGAATGATTGGGGACGGACCTAGGCTCGAGGGCTACTTCGCTTCTCTTGTGAACGTGTCGTTTATCACAATCTATGTAGTCATTGAGCTGACGAGGAAAATGGCTCGAATTCAAGAGCCTCGTGGCCAGATCAGTTTCGATCCCTAACCAACTGGTCCCGTCGCAAACCTCTGCTAGAATAAAACAAACCCTAGATCCAGGCACGGAAACCCCATGGACATATATAGATAGCATTGTGGAGTTAACGCGTATTGTCGTCCCATAATGTCGAGAAGATGATGTTGCTCGAATGAAGCTATGTAACGTGTTTTCATGATCTCAAACAAACTGTGAATTGATAAATTGAACTATTGATTAGGGAACCCTCGTACATGGCAGAGAATAAACCTGGGATACCCAGTTGGCAAAATATACTTTAAAATAGATTAGGTAACCAAGGGTTCAGGGAAAAGTGCTATTTGCTCACACAAAGTGGAATATTTGAGCAAATGTTTTCCCAATATTTTGCGCTGAATTCAACGGCTTGAAAAATCCATGGAAAAGTTAAAATATGTAATTTTCGTCACCGTTAAAAACGTTTGAAGTGCACAGTATCCTGAATAGTGGGCTCATGTTGTAAAATGGTCCCTCAAATTGAATCGTGAGTAGTCATGAAGTAATGATGATGGCCGCGACTAGATTGGAATGGCCTCAAACCGATTAAAAATTGACAAACCCATAAGCCAGGGTGCCCTATAGGTCTTAATCGCTTTTCGTCGATTGAAATGCTCCTGCGCATGTTTTATTTCTACGTAAAATGAGCCGTCATAAAAAGGAAAGCCCTCACCATGACGCAGTGAATGTGGAACGAGGCTAATTCAATCAAAATCCCAATTGTCGACGTCCGTCCGGCGGTGAAGATGATTAGGTTGGCGGCACAATGCAATTGTCAAGCCAGTTTCGAACACAATCTGATTAACTTCGGGCTCTTCATCATGCGACTCCGCCTCTAGCTAAGTCAATTCTTATGCATTGTGACTGATGCATGTCGAGCGAGGAAGTATGCCCCTCTCTCCCCACACACGAAAGCCAACTAGGAGGTGTTCAAACCACAACAAACCAGTCAGGCCATCATTTTATCCCTTCAATCAGTTTCTCCCTTACTTACCAAATGTGTTGTACATTAATATGGACGGACGTAAGCAGTATCGCTTGGTTTATTGATGTTACTACTTACTCCAACCTCTGGCACTGGAGAAGTTAGACGCTCAGGATTTGGGTAAGTCTGGACTGGACAACATTTTTCATTGGCCTAAGAGCCCATTTTTGTTTTGTTTGTTTGTTTTAAAAGCCTCGCCAATTTCATGGCTTGGGTCCCTAATTTATTGCGTTCAAAACCTCTAATGATTCTGGCAGTCTCGAAGAAGGAAACTAATGATTCAAGAAACCAATGGAAAAAAACAGACCGAGGAGCCTTTTTGTGGGCTTGGATTTTAGGATCCATTTTGGTCTTCTAAGAACGTCATTTCGTTGGCCGATTCATTAGAGGACAAATCAAGACTCACTCACTCACTCACTCACTCACTCTCCACCTTCAACACCACCCCTAACCCTTACGCCAATCTAACTTTTCATGATCCAACTTCGTCGAGTAATTTACACAACAGCGTACAAGAGCATTACAGCATTGAAAATTAAATAATGCAGAAAATTGCCGCAATGTTTTTCGCGAGTCAATTTTACTCCACTTTTAGCTGGTACTCTGCTCCCCAACTGTGGTCTCAAGGGGCATCACCCACAGCGACAAGCACGTAGACACAGAGACACGGAGACACAGGGAAGGAGGACAAGGAAAAAGTTTCTTTTACGTCTATCCCGAGAACCAACCCAGTTCAGTTGAACGAGGACAAAGAGCAAGAAGAGGAATGGAGTTAGTGGTCGATGGTTTGTGAAGTAACTCACCACCACCACTACTACCACAACTAAAGTTGGCGTAAAACTTTAGGTGTTTGAACTTGTCGTCACGAAGAAAGAGAGTAAGTTTATGTGGACTTAAGCACAAGTAACTAATTGCAAAAGTCACAGCAAGGTATTGCCGCCCACAGAAGAACTACTATAAAGTAATGAAAATAAACTGACCATGGCAAAATCGCCGATAACACAAAGACCAATCATGAAAAATTAGAAAGTAATGCTTGCTGGTACTTGCCGCACGAAAACTGATCAAATGATAAAAATTACGTAGCTGTTAACTTTCTCTATCAACATCACCGAATCTGAAATGAAACAGTAATCCATCAAGTTGTAAGCTCTTGGTTCAGTTTCCATTTTAGGCTAAAAGGATTATCAAAAAAGAGAGGAATACTGAAGGTATTACCATTGTGAAATCCAATGGAAAAAAATGTGTCGCCATATTTCAATGACATACTGCTTTTATGAGGGCATTAACTAATCTAATTATAAATTATGCTTTATTATATTTTTGAAATCAGAATATTTGCTTTCATTCCATTTCTCGCGTTCTCGTATACACAGTACTACTTAACAAGGAGTTGAAAGAGAGCGATAATAGATCAGTTATTATCGATCATTAGGAAATTGAGTTGAGAACAATAGACAATTACTTGTCAACCGCTTTTCGAAGATCCTGAAGTGAAACCATGTACTGAGAATAGTCCTGAGCCGACCTTGAAAAGAAAACAGGTACTCGAAGCAAAGTAAAAAAGATACTCTCCAAGCCTTCTAATTCCACTTAATAACTGACCTTTTGTGGGACTGACCGAGTGGTATTTGTTCGTTTGAATGTGATACCCAGTCCTCTGCTACTTGGATAAACAAACGGGTTTTTCGTCAGTTCTTCGTTTGGGTCGCTATAGAGTGAAGATCGAGTTAAAGCAGATGGAACAATCATGATGACAACGTCGGGAATTGTAATCTAAGACCAACTCCTCAACATATTTTATTAGCCGCTTATTGCCAGGCAATAATTAATTCTCAAAGTTTTGAGGGCAGAATCATATTCACATTGACCACAATATTATTAGAACCAAGCTTGGCAAGAATGGGAAGAGAAGAAGAAGGCGAAATAAATAGCCGACGACTGAGAGAAGTCAAGACATACTGAGATTTTCAAAGACTCGGATGTCGACAAGAAGTTATGGTTCTTGGATCACAACTGTTGTAAAAGCCTCATCTAAAATTCACTTGCAATTTCTTCCAGGGTTTTGAAACAGTTGGCTGGAGCAACAAAAAGGGCTGCGAAACTATTAGGAACAAAAAGTGGCTCATAAAGTTCTTCACTCTGGCCACCGTCCGTTCCTACCTTGGAACGAGTTAATAATAACAATAATGTCATTATAGAGTCACCCAGTTAATGGCAGGGTGGCCGATTGCTAGTTATCAGCATGATATTTGATAAGGGAGACCTTCTTAGCATGGGAACTTCCGGGGAGCGGGAACAGCTTTCACTTTGCAGCTATGCCATGTGTCAAGGCATTCTTCATGACAAAAAGCATTTTCCCAGACAATGAATTAAGGCCAAATAAGAACTTTGGAGGAGGAAATTGTTCTTGAGAGAGGACAAAGACGAGCTTCACAGGAGCCTCATGGAAGCTGTCAAGATTTAATAGTGATATCACACCGACACAATCATCGCATATCCTACAATACAACCAACCAAGCGACCAACAACTAACACGGCTTCACTCCCTGCCTGAATCAACCGGCATTAGCCGGGAACGACGAGTGAGAGAGGGGAGGATGACGAGCCACAGAGGACGGAGGGCAGGAGGAAGCTCGACACTGAATGAGTGAGTGAGTGAGCGAGTGAGTGGGTGGGTGGTAGGGGGATGAGTGAGTGTGGAACCAGATTCGAGCCCTGCCACAAAAGAGAATGGACAGCCCATTTCGAGGCCATGATCCATGGGAGCATGCATCCATGCACCTCCACTTAGTTAATAAAGTAGACAATGAGGGATAGAAATAGGTGGGCAAACACAACTTGTTTGACTTTATTAATTTGAAATTAAAGGGCAATCAACAAATTCAAAATAAAACAGAAACACAAGCCGGGCCCCAGAACAGGAGGTTCCTCTTCACTCTAAAATGAATCCCCGACTATTTCGATTGAAAAACTGGAACACAGGAAGACAAAATAGCATTGCATTGTTCGCCTACTCATCGAAGAATTCATAGCTTTTGACAGGACTTTAACACTGGGGACCAACCAGTTTCGTGGAACAAGACTGCTTCTACTACATTTAAGAGCTTGGCCGGAAGATCGAAAGCTTCACTTGATTGCCAATTGCGACTTCCTTCGTGACCTGGCAATGATTTGAGAACAGAAGTGACAGCTCTGACATTGGATTAGGTGCTAGATGACTTCCAGGGCAACAGAAAGAAATATATATGCTGGCCTGAAAACGTGCCCCTCCCACGGAATATGTAGCACAGCCCAGACTCTGAAAGCAGTCAACCAATGTCCTGATATTTTTTCTCCAAATAATAGCGTGTGTCCATTCTAATTTGTTTGACAAACCCACTAGGTAACCCTCCACTACTCTCAGAGCTTCATCATGGTTGTTGTGGTGAAGTGGAGAGAGACAGACAGAGAAACAGAGAGAATGGGAGAAGGAGAGAGAGAAGGAGAGAGCTCTTCTACTCCCACTAGTCAACTTACTATGACAAAGTCTGCAAAACCGTCACTTTGGAAGCAACGTCACCGATTGTGGTAACAAACTAGCTTCACATGGTGCTTTTACAGACCTTTAATACTAACATTAGTAGTGGCAGTATTCACATTCCTCGACTATAACAGCACAAGGTAAACTACACAAAGGTAGCCAATGATCCCTGACTACCCCAAGCGCTCATTGAGTATCACTCATTTACAACCTGAGGCGAGTTCATGAAAGATACATTAAAACAGATCTTTCATGTAAAACAACTCCAATTGAGGCTATTTACTAAAAAGTCCACGCTGTGAAATGACGAAGTGCACGGCTCGCAGAGTGATCCCTATAACACACGTTTTGAAAGTTCAAACTAGTCGACAAGACACCCGAAGGAGAAGGGAAGATAAGGCCAGGCAAGACAAGGCCAGGACAGACCCTGGCCATGGGCATAGACCAAAGCAAGCAACCACGGACTTAACAATCAACCAAGACCACCACCAACACTGGTTAGTTGAGGCACCATGGACACACGAACGGAAAGGCGAGAGAAACAAATAAATGCAGAATGTTGAATGGGAGGAGATGGTCCAGCTACATTCTGAAACCCTGTTTCAGAAGAGTAATGAACTAATTGAAGTTGGTTAATGTGTTGTTAGCAACTAGTGTCAGTATAAGAGCAGATACAAATCGAGTCATTTCGCATCCAATGTTATCTCTGATGGGGCTATTAACATTTACGTACAAAATTTCTCGCTAACTTAGGAAGATCATAATTTACAATCAAGGGGGGGGGGCTCAACCAGTAGGATACCAAAAGACCGTATAAGTGCATGCACTGAAGTGAGAGCGCGAACGCTCTTCAAACAATTTCAGGGTATTACAAAGTAAAGCAAAGGGGACCCGGCCCATGTACGAAGGTTGTGATAGCCTGGTCAGTGGTGTCTGGCGTGCAGGTTGATTGAAAAGAGTCTCATTGTTTCCATTTCTCCGTTTCTTTCTAAACGACAGTCTTTGGTCCACATAGTTCGCCTCCTTCAGCTCGTGTTACTGCTCTTCGTGTTCCGCCCATTGGTACTGACAAGCGAGCATACCGTATTTCTGTAGAGCGGCGTCCAATCCCTTTACTCGTTCGTTGTCGTGGAGGCACTCCTGAGGAGTAAGAGGTACGAGGCAACAAAGATTGTGGCGGTGCTTGGCTACTTGCTTGCTGGGTGGGTTAGTGGATTGGCTAGTAAAAGGATAAAGGGAACCTCAGAGTCGAGGAGCCATTGAAAGAACGCTTTGGAACCCCTCTATGGCCACCTCTTTACTTCAAGTTGGCTGTCAAAAATCCAATAGAAAAATCGCCTTTTCCACGAGAAAAGGAACTCACGCTCGTCTTGCTCGCGCTACTATATTTCTTTCCCAGATAGGACCAGAACGAGGACTGCTCAGCTCATAATGTAAATACGACGGACGACATGGTCATCCCAACCTGGTGATCCTTTTGCTGACAAGTGGAGGTAGGGAAGAAGAAGGTCGCAGATAGCTCATTGGTAGGATGGCAGAGACATAATCGTAAAGACATGGCTACCCTTGCACTGGACACATCCATCCTGCTTTGCCACAGTCTTGTCCCCGATTGTGGTTGGGTGAGCTCGTGCATGCGTGCCTCTCCACATACTTACTGGTTCACTCACTCACTCACTCACTCACTGGCTCGCTCATTCATTCACCTCCAATACGCTCTGGTGTCGTAAATGAGACCTTAGGAACCCAAGAATATATTTATGTAGGTTGACAGTGGCATCAACAAACAAATCACCCTCCTTGTCAATTTGTGGACCCTTATACTACCAAGGGCTTCTCCATGTTGTTGGTATAGGATGTGGTAAATTGTGCCCCTCTACACACATAGAATTGTGACCATCCATATGTGGGCTGGTTCCAGCCTTGCTTCCTTGCTTCCTTCCTTGCTTCCTTTCTTGCTTGTGTAAAAAGCTCATGGTGGCTTTTGGCTTTCAAATACACGGCTCATGCGATCTGTTGCGCGCAATTTGTTCTGATTAAGAAACGTGTACATTCTGAAGCATCATGGGAAAAGAAATTGCCATAGCACAACTCAGGTACATAAATACATACATTCATACATACACACATCCGCCCGTCCGTCCGTCCGTGCACCCGTACTAGCTCCGAAGAACAAGACCCTCGATTGCCAGAGGCAAAACCATGCTCCTCGGAACCAGTAGATATCTCTCTCTAACTTCCTTCCCTTACTTCCTTTCTGTTTCACTCCCAATTCAATGGCCACATGCAGGGTTTTTGCATTTTGGTTTTGGGAACCAACGCACTAGAAAACAAAGCCAAATTGCCGATCTTGAACCAGCCCTTATTGGCTAATTCAAAAACGAACTTCTCCAGGGGTCGATTTGTGATGGAATATAGTTATTAGTTACTACATTATGTAGGAGACGGGAAACATAACGAGGTATGGTGGAATTGCATACCTGAAAAAAAAGAGCCGAAATAACGTAAACCTAAAGGTTGTGGTCGAATCGCGTTTGCTGAAAGAATGCACAGAGCCATATGTTGGTGACAAAGTAAACCCAGAAAAACACGTTCGTCGAGACAAATTGTTTGCTTGAGAGCAAATATCTGCGGCCTTAAGAAGGCAATACGTTTCCAACGCAACAAAAGCCTTCTATTTGAGACATCAATGGGCTGAATTGCAATTCTTACGTGGATGGAACAAACGAGTGGCAAAACAAGTTGGCAAAACAACAAGAAGATCCTCGCGGATCCCAATTCTCAAGACTCCAACCAACCAACAAACCAAACAATCAACCAGCCGCATGGAAACATCCTCGCCCGTAGAAGCTTAGTAGTAACTTTGAACCAGATTATACTATCGAGACTAAGCAGTACATGGGTACTACGCGTAGAGTATTAAGATTGGGTCTAAGCAACTTTTGAAACCTTGCCCTGCCCTTTGTAAGTAATACATTCGAGATTTCAAGACACTTTCACGGCTAGCTAGCTAGCTAGCCACCACCACAGGTTTTGGCATTTATCAGTTAATATAACGTATTCTTGTGGTAATGCTGTGACATCTTTCCGCGAGAAAAGACTGAAGAAAAATCGCTTGAATAAATGGAGATCGTGGGATTTAAAAAAATATCGCGTGTAACATTGGAAATCGATGAAGCAGGAGACAAGTAAAAGAACAACGAGTTTGCTTGTTTGTCTGGGTGTTAAGCTAACTCTTTAAATGAAGGATGTTCATACATTGTGCAATACTGGTTTGAGGGGAGACCAAATAAGTATTCAAGAAGAGGCTTTCTGTTCACAACTGAGACAAGGAAAAACGAACTTCAAAACAAATCGCTTCAAAAGCATCGGAGTCTATTGGACATCTACTTAGCTTATTTTGGATGCGCCTCTTGAAAAAAAAATGGCAAATAAAGGAAGTTAATTCTTCTAAACGAACGAGTTCCTTAAATACTATCTAGAGTTCAGAGTTCAACACCGGAACAACATTCTTGGAAGTGCGTGGGTCTTCTTCTCACTAAGTAACGGAGGACGAGGAAGAGGGTAAGGACTGAGGAGTGAGGACAGTCTAACAACGTTTGTCTCCACCCAAGCCCTCGAAGCAACGACATTGACGACGAAGTAACTGTCACTCATGTCAATCCCAGTCCTATTTTCAATCAAGGCTTGCCAACAGAATCTTGGAGCACCATTTCAAGAACAGTCAGCAGACACCATCACCACCACCACCACCACCACCACCACCACTAATACTGCAACCCCAGTTACCGGTAGAGTTTTACCGACCAGAAACACTGAGGCCACAATTCTCTCTCCCACCCACTTCTTGCCTCTCTTCTCCTTGGTTTTAGAACGGTGATGAGTGAACCGTGGAACAGACAGGTCTTACGAACGGACAGGCAACACTCATTCATTCACTCACTCTCATACACTCTCTCTCCCACTCACGCACACACACTCTTGCTAGAACAGGGCAACCAAGAAGTTGGATTATTTCTCATCCAAGAGACTGACTAACTTCCTCTTCTCCTTATTCTTCTTCAAGTCCTTTCATACCCAAGGGCCAAACTAGTAGAGTTCATCATACTTTAAGCAAACCGAGACCATTAGGTCGTTTGTCACCGATCAAAATGGGTGAACTGTTCAGTCTGAATGTAGGATCAAAGGTGCAAGAGCCGTTCTGATAATCATTTATTTAAGAAAAAAAATCAAAGAACCGATCGAAATGATACAAAATGGTTACTCCCTTACTCTCATGACCCAATTGAAAGCACACACACAAGTCTATGTATTTATCGAATGGAATTATCCTTTCCGATTAATTCTAGCCAGAGCCTAATGAAGTGAAAGAACTGAAATGTCTGCACATCCAGTCGTATGTAGAGTCGGAGAGACTCTCATGTGAACTCCTTCGATTCATCTTTAAAGCAGGTCAAGGCTAAAACGTTGACATACAATGGAGAAGGATGGAACTCATACAAAAACGAAACTCTCCTCGAGAATATGTTGCCCCAAGGTCAAGCAAGTTAGCACGAACGTACCCAAACATGCCAACAAAGGGGTCTCTTTTCTTCTTTCTATCTCGCGTGAACATGATATTTTTAGTCATGGGAGTGTATTATCACGTTCCTATATGTATTTGGCTTGATGGCAACCCCGACGCCGAAATCCCTCACCCACCCCTTCCATGTAAGTGCTATAACTGCGGTGAATCCAATGTTTCTTCTCTCAAATGATGTCTTCACCTTTCAACATCAATAACTCTGTTCGGGCCAACCTCAATCAAAAGCAAATGTTGTATGCATCAAAGTCCGACTGGATGGATGGAATGGAGGTCTGTTGCCCGGGCGTTCTGCCATGGAATGAGTCGAATCCGGTTTATTGGGATCTTGAGAGACGTTTGATGCACTTTTTCGACTCTTGAACGACATTTACCTCTCCCACTTCACTCGCTCTCAATGACCCATTACAGCTCCCTTTGGGAAACGAGAGGAAAAGGAAGAGACGGAGAGAGGAAAGAGAGACCATCGAACAGAACATCCAACGTTGGGCAAATTATTCCTCCAAAAGTCACAGCACTTACATTATGTAAAGAGGGACAAGTGGTGTGATAAACTCTAGGTCACAGGTGAACTGACGGCCAAAGTGAAAATTGCCTTTTGAACGATTATGGCGTGTTGGCTTAGGTCTCGCTTCTTGTCTAGAGTATTTATGCCGATTTCAGTGCACAATGAAAAACGAGCAAATGAGCACAAGGACATCTCTTCTTGATTCTGAAGACATCTTGCTCACATTGCAGGTGGGTGAGTGTAAGTCAATTAATAATTGTGCGCATGCGTGCGGGATACGTAGCCAAGTCGGGGACACTGACGCTATGGAAAAGTAAGAGCTGAACACAAGCACAAGAGAGGTAATCTGTTTTTCAATTGATTTCTCATATACCCGATTCTATTTTGATACGCTTTTCCCAGAATCACTCCTCGTTAGTTCCCCCAAAGTTCTCGATTAAGAGTAAGTCACAGCTTTAGTCACACTGACCTTCTTCTCCTGCTTGGTTGTTGAGCAAAT
This sequence comes from Tigriopus californicus, assembly GCF_007210705.1. Taxonomy (NCBI): domain Eukaryota; kingdom Metazoa; phylum Arthropoda; class Copepoda; order Harpacticoida; family Harpacticidae; genus Tigriopus; species Tigriopus californicus. The sequence goes on from NC_081442.1 coordinate 6,480,447, forward strand.
ACTACCTACTGGCTAATAACAAGTGGCTTAGTAGAAGTAATAGCAATGGTAAAACCACATGACGTGGTTCCGTCTGAATGGGGTCCGCTTTCACTCACAACAGCTTCGTTCTTCCGCCGAAGAATATTGTAGAGCAACACTATACAATTCTACAGTAGTATATTTCAGTAAACATCGTTCATGGCGCCCACTTGTGTGACTCGTTTACTCTCTTTCGCTCAGTAGTACATCCAACTGTACGTATGTACACATACTGCTGCTGTACATGTGGTGGGTGCTACGTGCGAATGTGGATGACGAGTGAGCCAGTTCTTTCTGAAGATGCGGATCATGAATTATTGAGAGCAAGCGAGTACTGGGTATCAACTTGGTTGCTTCCTTGTACACGAATGTGTCCAGAAGAAGAGTGTGTATGAATGCTCCAACTTCCTTAGACAACATGTAGGTACATATACTAATGTAGAAGAGGGTAGTGTACACTCCAAAGAGTCTCGACCAAAGCATGTCGGATTTCTAATCCCACGAGAGGGGCGCTCAATCCAAGGGCTTCAATAAATGGCTTGATTAATATCCCCATGGAAAACATTTTGGAAACGCACTATTTCGGTTCAAGTATGTTGTGCAACTCTTGGGGCACAAAAAAACGAGAAATGGAACAAAGACAACTTGATAGGGATAGTTCGAGGGTCTTACAACAGCAATTCAACTTACCAGAAAGGCTCAGAGCCAATTAAGTGAGTAGAAGTAGTAACCTGCAAATTGAAACTGAAAGAGGAGCTAAGGGCTTCGGTTCTTTTCAAGCTGTCGACGAAGGTGATCTGTTTATTATTGGCTAGTGATAACGCCTTAATTGAAAAAGTGCCCCTCTCAGTGGCGCTCATCCGAGTACGTATAGCTAAAATCCAATAAGTCTGATGTGATGGTTATCAAGCGCCGAGGTTCCTTTTCTTTTTAGAGTAAACAACGTAGTTGAAGGAGCCGCCGCCATTTTCAATGATGAAGCAATTATCTGGTACACTTGATTCTGACAAATGTCACTCTTCGTAAGAAAAAGTTTCTACCGAATTATATCCCCAAGATTTTTCTTTCCGGGTAGGAGAGAGAAAAAAACTGTCATAGGAGGCGAAACAGGGTGACGACGAGACTTTCCTGACTCCATTTGCTTTCGAACATATGTGCGGGGAAAAAGTTGGTTCCAAAAAGGAAGAAATCAATCGGAAAACTCGTGGAACTAAATAGCGAGGCCAGCCAGCTTTGTACGTAGTTGGTCATGTGAGCAGTACGACTTGGTCCCAATTGGCCTCGATTTTCTTGCGCCGAGCATCACTCTTCGGATGGCGACGATGGTAATCGAACAAAACCTAGACAAATTCGACGTGGGCGCAATGTGGGTGGATTTCTTCTCCACTCTCACTCCAATGTTCCAATTGAGGTCCGTTCCCACATGGCTGCCAATGGAGGGAGGCACGTCTACTACTATTCCCTGCGACCACAACTACTACTTAGAGCAATAGCAGTCGTCGTTCTCGCTGTAGCGTTGTAGTGCTGGTAGTGATGAGGGTCTCTGTTCTCGGATCCATCCTTTTTGTTTCAGTTCTTTAGTTGGTTCACACCCCCTAATTCTGGCCGCCAAGATCTTTTTTGTCCACATCTCTCGTACTTGCAAGCTCGATTGGGGGCCACTTTTTCCCTTTCAAACAAATCAAGCCGAGTCCGAGTCCAGGATGAAAGGTGCGAATACTCTTATGAGGAGGCGACTAAGTTGGGCCATATGTGAATTGGTTGCTTCTCAATTCTCTCTGATTGACCCCAAGAAACGGCTTCCAATCATTGAAGCCCGTTAGGGGCGGGCCCGAAGCGCCAAATCCCCTTCAGAGAGGTCCCTTAAAGGTTCCCAAAGGCCTCAGTGTCTGCAATAAATTGGAACGAAAGAGGCGAGAGCTGACAAATTGAATCTTGCACTTCTCTGCGTTTGAGCTCCTCTTGTTTAAATCATCACCTAAATTGCAAGAGATCACATCCCCCTCATCCTTTTCTTTCACACCCCAAAACAAGATGCAAGTGCAATCTTCAAGGCAATGACCAACAAACAAGTAACAGCAGCAACATCAAGGAAGGCCAAAAGACTTGCATCAACGGTCCCACGTCCATCAACAACTACGGCGACACCCAAAGGTTCTTAAACATCGCTCAGATCTGGTGGAGTAAGTGAACTCGTTCAGTTTAAGGGAGCCATCTCCTCGATTGGACATCGCTTTTCTGTTGAAACTGTTGGAATCGTGCACAAAAGAAAGATCACGTGGTCCCTTCGGCTTCCAAGCTTAACTCGTTCTTTGGAATGGATAGATGCACGCACCTTCCAAGCTCGATTCAAAAGCACCAACAGAGTTTGCAAAAATATTTGAGCTAGCTCCAAACAAAGGAGACGCGCCATCTACGTTCGGATTCATTGGTATTGTACATATTTTTCATTGCATGAGCTTCCCAACCCTACACACTGATCTTTTATTTTCCTAGATGATGAGATCTTCCCTAATTGGATCAGCCTTGGGGAGCCTAAGTGTACCATTCTGTTAGTTCAAGTCGCAAAGATTTGGAAATTCCAGTTCAATACCTGAGCAATGGTGATTTGTATACAATGCCACAAATAAAAAGAAGAAAACCTTGCGGTAAACTCAGTGGCTAGCTGGAGGGCAAATTGGCCATCTGGCAGTCATGAAGTTTTCCAATCTGATACCTCTTTTTCGTCTCTCTTTCTCCTTCTTTCTATCTAGTTCTATCTCTCTGGCTCATGGTGATCCACCCTCGATCAATGTCAGTCACAATTTTGCAAAAAGGGAAAAAATAGTAGAGAGGGAGAGAGAAAGGAACAACTGGACGGAGTACGTACTACGCCATTGATATCAAGTTTCAAAAGGGCCAAGCTAGCGAACTTTCTTCAGCACAAGCATGGACCACGCCAGGAGTCCAATCAGGTTCCAACAATCAGCGACCTCACTTGAGTCCAGTATTAATGTCATGTCCGCCACTGCTTTTACTACTGGTGATGACCTCCCTTTTTCTCTGGCTCACATGTGTAAGCAGTCCCACCACCATCTCAACATAGAAAATTGAAAGCACCAGCCCAGATAAGAGAATCCGAAAGGAGAAAAGTCGCTAAAGGAGGTCTCTTATTTATTGCAACCTGATTTCGTCTTCACTTCGTCTTTGTGGGAAAAGCTTCTTGCGCTGCACAGGGAGGCCTGCGACCAACAATTGGGGATGAATTGCTGCCTCCGAGCCCATCCTAAATAAACTAAAATTCAACCAAAACAAGGGTAATCATCAGGAGGGCTTTCAATATTAAGTGAAGGCATAGAGCCAACCGCGAGGCTATCTCCACCAATTTGAGCTTTGCGAGACCCAACCAAGGTATATGTAGGGACCAAAGAATAAGGGTAAATGGTGAGTCCATCCGTTCCCTTACCCACCAGCCATTTCTTATCAGATTCCGCATTCGAGAAACGAGCTCTATCTGCGTATGTACGGCAACTAGTTTGCCAAATTCTAAATCTATTCGACCACATTTTGACTTTTGTAGAGAAGAGTGATGACGGGCTTCAAGTTGGAAGATGCACTTGGGTTTTTGGAGCCTCTCATACTTTGCTAGCTCAACGTCCACGACAACATAATTCGAACGTGACTGAAGATGTATCCACGACCTGCCACCAGCTTCGGTTGATTAAACGAGGTCCAACTTGGAACGTGCCATCTCCAAGTGTGATAATATTTTTTTTTGCATTTGCAACCAGATTTGATCCCCATGGAGAAGGCACTAAATTATGGGATGGGGTATCTTTTTATCTTTCGGACGCAAAAATGGGTGATAATGACCCCAGTTGCTTAGACTATTAAAAGGCCTTGCAACAAATTGGACCAAACCAGATTTTTGTGCATTACGTCCTTCCAAATCACATGTCTATGAGCACTTGAACCCTGGCTCCCGACCAAGTAGCCGACCAAATGACAAGTCTTTATCAATCTAATGGGAATTGACTTCACGTTGACGGGGAAGCGAGGAGGCTTCAATCTAGAAAAGGACCGACCGACCACCGAAGAGACCGACCAACCAACCAACCAACCGACCGACCAACCGATCGACCAACTACCCGACGGATTGCCGAGGAGATAATGAGGCAAAAGAGTTTTTCCCTTGTCGCTTTCTCAATCTACGAAGTACGGAGAACGAACTCACGAAAAACAGGGGAAAAACATCCGAGAACCGAAAAGTTTAATCCATCGAGATAAAATGTCGGCCACAAATTGGGAACTGCCAAATGTGATGATCACATGTGATCATCAACGCCGAACCAAATGGACCAAAGTTCTTGCAGATCATTCTCTTTCGTGGAGAACGAAAAAAGACGGGTTCAATTTGACAAAGGAATGAATGGACAATGATACAATCGGGACACATTCGGTGATGGTCAAGTTTTACGTTACCTTCTTAAACGCGGTGGTTAAAAAAGTTTTGATGAAAATAAGGAGCTTACTTGAATACCAATTAGAATGTGATTAATCTCAGTGCTAGTGAGTCATATGGGTTTGAAGTGGTCTATTTCGTCGGTTTCAGTTCCAAAGTACCCCAGTTAGATCTGAAGTCAAATGTCCAGACCAATAATACTGCTATTCAAAGTAACAAAAGTGGAACACAATTTTCCTTTCTTTTCCATTATTTCAAACTAGAGAAAAATGTATACCATCACTTAAAATCCAATAAATATTGCATTTAAAAGTATACAAAATAAAATACTCAAGGAAACATGCAGTTTTGATTGAGATGCAATAAAGTGTGCAAAAGAACAAATTTAAAGGCTGTAGGTTCAATGAACTTTCTTCAGAAATCGCCTAAAAGCATAACTAGATGCACTTTTCATATCTCTAAAAGATTCAGATTACAAGATTAAGAACCATTTCATTTCCAGCTCTAACTAAGAGTGTTAGAGTGTTCCCTTATTTTCATTTAAAAGATTTTGATAATTCATAGTCTTAAATAACGTTTAAGGGATGTTAATTTTCTTAGTCTTGGTTAGAATCCCATTAAGCAGAAAAACCAAAACTGTGCCTAATAACTTTGCGAGGTTGAACAATGTTTTTGAGAATTCCCATCACAACTTGATTATGCATTTGAACCACCGTGTACAAGTCCCTTCTTGATTAATGAGCATTGGCTGCAAAGCTTTATTTGCAGCCACTTTATTAGCCGTTTCCAAGCAAGATTTCCATGCGGTTACGCAAATGCATAGTCTTTGCCCTCACACCCGGTTCGAGCCTCCGACATCTACAAAACACATACTCCAACATGACGCTCGAAGCAATGGCATCTCCGAATGGTGCATATGAAAGTCTTTGTCTCGTCGTTTTCTTCCTTTCTTGTTTTGTGGCATTCTTTAGGGATTGTTCTCCCCAAGGAACCAAGAGCGAAAAAAAGAACCGCCTTACGTTGTTTCTTTCATTCGCTTGAATTCCTCCCCAACACGAGGAACGCGGACTGGTACGATGATTCTCAAACATTTTGAATTTATTTTATTTTATCCTGGGATTTGAAATGCGACTAGAGCAAAATCTAATAACATTTGCCAAACCCAGGCAACATCTTCAAGCCTCCGATCTATAAATTTACGATCGAACCCCAAAGCTCTTTCGTGCATCACCATTCTGGTACACACAAAAGGAATCTGAGCAACAAAAAAGAGCCCAACGCCAACCATGTTACTCCATCCGTTTTCGCCTGTCCCTCGTGTGAAATACGAATACGCGCTTCCCCTTGTTTTTTATTGGGTTCAAAGCCTCGTTGTTCCACTTGGAGGCTAGCAGCTCTCGGTGGTGGTAGTGGTGGTGGTAAGTCGCCGCCACCACCACCACCACCACTCTTACCGCTCGCTTGGACAAAGAGAAAGATGAGTGAGGAGAACAAGAGAACGACATGAGAGTCATGTGACTGACGACTCTTCGAGGTTGGACCCCCGCGATTGGATTGGACTCGGACGGAATGAAATGGACCAACAGAAGGTAGCAGTGCGATAGGATAATGATAGTGGCCCTCCACGAGAAATGAGACCAAGGCGCTTCACTCACTGATATCCACTAGCTTCCTCGGTGATCGAGGTTCTCGACAACCGAGAACTGGATAGGGTCCTCTGAGCTGCCCGTCCGTTGGCCCGACAGAGAGGAGCTCCAGGGTGGTTGAGCCACTGGTCTTGTGTGCCAAATTTGCTGCCAACTCTTTTATTTTGATTGCAATCGCCCGGTGGGTCCATTTGAAGGATTGTCAGCCAAAGGGGCGACAATTTCTCTTCTTTTTCCCCTCAATTTGTCTCCTCATCGGAGGCAGCGGCCACCAAAGAAGCACGACGGCGTGTCATATTTTTCACTTTGGCAATTTGGAACATCCTAAAGATGGGATGGGTCAAAAAGCGACTAGCTCAAAGTCTTCAAACAGCATACTTTCATTTGTTCTTGTTTCACTCTTATCTGTATATACTTGGTGTGCAGCAAGCACACCAGCGCCAATTTGCACTGTAGGTCGGGGTACTTGAAAAAATATTCGAATGGACTTGTGTAGAAAGAAGGAATGAACGAGCGCATGGACTTGGGAACAACATTGAAACAGCGAGTGGTTCACGAAAAATAAAATCAATCATTCTAATGGATCCCTATCATCATTGAGAAGAACACCCGAGGCAGTCCAGCCTTTTGGCGAATTGAAATTGCCTTTCCCAAAATATGAGGGGAGAAAAAAAAGAAAGACTTTGATGTCGAAATTTATTCGCCGATCTTGTCAATATGGACTGTTCGGGTTGTGCAGAGCAGGATTGAACAAGACCATCCCACCCATCATGGGTAGTGGTGCAAGCAGACTATTCAAGGAACACAACCGGAAAGGTGTGTTCATGTGAAGGATTTACAAATTGGAAGCACTTTTACGTGAAGCGTTTTTTGATACAGCCTTGTTTCACGAGTTTAGCTTGCTACTGAAATGGACTTCAGTTATGAGATGTAGCTCCCCTACGAAGAAGCATAGTCCACCTCGTTGGAGGCAAAAATATGATGCGCCAAAATTCTTCGAAGCATATTTTGAGTGACATGCATTAATCATCTAAGGAGTCAGGAGAACCCTGGGAAGGCACTGATGTTCCAGCCAGGGACAAGAAATGGATGCGTTTGTTGCATCATGATCACACAATTTCACGCAACTTAGCTTCTTTATTTAGAAGTTGGTTCAACACCATCTTCGCTTTTTATAACGCATTTGCTAGATCAAAACATTATTGTAGAAGGGCATGACAAAGTGAGCTTGAAGAACTATGAGGGACTTATCAAGAACGAATAAACACTCTTCTGTAAGCCATCGACTTCATTCACGTATTAGTGATTCAACTCCAAAACAAAACCACCCATTTTGATGCAGAGAATTATTTTACACTTGACAAATTGTCCGTCACAATTTCTAACCAGGATAATTGACGCTTGACAAATCTTTTTTTTCGCCCGAGGCTCAAAGTGGGGCATCGGAAATGGTTAACAATTTGTGACACCGCGTCGTCCCACCATAGAGATTGTCAAGGAGTTTTGACGCAGGATCCTAACCAGGATCCAGTCAATTCAAATTCCTACTCTTGTGGCGCCCCTTCCTCTTATTACCCCTCCCTTGCCTGGTCTTCAGGGCCCGCCTTCTCATGCGCAAACAGTCATTCTTACACTCTCAGGGTGAGCTTGTTTTATTTTAAAAATCTTCGTCCATCCATGTTTAACCATGTTAATAATGGCCATGTCAGTTGGTCTCAACATGGTCGGTCCCTGGTTCCTTGCTCTTTTACCTGTGACTGAATACCCTGAGATTGGTAGCAGCTGATCCGCCCAGGACCGAGACAACAACCAAGCACCAACATACAACTCTGAACTTATACTCTCCGAGGCCAAGAAATAAGTCATATGTCATTCCGAGAATGTCGCAGTGGAACTAACCGGAACGCCAGTTTGATGCCTCTCAGAGGTTGGCAGAAAACAAAAACACCATCGAGGTGTCGCTTTGACTAAACTAAAGGTTTCAGGGGACGAATATGCCACCGGCCAAGCCTGACGAAACCGATTCTATAAGCTAATGCTCAAGCTTTGAGTTACCTCTTTTTGAGGACAGGTGTCGAATAAATCTGTTTCACAAGCATGATGTATAAATTTTCTCCATGAAATAGGCGGGAGGGCATGAGTCATGAATGCATATGCTAATGGGTTGTTTATTGCCGGCTCGTTTCTGTCAAAGTCCTCACTTATCCGACATTTCCACGAGTACTTTTCCAACTTCTACCGAGAGGATCTAGAACTTTAGTAAGTGGGTAATTGTATTGTTTTCACTCAGCAAGTAAGAAGGACAAGGAGTACACGTACGGCATGTTACGTACGTAAAGAAGGTGTATTCATCTTCAATGTTTTAACCTGTTTTTTCTGAGGCTATTTGCGCCATCGCCTCGATTTCCTTTCGTCTTGGCCTCGTTTCTCTACCAAGGGTGAAAAAAAAGGACTAGAAAGGCCACAAGACGACGCAACAAGCTAACAAAGGCTCAAACAACTCGATGCGATTAGCTCGTGGCATGGTGCGTACTCATAAGAAGGATGGATCTGCTACGTTTAGTAAGCCTACATGGAACATCTACTATACATCCTATGTATGTACGAGCGCAAACAGGACCGTACATTGGTGCACAAGGTAGGGCGGGCACATTTGGTCATGTGTGTTAGAGCGATACACAAACATGCCAAATACTACCTACCAATGCGATAATCCACATGGAGTATTCGGCCTGCGGACATAAATGCACATCATCTTGATGGTAGTGGAGAAGACACTTGGCCACAGCCGAGTCAACTATGCCCGCAATTTTGATTTCATGACTCAAGTACGGACTAAACGATCACGGTGCTAGCTTGTAGCCCGAACTCCCGTCACGTTCTAGAAAAGACGAGCCCGCCAGGGCAATTTCAAGATACTGGAACGAACACCCACTTCACGTTCCAGGACTGTTGCTCGTTTTTTTTTACGAACGAGCTTTTCTTCCGGTTGTGATCTCGGGATCGACCTGACTGATAGGCAAAGAGACTACTGCGACTATGCCGCACATGCAGCTATCGTGTACCGAGCGGGTGTGCGTTCAAACGTGCGGGCGTCAATGAGAAGGAAACCTCAAATCGACTCCGGACAAAGAAAGAAAAACAAAGAAGCAAAGAAAGAAGCACAGCCTCATGATCTTTATCGGATATCCTTTGTGGGAGGATCCAGAGGATTCCCCTGACAGCGTCTTTCTCCTTCTTGGCCGCTTTGGCCACTGCTGTTGCTGCTGTTGCTGTCCTCCACTACTCCAGTTGAGGTCAGGTGGGTTCAATTGGCGATGAGCAAGTATTCTTAAAGCAGTTGATCAAGTCCATCTTTGGTTTGGTTCCAGAAGTCTTGGTTCAATTCACCAAGAATGGTACAAAACCATCCCTGTTTTGACATTTGATCGGTAATCCATGGAAAACTATAATTTATCTCTCATATTGACAAGAATGTGTAATACCGGTCTGTCATTGACACAGGACAAAGTTTGAATTTTCGACACTAAACCCTACCCAGAGTAGATGGTGGTTTAATAAGATTGTTTGGCGGCAGTAACAGACAAGCCAAAGTCAAGTCGGGAAGGTTTAGGAGTGATCCCTCTCTTGGGAATGCCCCGTTGCCAAAAAAGCCGATTTGAGGGCCTTGGAGAAAGGGCTCACGAAAGAAGAGAGAGAAAAAGATCAAAAAGGGCGAATCAAAGGAACTATCATGCAGTACGCTACAAAATGATACTAGGTCGACGGTGGAGAGACTGAAGGAAACCAGAGGAGCTAGCTACATAAAAACAAAGGCACGATACTCTCGGAATCAATTGGAAATAATATGTCGCTGAGTAATGCGTCACGTGCAACTCTGATTAACCAAGGACAAGCCGTGAGTCACTCGGTTTCTAAAATGGAGAAAGAACAACCACAGTATCAATCAGTTACTATGGGGCTCGTCATCTCCCACGAACCTCTCAAGAGGATTTAGGTGGACTCTTCTGGTGAATCTGTAGCATGCCGTGTTTCGATCGTTTTCTCATTGCATGGATTGCCCATTCCTACGTACTAAGCTTGAAGCAATCCATCTATCGCCCTCTGAACGTAAGTTCTCAGTCACTGGAGATGATCGATATACCCTCTCACATTTGTTGCATAAGCACCAACTATTCTGACCTACAGAAGAGTTCAGTTCAGGCCTTACTCGGACTTGCACTAGGGTCTAGATTCCTTTCACAACGAATTCGACCACGGACAGTCTCTCTCAATCGGATCATGGCCTCTTTGTAAATGGGACTGAGCCTCATTAGAATGCCATTTTTTGTCATAGTGTCGGTCTGGCATTGGATCTCGTTGACAGAAAACAGTTCAATTATCTGGGATTAGCCATCCACATTTCCTGTTTGGCAATTCTTTCGTTCAAAGCCAGCGAACATGTGCATGAGGCTTATGTTCCCCCAATGAAAGCGATCTACTCTGGTTAGGAAGTAGACCAATGCTGCCAAAAAACGTGGCCTTCAATCTTCCGGTGAGTTCCCTCGTCGTTATGAGACATAAAAAATAGAGGAAGTAGAAGAGAAATATCATGGATATAAAGAAGAAAAAGTAAGGCTATTCTTTAACATGTCATTTGGATGGCATGGTTGGGTATTCCAGGTGTTCCAAAAAAAGTGAGAGATTTAGGAGTTCACTCTCTCACTTTTTGGAACGCTCTTATTTTGTCTAGTAAACTAGGTGCTACTACTGCACACCATTAGGAACAATTCCTTTCCTTTACCCCTTATGTGAACAGGAAGCGCATAAAGTTGAAAAGCACGTGGCATCCATCGACTTAGAATGATGAAAATGCGCGTCTCTCCGGATTTCCCTACCTTTCCACCTTGTGGAACAACTCCTCTATGAACAACCAAAAAGGCCGGATGGCATTTGAGAGGATTTACTTCTTCTAGTCAGAGAGCTTAGCCTTTCCATGGGAAAAAACGTTGCTTCCAATGCAGGGCTCAACAGTAGGTCTCCGATCGGGAATCGCCTTGAAAGTTTGAATCATTTCGATCCGAACACCAACGGAAGTTAGCTAGTCAGCTGCGTGGTAACTGGTAACTTGCTGGTTGCTTGTAGCTTGACTGACTTCTACATACGTTGTTGTAGATGAAAGTGTGCGGAATCCTCTTGATTCCTTTTGGTTTTCCCTCGCTTGCTTCAGCATCCTTCGGCATGCTTCAACTTCCATCCCTTTTCTAACAGATCCTTCGTTCTCCATTCACCGATCAACTCAAGAGCTCAAGAAGTCTCCTTGACTCTTTGACAGGCCAATATTGCATGTAAATCAAGTCGGCTTTTCCAACTGGGTCCTCCACTTAGTGTTTGGCTTTAGCCTGGATCTCCTTTGACGTTGTGGGTGTTGGTGTTTGTGGGTGTTGGGCTCTATCAACGTAATGTGGGCATTTCCTTGGGCTCACTGGCTTTTCCTACTCGTTACTTTTGCTGAGGAGCTCGAGCTCGAGTTCCAGTTCTCATTCTCCCACAGCCAAGAGCCAAAGGTTGGTTGTTGGTCCACCGAAACTGGTGAGCTCGCTCCTAGATGGAGGCATTACCAATCACAGTAATTTGATTCCGGTCACCTTGCTTGGTCAAGGGAGAACGAGGCGGAGGAGCAGGAGGCTGTGCAAGAAAAAGAAGAGGGGACGAGGAGGAGGAGGACGACCAAGAGGAGGGGAGGGAAAAATGTTCAGCAATTGCTATCAAGGTGAACAGGCCAAGTGGATGGATGGATGAAGGAGTGGGTGATCTTCTTTTTTTCTACCACTCCTACCACCGAACATCAAAGCTTAGGAACTAAGGTTGAAGGCCGTCCCACCCGCGAGACAGCCAAGTCACTGACTGACCGAGCATCTTACCAACTAACAAACCGCAAGAGAATGCGGTCAAGAAACATGAAACAAGATTAGATGCAATCACTTTACTGAAGCAGATTTATGCTCCATAGGAGCAGAATATAGAAAAGGAGATTGCAGCACAAGCAGGAAAGAGAAAAAAGGATTAATACTTACAAAAATCGCAATTATGAACATGCCAAAACGATTCGTTCCCTTTGCTTCTTTTGCAACCCACTGGCAAGGATCGTTTTCTGTTGTCGTCAGCTATCTATGTATATTTTGTGATCACAGGTTGATTTCGATCAAGGTTCAAGAGGCGACGTAAGTGTCAGTGGTTTGGTAAACAAGACAAGTGGGATATCATAAACGATAAATGGTCTTCATTGTGGTTGTGACTCGAGGCTAGAGTGCGTTGAGTGCAATTTTCCAACATGGCTCATTAACCCTTCGACAAGGCAGGGAAGCTAATTTTGTCGTAGCAAATCGGAATTCCTTTGAGTCTCCTTTGATCTTGGAAGTTTCCTTCCTTTTCCCTCTTTTTTGGATATAATCCCAGTGGTCCACCCTCAAAAGCCACTGTAGTGCACCTACTGTACGTACTACAGTAACGTATCGCACTCCTATACCAGAGAGACGAGAAAGAGTGAGTGAGTGAGGAGGGATCCACTCTAGATCGTAGTCTTTTTTGGTCCTTTCCGTGTTCCTCTCGTCCCCTCAAATCAGCCCTTTGGAGTGTGAGGCCAAATACTGTGGCGATCATCGCTACTTTCATGCTTCAAGCTTGATGCAGAAAAAGACGAAAAAGGAACGAGAACCAAGAAGAGCTTCAAGAGCTACAAGAACCACGTACACGGAGAAAGCGACCTCCTACTAGAACAAAGGCTTTTGTCGGACGAACTTGAGTTTTGAACCAAAGAATTGACGCTAACGCGAGGACAAATCGAGGACGGACAAGTTCCTTAGTAGTCCTTGGTTTGGCCTCGTCCTCAGCCTGGTTTTCTTTTCTTCGAATAATCGAGAACGGACCTCACTCCAAGAACTCTAGATAAGCTGGTTATGATAAAAAAAGAAGAGAAAGAGGGCCTTTAAATTGGTGCTTCATCTCATATCATTAGAGGGCCATGAGCAGTGAATGAATGACAGATGGAGGGATGAATTGATGGAAAGAATGAGGACGCGCTCAGTTCACTCTCAAAAGACGGGAAAACAAGTTTGTCGAAAACAAAAATGGGGTAGGAAATAATTGAATCGAACCTTTCATCTCTTTAGTATGAGGTCGAGTCCAGTCGGTGGTCGGATTTCTTCCTACTTTTTATTAATTTGATCATGAATGATCATGATATGGCTCTGTGACAGTAATCACCAGGTCTCTTCTTTCGCCAGTGGGTATTTGCGGTACACGCACGCAAGTGAAAACAATTAGATTATAATCAATTGAAGTCCTGGTTTCAAGAACTGCTTTTACAACCTTCTTTATGCAGCTACATTTGGAGATCGTCTTTGATCCCTGGTAAATGCTGACGCATTCACATCAATCTTAGACAATTTCTTAGAGGCTTCTTATTTCAAGCAGAAAAAAAGTTGGAATACACATTTGGCTTATTAAGCTCTCTGATTACAAATACTCGTAACAGACCAGATTTGAGCTGCTCCGGCATTCTAAGGCTTGAACTGGCGCTTCTCTGATGTAGTTAGTTAGTCAGTTTTGTTAGTTCGTCAGGTTGGTTGACTGGCTAACTCGCCACTTAGTTGGTTGGTTTGTTGCTCACGGCAAAGAAAGGATCAGGAAATTGCCAGAGAAACCAAAAAGAACACCAACTTGAAATCTGGCCCTTGGGAACTTTCCTTTATGGCTTAGGGCGCTTTAGCTATGGAGACTCAGACCGCTTCTAAAGATCAAATTGGAGTACTGAAAACAAACAAGTATTCCAAAATGCAATCAAAACCTTTTCCACATGGTAAATTGGTTCGTGTGATGCTGGAATACAAACGAGCGATCTGGTCGAGGGGGGCCTTTAATGAACTTTTTGGCAAGATCCTCTATTCTCGGGCTTCTCGAGAACATCCTCAAGATGATATTTCCTCCTTCTTTCCCTTCTACCAACTATATACGCTACCACCGCCGATACTCACACCAACACTACCACTACCGCAACTATAGCAGCTACAGCCACAGGCGGCAATACTTGCAAGGGATCCTAATACTGCCATCGCAACCATTCTTCATACAAAGGTCCAAAGATGAGTGCTGTTCATTACTTATCATGTCTTGAGCAGGCTCTCTCTCGTCCTCAGTGGTGACTGCAAATGGAATGATGCTCTAGGGCACTCTTTAAAAGGGCTTGACTTCAAGTGTAGAGCTTCTTCTGTGGCTTAGTTCAAAATCGGGGAGAAAATTACGGTACTGAACAAGCTGCTTTGGCTTTTGCTTTGTCTTTTCCATTGCACGTGCTTAGATCAAAGGGCTCATCAAGCACCTCAAGGGCATAGAGAGTCCCCAAGTTTAGCAACGAAATTTGATGCCCCCCCCTCCCGCTCCAGAAAGATCTTCCTGTGTGCTTGCGGTCCTGTTTTGATTCCCGATTCTGTGGCTGATAATCCGTACACATCCTAACACAAAAGCAATAAAGCAATTAGAGAAAGCTTTGATGAAGCTGTTGTTGTAATAGCTGATGTCCTTGGTAACAATTGATGACAGGCGGCAGCAACCGGATTGGACAATCCTTAAGAAAACAAAGGAGCGTCCTGGCCCAGTGAAGTCTTCATCAACATTAGCTCTCTTACAGTATTATGGCTTCCTTTTTGCTCTTTCGCGGTTTGTTTTGATGGGACAAGAATGGGGAAGAAAAATACACCACACTCCGACAATACGCTCAACCCCCACCATTGGGAACCATTAGAGGATAAACCTACATAAACGAACGTTGAGCGCTTACTTATGTCATTGCTACTACTGCCACTTATTTCAGATCGTCCAGCTCCGTCAAAAGAGGAGATATTAGTTCGGAGACAAGTTACTGAAAAGCTCCAAGACAGACGATAGGTTCTGGGTAATGAATGGTCGGGCGACTCAAGACATATGAGTTATCCACTCTTTGCTTCAAAGATTGCGCCGTCATTTCTACTGGTCTTACCTGGAACAAAATTTTCAGGGTGATCATGAGATGAAGCTCAACGAATATCTAGTCAATCATAAATGTGTTTTTAGTCCAGAGGTTGTCAATAGCCACGTAGTAGGCTAATTGTTTCTTTTCATGAAGTATTGTCGGCAGTTTGGGACTCTTTTTACCTTTGGGTACTTTGGCAAGTTTACAAAGTTTTTGGGCTTTTCTCTGAGGTTCCGGCATGCTGGAAAAAGACTTTTTCACTTTACCACTTTATGGCGGTAAGTTTGTGAAATCTTCAACTTTCCACGACATCTCCATGGTACAAGGTATGCAAGCAGTGGCTTGGCCGTAAGTGCACTCTTCATCCCCATTCTGGCTGCCTGGCTTGCTCTCTCTTTCGCTTTATGTGTGAGTGTGCCATCGACGTACCTACAGCGCTTTAGAAATGTCCAACTACTTTTCCATCCATTTCTTAGGCCGCCCTTTGCCTCACCTTACACTTCCACAAACTAGTCTCAGACCAGCCAACTAACCAGGGAGGTATCTCGACACAGAACTACCTCCCGGGGCCTTAACGTAGTATATACTGTACTGTGTACAGAACTAGTCGTGGATTGGAACACATGGTTTAGTCAGAGCTCTTGTTGAAGGAAAAGATCCTGGTGAGCTCCTTGGATGATGATCATCACTGTCCCCCCTCTCATCTGTCCTGCGAAGTCCTCGACAAGGAGTGAGTTAGTCACTGGTTCTGGTGTTTCTTTCAAGCTTGGAACACGACATAGTGGAACAGGAAAGGAAGCCGAGAAGATGAAGACGAAGAAGAAGTCGTAGTAATGGTATTGCTGGTGGCGGCAGAGAGGGAACGATGAAGAGGCCGAATGTGGTGTTAAAGTGAACAAATGTTCCCCTGAGACACACAGTGGAAAAACGAGCCCCACTCTCGACAAACTGCGCCAAATCAACTCTGACGGGAATGAGGATTGAATTTTAGATCCACTCCGGAACGAACATCATTTTCATCGTCACTCGCTTCACTGTCAACGAAGGCTCTCGACACATTCTACACATTTTCCATTTTGAGGCAGTAGACACTCACGGGACATTGTCTTTGTTGCCAAGGACCAAGGTCGTGTGTTTTCCATTGTGTTTTCTTCTGTGAGGTGAGCAAGTCATGGCACCAATAAAAGACCAAGACTTACTGGCTTTATGGCTTGTGCTGACTAACCTGGTTTAATATGAAATAAATCATGGACTCAACATGGGTGCCCCTACTTACCAGCCTACATACGCGTACTACGCCTGTGCACGTAATAAATTGCCCTCCTTTCCCCTCAAGTTTACTCGTCCCCACAGAAGAACCACCAGGAGAGATGAGTGGAAACTAGTAATAATGAATTGGCAATTGTGATTCGTTCACAAAGCCACGAGGAAAGTGGTCCAGTTCATTGATAAGTCATACGATGACTCAGGATGAGATAAATAGTCCTGGTTTGGACATGAGATTGCTATCTCGTTCATGTGAAAGATTGCAGGCAATTTCACCTCTATTATGTCTACTAACCCTTATGTCTCTTCTCTCCTCTTTTTTTCTGGAACAACGAGGCGAGCAGAGCCCCACAGAGCCCGGGAGACTGGGAACGTAGGCCTGAACTCAGACTTACTAGGACTTATAAATTATTCATTTCACGGGGGACAGGCCCCTCATTTGAACCCAGGAACCTGCCATGGCCTCAGAACAATAAGTAAAACATGCAGCTAGTCCTGACTAACGACTGATGGATCATTTAACTAAACAGACTCTTCGTCAACCCGTTCTTGTGAAAGACTTGATAATTATCCCAGAATCAGATATTAGACATAAAGTGAAGCATTTTCCATCGGCTTTGATAGCGCCGCCAATAAAAAATGGCATCATGTCAAGATAGAAATTAGCACGCCGATTGGACGATTCTTAGTATAATGCCTCTCGGCTAATGTGCGCGTGTGTGTGTGTGAGTACATTTTTTTCGCTTTCGCTTAATTTATTTCCATAAGCCACCATCAGGCCAAGTGCATGTCGTTTCCAGTAAACGAGCAAATGCATTTGTAGCTGGCTAGTGGTGCCCGTCGCCCTCGCTCGTCCTTTTTTGGCTCATGGGACCAAAATGGGAACAACAATACAAGCACAACATGTGGACATCAGCCAAATCCATGGTTATTCTCACAGGCATTTCGGCTCGTTTTCACCTACAATTAATGAGCTAATTTAAGGAATTCAAAACACCGCCGAGATATATTGGGTTATACGTATAACGGGTTCATGTTTGTAAGGAGAGGAAGGACTATAAGGATTTTTAATTCAAAAGAGAAAGCAAGTAGCTATCGAATTCAAGCCAAATGTCACACTTTGGACGCCATAAAGTGAAAGAAATGCGAAGTTTTTTTTATCTGATTTCAACTTTCTAGGATGGAATATACCAACCTTATACATCTAAAATATGAAAATCTCACGAAACTCATCGTTCTGTATGCGTCCCATATCGTAGTATGTTATTCGTGATCATGAAGGACCAAAGTTGTGAGTGTTTCGTGAGATTGCTCAACAGAGCTCATATGCTTTTCTTTTGCCGGCTGTTAGTGCATGCACCTTTAGTTGGCTAGAAAGTCACATCACTCTTCTCTGCCTTTCACGGTTGGTTCTCCGTGACCTTTTCGGTTCGAGCTCTTTGGTGGGCTATCCGCGGGACCACTGCAGCTCTTTCTTCATAATAATATCTTGGTGGGCCAATAGCGGACAAGCTTGCTAAAAAAGGCCTGACTAAGTTAATATGAATATTTTGTTCGACACGAAAGCCTGGGGCCCGACCACAAGTCTAGCCATGCAGGTAAACCGTTGAACGAATCCAACCCAACCCCGTATACGTACTGTCTGGAATTCTTACCTAGTATGCCTGTCCTTTTTTCCTCAAGTAGGGTAAGAACAATTGGACCAAAAGTTGAACCAATCACCAAGCATGATGTATATAAAGTAGCATAGCATACGGACGATCGCTGAGAGCAAGGAACAACCGTTCAATTGAGACGATCAGATGGAGTCATGACAAGTACAACGGTTTGCGAATAAATACCTAATGACTCTTAAGACTGCCTCGTGTCAGATAATTACGAGCCGTTATGGGGGAGCTCCATACGGTATTCCTTCCTATGGATATTCGACGTTTATCCATTCAATTCAGACCATTTTCAAGCAACCTCTCGTTTGTAATCCTTAACCTGGCAGACATTCGCAGCTCTCGCATTTACCAATGCAAGCTGACCATCTATTGACATGCAAATGAATGATGGTGAGGTCTAAGCCAATCACAAATGTCTTTTTGTCCACGGCGAGTTATTGTGGCCTTGAGCCCATTTGAACCGGTGGTCCACTGCCAATCGCTCCTTTTCCTCTCTTTCACTCTCTTCTGTTCCAATTTGCAAAAGCGTCGACAGTCTTCTATTTCTTCTTTTCTTTTTTACACAGAATCGGAGTGAAAATTTTGCTCGACGATCCGACACTCAGGGCCGAGGGCTAACTAATTCTTCTCTTTCCAGACGAGTTTGCAGTCGGGCTTTGGAGGCGCTCAGGATCACAATCCACGATTTTTATCTGGAAGAAGGTGAAACAGGCCTTTCGAAACTTTGGACAAGCGACCACTTACTGGTCGCTTTTCCAGACCCTTCATGTGGCCCAGATTTGGACTCTTCCGAAAAGGCAACGACATTGCCAGTTTGCATGACTTCCACTAAGAGTCTCAGCCTTTGATCCGTCATGATGATCAACCAGGCACTCATTCGCTAGAGGCCTTGAAGCCCAGAGATTGGTGAAAATTGCATTCAACAAGACCCTCCCACCTTCCGAACAGGCGGATGTAATTCTCATGAGGACAGCCATGAACATGGGAGTGTTAATGGCGGGCATGTCAGCGGGTTACAAGCATGAATCAGCAGGATGACCCACATTCAAGCCCGACCTATTTCGAATAGAATATGTGCACCACACACTTGTGGGCAGGGCATGCAAAAACCAGGGTCAACATTTGATAATTTCCGTCTGGCCGAAATTCTAAACCAAAAGCAAACAACCGAGCAATCTAAAATCATTTACCCTGTAGCTTTTAAAGCAAGCAATATTGGGATGATCGCGTTACTTCAAAAGTAACGAAGCTTTCGTTTAGGGAAAGGGTCCCGTTGCAAGTAGCAGGTTTAGAAACTGAACCAAGTGTTTTAGCCTTACAGACTTCCACGAAAACTTGAGTGATTAATTGAAACCATCCTTTCGCACTCACTCACTCACTCACTCCTCTCCTGGTGACCATTGGGTTAGGTCGTAGCACCAATAACGCAGTTATCGCTCAGTTTACACGGCCAGACAATTTGGGCACAAATAAAGTCTCCTCTTAGGTCTGGGTTACTCTCGCTTACTCTAGCTTGTCCTATCTCTCCTACCTTGCATATCCTCGGCTCTTCCCCTTCTATGTAGTCGTTTCAAAGGCCACTCCCTAAGGCTTCCTCTTCAATCGAATCGCGTGAAAAACATGACACGAAAAGGAACTCTTTTGAAAAGTGCGATGAAGTGGCACTGGGCTGACTAGCCGACATTCTCTTGCATTCAGAAGAAGCCCAGCCCGTAGGTCTTGCAAGCATTCAAAACTCCTTTGCCAGTCTAAAACATGTAGACCGAAGAAACGGGGAGATAAAAGACTGATTTGGAATGAAAACGCCAATGTTCAAGGCAAGTTTGCACTAAATTGAGTATGATGACGTTCGTCGGCTCCATCTTCCTCAAATTAGGATACCACATCATCATACATAATAGATCATTTACCTGTGTGGTGTAAAGGAGCCTTTCAATTTCTTGGATGAATTCCAGACATATATTCGTCAAAATTAATCTAAAAAAGCCCAACAAGACATCAGCATCTTAAAGAGGCGAAGAAATGTGACATTGAAACTTATCAATTCAAACAACCACTGACTAAGATTAATAGTTCAGTTATCTAATTTTATTCATTGGCATATTCATGTTCTTCTCTTTGCCTTCCAACGAAGACCACGCATTGAAACAGTGAGGAATGCTTTTCAAGATGACATCACAGAACGAATCGAACAGCAAGTAGATCATGGGCCCACAAAAACTAATCATTAGTGACAACAGACATTCCTGGTCCAATAGCCATAACAATTATTCCAAGTACAGAGGGGGAAATTAGGAGATTATGTCCTATTGTCACGACCGCATGCCAGGCAGCCTTCGAATGCCAACCAAGGAACCCTAGCTAATGAAAAACTGGACAATAATGGATAAAACGTAGGGGTTTTGGGCTTTCTGTTCTACTTTTCGATAACAAATGCTCGAAGAGAATTTAATTTGAATCTTACTAAACATTTACGGCAAACGTTCAAACTTTATGTAGATAGTTCATAATTTAGAGAGAAAAAACTCATATCAAATTTGATCTGACTCACCATTAAACAATATGTCTTGAATGGAGGGAGAGTTATTTGATATTTCTACGTGTAATGTTATCAACAGAAACACAAAAGGTCACAACACCATGGATATTCAACGAAGCTGCACTTTATTTCCTAGCCTGATTAAACATTCCGCCCAAAAATTTCACGTTCATTGCCTGAATGTGCCAAGCAAATTGAGACCCTACATTATAAGCCCAATTTGTGAGATTCCAATGATTTCTGCATGAATAATTTCAACCGCCTCTTGTCCAAATGGGAGCTCCGGCAACATCAATTATTTTGTTCATTCCCTCCCTTCTACCCCCACCATCCACCCGCCACCACCACCACCCACACACACATATACAAAAAAAACAGTATAGAAAATAGAGGTATACCTTGTCTCTAAAATGCAAGTTACGTGCGAGGAAAAAAATAACCGTAGATTCAAATGGGGTGGGAATACGGGATGCGTCTTGATAAAAAAGCTCATACAACACAACAACACACGTCAACGTAATGAGTAAGTCACATTTTGATCTCAATGAGTTCTTTGTTCTCTACTTGAATTGCCACAGCACCCTCCATTCACCGACACATTTGGACAGAGTGGAGCTGATATGTCGCTGCACAAGACTACTTTTGGCGGCATTTTCACTTGAACAATTGGACAGACTTTTAACACGTGATTACACAGCCACAGCTCCAGGCCAACGACAACGTTACATAATCACAGTTGATCGAATGAGTTGGTATTCATCAACTTCTATGTAGTACTTCTGAATAGGAGACTTGAACCTCCCTTGATAGTAATCAACTCATCATTGTCAAAAGGCTGAGATCCAGCTCGTACATAACAACAACAGCAATCCTTACTCATTCAATTCAAGGTTGTTCTTGATGAAGCAAAAACTAGCTCTACAACCAATGTTTGACTTCAAATGGCCTGGTAATTTATGCAAATGTGCTTACCGTTGGCCCAAAACAACGCCATTGTCTTTCAAGTGTTCAAAGTGTTCACACTCGACAATCAATTCGACGCCAGTAGTAGGTCAATTATGATATAGGTCACTCATTACTGTCAATAATAGAACTCTTGCGGTTCAATGGCATTTTCAAGTGGTCGGGCCCCTCAATCACTAAAAAGCCATCACAGTTTGTAGAACAAGCTGTAAAGAATCAATGGTGTTTAACACTCACCATGAAAGGTTGCTTCTTTTCAAGACCAATCAATGGTGAGGTCTATTCCGTGTTCAGTGTGCTCGCAGGGTTTGAAAGTGCTTTGGGGGCAACTATCTATCTTTTAATATCGAATCGAAATAACTCATGTTTGAGTGATTTTTACACCGACGAATATTTTAGTATCAACATTTTAAATTCCTCACCGAGAAAAAGTCATAAAAGAGGGGGAACAATGAGGACATTTTTGAGTGGGGACAATTCAGTTCAAATAGTCAAAAGGTACGCCATAATAGATATGAAGTATTTATCTCGATAAACTTTTATTGACACTTACAGATATGTTTGAGTTATGAAGACGAATCTCTTATCCAGGAGGTTGAGAACATTACGATACGATACGAAAAAAATGTATTAGTTTTTAATCTGCATGTCTTTAGCTCCAGGCAACTTCTACAAAAGAAAGATCCATGGAATAAGTCACTGAAAGAGAAGTTCACAAGACGAGACGAGATCCTAGGCCGCTGTAAAAGCCTTGATTTTGAAAAATACGTTTACTACCCTAATTTCCATGGATCCACTCTAAAAATGCTTTGAATAATTCTTGGAATCCCACATCAACCTAATGAGATCTATCGTTGCTTGGCCACCTAAGATGAGCCCAAGGAACCCGCTCTTTTTTAAATTTAGCCAAGACATCAAAAGTAATAGTTCTCTTCTACTCAACAAAAACGGTTAATCTCATTTCATAGCGGCTTTAATAGCACATTGATCTTGGTTGATGTGAGTTGTAATCAAATTGAAGGGAAC
>NC_081442.1:6504681-6506049 GCF_007210705.1 Tigriopus californicus
CAGACAGACAGACAGACAGACAGACAGACGAGTGGGTGAAAGAGTGAATGAGTTGAACAAAGGATCGAGTAGTTAGACGAGAACACCAGCCAACGAACGACCTATGGGGCGCACGTACGCACTCACAGTCTCGCCCACCCATCCATCCATCCATACACCCATACACCCAGCCAGGCAAGTCAACCGCTCACTTACTCACCAATACAGACACCATGGTACATAGAGGACGCCTTGCCATTGCTACAATTGCTCCTGTTGTCGTTGCTCAGGAGTTGAAATAACGGAGGCAGTGACGTGAAGCAACGAAAAAGCTGCCTACTTCTACCCAGAGCGGCAATACTATTGTTGAACCAACCAGCCAGCCAACCAAGCAAACAACCAACCACCCGTTCACTCCTTTAGTTCCTTCCTACAACTGCCGTAACTACTACCGCTCCCACCATCATCATGATTGTTGTGAGCTCTATTCTGAATGTCCCGTCCATTTGTGACCCATCCCCGTAAGCTCCATGTCCACATTGAACCAATCAATAGTGTACGAGGGCTAAAAAGCGGTCGACTTTGGCCGCAGCCGCCAGTCAGGATCCAAGAGCATTCAAAGTGCGTAGCAACAACACAAAGAGCATAAGAGCACAAGAGCATAGCAGCTGGCATCTGTCCCGACATCTCGCGACCACAGCAACGCGACTACTATCAGCACCGTGCGTGCTACTGAGTTTGACGTACGTGTACGTACAGTACATACATGCAATGAAAAAACGCGCGTAGGGGTCGCACATTATTTAACCCACCCCTCCATGACCAAATTCACAATCAGGATAACTGTACTCCGGAGGAAGAAGTCGACAAAAGGCGTCGAGGGTCGACCCAACATTTGCCCTTCAGGGCGATAATGTCATGCTATATCGACCATGTATGTGCTCATCATTTATGACTCTTAGTTCAACCATCAGGGTAGCAATTATGTGAACAATATCAAAACATATTAAGAGTGATTTCAATATTCGCACAAGCCATGTGTCGATATTCCATCTACGATGGATTTCTCATTGAAACATGCGAAGGTGTTTGGGAAAGAACCGAGTTGGATTCTCATTTCACATCCACTTGATCGACCAATTCAAGGCGAATTCGGAAGAATTTTCAAAGACTCGTTACCCGAGCATCCTTTGAGATTGTATCTTCAAACCTTTTCTATGAACGTGTTCATCGTCATAACTCTGATATGAATGAGACTCATCAAACCGTTAGAAGCAATTGACTGTTTCTGTTCTTTACGCCATCCTGAGCGCACCGCGTCCTTCTTTATTCATTCCTACTTCCTACCACACCACAAGGGGAAAAATGATGACCAGACATCAAGCCGTG
>NC_081442.1:6507207-6508795 GCF_007210705.1 Tigriopus californicus
GACAACTTGGCGTCTTGCTCCTCCAATCATAATTTCTCTACAACATGAGGAGTTATGAAGAAGTTACCCATGTAGCACAAGTCCGTAATACTGTAGTACCCCACCAACGTTTATGTACGTGCGTACACTGAATATCATCCGAGGCTAGCACTTAGACATGAAGCAGAGGAAGAAGGTCTTTCTTCCCCTTCCAACCTAATGTACAGATCACAATATAAATATGAAAGACCCCAGAACACAAGAAACGGAATCATCACTAAAGCATTATCGGGCCTGTGCCATCAGCTTTGAAGGAAGCCAATTACAGATACAACTCCCGGACTTTTCAAATGCTCTCCATTGTTGGCTTATGGAACTTGTATGACTGTATGTAGATCCATGGATGCAGATAAAGGTAAAGTGCTGAGATGAGAGGCAATTTCTTGAGAATAATAAAATGCAAGCACGAATCCATCTTGATACCTCTATAGCGTACTTATTGCCATTTAAGTAAATGGATCCCGTCTGAATGGTTTGAAAACTTTTTATAGGTGTCTTTTGGGCAATGGGTCACCTCTGGTTGCATTACGCCCTATTGTCCTCATTTGACTTGGGTGAGAGTGTCTTGACGACTTAGTTGACTTGGGCCAAGTTCCTTATTCATAGGGGCTCTTTCAGATTGTACCATACGGTGCATTATAGCAGTACTATACATATGATCGTTAATCATAGACTAAAGTAACCAGAGATCAAGAAACGAGCACACTTTCGTTTCTGAGAAGCTTTTAATCATCTAACAAGGCAAGAAAGCAAATGAAAAACGGAAATAACCATCAGCTTGAGCTTAAAGATTCTTAGAAAGTGATCTTTGTCCCAATCTTGGCTGGGCGTGCTGCAAGCCTAATAAAGTATTGTAAATCAGTGTAGTTGCGCTTTATGGATGAAGTTCCAAACACGTCTTGTCGAGGACAAGTAGTCGGTCGTCCTCGTTCTTGTCGTCGTCGTCGTTGTTGGTGTTGGTGTTGTTGTAGCAAGAGTCGAGTGTAAACATCTCTGTTTACCCTCGTCAACTTCGAGGGACAAGGGCATATTTTGCCTGTTCCATAAGAGTTTCCATTCATCTATCATCAAGTTCCCTTCCTTCCTTCCTTCCTTCCTTCCTCTCTTGCCATCTAGTACGTACAACAACTGAGCGCATAACACTCCTACTACTAGTCCACGTATGTACACTCGCAACCAGGGACAAGTTATGTTCGGTGGAAGTGCAAGAGTCCTGGCGTCCTGGCGTAGGACGTCTTATGCCTCGGAGAGATTCCAAAAGAGTCCCAAAACTCGAGTCTCAAACCCTATCGAGACCATCTGATTCTCGTGGGGGTAAGGCAGATTGGCCAAGCGTTTATCAATAAGTAAGACTTAGGGAACGAATGCAATTTACGCAATCAAAAAGTCGACCTTATTTGTTGTTTCCACGTTTGCTCTCTTGGAGGTAAGAGGGGACATCTTTCGAGGCTCATTCTATGGAACCAAATACACCTTGGTGAATAATTTTTCGCAGATTAGCTGTCGTTTTACTTGCCCTTTTTGCTGTTCTTGCCGGATGTTATAGATT
>NC_081442.1:6509843-6551292 GCF_007210705.1 Tigriopus californicus
AGTCAAAGTTCAATCCGTTCTTTACTGAATGACTGGAAATTCATCAGTTCTGGCTAGAGCAACGAGAGCACAGGCACAAAAAACTAAAAAAGGAAAAAACTGAGCTTAAAATCAGGTAGCAAAACAAGCGTACAAAGTCCATCAAAAATGGAACGTCCCCAACTGAAAATAGGGAACAAATCGGTCAGAACTCTATTTGGCCTGTGGCAAGAACATGCTATCCTTCTTTTACACATTCTACAAAACCACGCAAATTGGGAGCAAGGTGGGATTCTCTAAAATGCTTATTTGGACCGAAACGGATTCCAATTCCCGTTGCAAATCATTTAAAACTTGAATTTGAGATAAAATATCTTGAATGAGTTCAGTGCAGTCTGTACTGTTTCAAAGAGTATCTACTTTTTGTGTTCGTTTACTCAACTTACTCGTCTCATATAAAATGAGCTTTTGACGTCCTATGAATAAAACTGTTCCAATTGTCGCAAGATCCTCTCTGGTATCGTCAGTTGCACACTATACTCACACAACGGGATATCTTGAGGAACAAGGTAACCATTGTAAAAACAGCAAAACACTTTGCTCTCTCTCTCTCTCTTTCGCTGCCCGCTCGAGACAAAGAATTCCTTTCCCTCCGAAAGTGAACAATATGTTTACCGTGGCCTGCACAATTGCCATGAGCTAGAACCAGGCAATTTGAATCTGCTTGTGGGTGTGGAACGTAGAAGGAACACTTGTAAGATCCCTTGGCACTTCTAGGAATATGCCATCTTCCATCTCGGTTCCTAGCTCGTTCCAGGTTTGTCCCTGCTCTTGGCAAATTGCATTTCAGCTTCATTTTTCCGAAGCTGTGGTAAACTCTTAAATAATTCATTTGTCTTATACTTAGTGTATTACGAGACGGCATTTTTCTGTGGTGAGACGCTGAGGCAGAGGTTTCATACGGCAGACAATATATACAACCATACTCTCCTTAACATAACTCCCAAAAGTTTTCTTTCCCTTCATTATATTCGCCTTAAAACATTTGACCGCAGAAAAGTTATAAAATATTAAGAGCGCGTTGAACCAAATGCCCAACTGAGACTCTAATTTAGTCAGTTTTGGGACATATCCTATAAGACACAGTCATGTTATTCTCCATTCAAGCTATTTTGGGTCAAAGAATGTTACGCTAATACGAAAGTCTGGATCAATTCAACAAACTAGACGAATTTGCCAAGTCCGGGCCGAACATCTCAATTAGTCAAAACTGGATTGTCCACGCAGAAGTGTTACTAAATAAAAATCTAAACTGGAGCTCGAATTCCTCATGAGCAATCAACATCATAGCGACAGCAGGCCTAATAAATTCATCCCCTTCATGCCGTTATTCGCAAGAAAGTACTCCCGCCTACATGTCTGATAACAAAATAGGCGAACTTGACTGGCCAGGCCTAATCAGCCACACTACCTAGGTAGAACATGCGTATGACTGGGTCTTGAAAACAACTAATTGGTGGTTTGATGGTCTCCCCTTTTGGCCGTTGCCAACGGGGGAGGTTGCCTGGGCCCAATCCTAGTGATCGGCCCTCACTCGACGCACGGGTAGAGCTCCCGAACGAGGAACCAAATTCGTGCTTATTCTTCGGCAAATTCAACAGGCCTAGTGGGCACGTCCGTTGTGACAGACCGTCCTGAGAGGTTTCAGCGAGTCAATGCTCGGTCGGTGAGTGAGTGAACAAGACAGAGAGCAGCAATTCTTCGACAGCAACATTGGCCTTGTGTGTTTAACTAGGCATAGTTTATCAAGTTCAAGGCAAGATGAAAACGAGAGAGACAGACACAGAGAGACGGAGAGACCGACAAGGCGAAGGAGAGACACACTCACGCACTCACTCACTCACTCAAGCAGTCAGTCAGTCGTTCAAGCACTCTCAGGCCTTAATAGCGTCTTCCTGCCTTCATCAGTACTTGTAATTCTCTGTCAGCTGGCCCTCTGGGCCTGTTTGTGCCCGAGTGCGTGCGTGCTTGTGGGGAGCTTATTTGAGTGCATATCCCTGGCTCTGCAGCATGGCTGTCGAGTAAGCTTTGATTGGAGGTAGTTTGTCTGCCATCGCTAGGACAAGAACAGCCAACGAAGAAGGGCAAACGATGGGGAGAATATCAAGCAGCACGACAATTGTATGCCACATTCAATTGCTAAATAAGGACAAGATCAATGTTACTATCGAACAAAGACTCGCAACAGCAAATATGTCTGATTTTCTGTACGCAATTGTGATCAAACTGATCATTGCCTGCCTCTTCACGAACATTATAATAAAGGTGCGGTCTGTATCTTACCTTTGCTTTTAGGTCAAATCTTCCACGACAATCGGTTGGCGATGGTCCTTGACAGGTCAATCACTGGCACTCACGGATGGAAAATGTGTTTGGACTGGGTGAATTGCCGATACCTTCAAGCCGTTAATCGTTCTATTCACACAATTGGTAGCACAAATGGGCAATAATGTCTCGAAGAGTCAATAGAGGACTATGGATATAGATCAATATGTGACTGACCACTGAGTAGGCACTGAAGAGCTCGGGTGGCGTCAATAAATGAACAGATCTCAAAGATTCAAAGCAAATAACAGTGGCGATAATTTTAGACTTGGGGAGTTTTCTTCAACAGCTAACACAAGAATCTTTGGCAATGTTTGAGTAAGGTGAGACACAATAGAACGATGACTGTAGGGTGTGAGTGAGGTTGTTCCAGTTGTTCTAGTTGTTCTTATTGTAGCATGTGTGTGGTTTGGAACGTTGGAACCAAAGCCGGTGCCTTCTTCGGGGATGTCAAATCCTCATCTGATTCATGATTTCATGATTTTTCTGACCTCCTGACTCGCTCACCGAATGAGAAGCCGAATCTCGAGGACCATCCACCTCTCAAGGGTATGCGCGGTGGAAAAACAGCCAGGTAACTACTGAGGGGTGAACGCCAATGTTGGAAATGGCGCCAAACAACCCAACACTGAGATGAGCACGAACGATGTAAGAGCAGTTGGATATCGGTCACTCTTTTTTACTGCCGGGGCTGAGCTCTCGAATCTCGGCCAGCAGTTGTTCACTTCTTCAGATGATGAGGATGAAATTGACGACGACTTCTTCTTGAGCCTTTTCTGTGTCTGAATGTCTCGTCTCTACCTTCCCTACTGAAACAAGGTTCACACAAAGACTGATGATATTTTACCACTTCTTCGTCTTCTTCTTCTTCTTCGGAGTTCGGTTCGGAGTTCGGTGTTCTCCTCTCTCTCTCTCTCGCTCTGTCTCTCTCTGTCTCTTTCTCTCTCCACTCGCTGTGTCGCTGTGTTGTTCGCGTCTGCTAGGACGGCTAGGACTCCCTCCTCTCCTCATGCGTTGTGAACAGCGAGAAGAAGAAGCCGAACAAAACGAAACGAGGGAACGAACGCGTGTTGCCAGTTCAAGTCCTCGATCCTCGATTCCGGCGAGTGCCGCCCGGTAGCTGTTCCTTCCATGCACCCTCAACTCTGGATGAGGCACGAACTGTTCTGCCAGTCCAACAACATTGCGAATCCAGCTGGTCCTCTTCGTTTACGTTCTTTACTCTCCACGCTCTCTGCATACAGACTGTACTAGTGGCCGACTGTATTTTATTGATATCCTCCATCTCTATGCACGTATGGCTTATACTGGCTTGGCTGTACTTGTCCTCGTTCGCGTAGATCGCCGCCATCAAATTCGCTCTCAATTGGGAGAGGAGGACGGCCGGTCCAGCGAGCGCCTTGTCAACCTCCGCCATGCCCGTCTTTTTCGTGGCCGTGTTGTTGTTGTCCTCCTTGTCCTCCTCCTCCTCCTCTTAGTCCTATCCTCCATCCATCACCAATCCCCGGACGCTCTTCTCGTTCTGCGTCTTCTTCTTCTTCTTCTTCGCCGTTGTCGTCCTCGTTGTTGATGTTATTGTTGGAAGTACTCCCGAACTCCTGGTACCGAACTAACCGAAGTGATCTTCCCTTGGTGACAAAGAAAAGCAACCCTTGAAGGTGGGCAACAATCACCAGCGACACCAAGGGGCTGCAACTTTAATGCTACGTCTTCACTCCTCCCTCCAAATTGACCGAAATACTTCAGTTAACCATGTCAATTTTTGGGATGGATCTGATAATAACTAAAATTGAAAGGGAGGTCATATACCGTTTTTTGGGAAAAGGGTTAGATATCCTGAACAAAAAGTCATGTCTGCATTGAAGAGAGAAAACCGCCATTCATTTTAGCCAAAAAATGAGCCACTTGATCAGGCTTGAAAGAAAGAACAGAAATGGAAATGGCAATTTAACTTTACGTTTTGTATTTCCCATGGAAAGTACCCGTTCTTCCCTTATGTAATGAGGTAAATGCACTGTTCCCTTCGGCATTATTTTCTTCCTTTTGGGACTTCGTTTCCGCAACTGGGAATGGAATCCCTAGCCGTTAAAAAGGTTAACATTCTGCATCGGGGTTGAAACCAAGGACACTTGGGAAGAAGACCTCGTGCTTTATTACCTCTTGAACCGCTCGACAATATTTGTCCAATGACATCAAACAATTAATAGTTGTTCTGAAAGTTTAGTAACAAATGGTCAGTTTGCCGAGTGCCATGTTTGCAGATCATACCCCCTGTAGAACAACAAAATCGTCGGGAGTCTGAGCTTTGGAACAGTGAATCTCGGGGTGGGGTGGAGGTGAGGGATGATTCAGACAACCCGTGGACCGAGGTGCTGGGCAAACGGGGACAAACGTGAGCGATTCTCCTGCGGGCGGGCTCCGTGGAGTCACTCCTAAGACTCGTGTTTCACGTGATAAGTTTCATCCAATAGTATGTCAGTCCCATTGAAATAATTCTTGAGCCCTGTGGCACGATTGGTCTAGAAGTTGGATCGGCATCAGTCTTCTCAATGTTGCTATTGTCAGCTGCTTTGGTTTGCTTTTCTCCCGCGTTTTTCTTGAACAGTTTATCAAGACAATCCTTCATACGAATTCCATTTCACTCCACATGAAGTTGATGAAATTTACAAATGGAACGAAGTCATGAGGATTTATGTCAGCGCAGCCTTAAGCTTTGTAAATGAATGAATGATTATAAAATCAAGCAGATTTGTTGAAAGGGACAATAAACTCTAGGGCAGGGATTCATTTAACCAGAGGGCTACATTCAACATTTTCCACGTTCTCGAGGAACTGAACGTAAGAATAATTCCCATTCTCTAACTATTGTTACAAGTGCATGACGTTTCACTGAAATTGTAATTGAATATTTTTATATTCGTCCATTTTTTCTTCTGCCGTGGTTTTACCTTTTTGTGCATCTTTACCATCACTTTATTTATCATTAGAGTATATTCAGTCGTCAGTGGACCGAATGATTTTTTGTCTTTGAGTTCATCTGAAGTAATGGGTAATATTAGTACAGGGACAGAATTAAACCAAAAAGACTTTTTAATATTGGAACAAAACTTTACCCGATGATTGCAATTTTTGGACAACAACGGTAAGTTCGAGGAGCATATACTAAGATGAAAAACGTGAACAAAGTTTATCAGCTGGATCTAGGGACTCTAACTGGATCCATCGAACTTTCAAATCCAAAGACCCGTTTACAATCAAAACTTTCCAACTAACTTAATCCAGTCCCATTTACAGTATGCGTGTTATAACTGCGTCAGGGCTAAATAAGATCGAAAAGGTGCAACAAAATCAAAAAGCCTAAATACTGCCACGAATATGTCAGGGCTGTAAATTAAACAATGGTTCAAAGGGCCCCCAAAAGGCTGCAGATTATCCATACACTCCGCCCCTAAGAAGAGCTGATTATGACTGAAATAGCCACATTGAAGTCAGACCACAAGACAAGTGAGCAATAATGGCATATAGAAATTATGTGTGAAATGAGAACAATCAAAAACAGGATAACAAAAATGGCAAATTATATTTGCAATTGATAGTTTTGTTTTGACGTGTGCCCTTAAAGCTCAATTCTTAATCCCTGACAATAGAGAAGCCAACCAATTTGAGCTTTAAGACCAAACGAGAAAACAAAACTGTCTATTATCAATCAAATTTGGCATCAGTTTTTGTATTTCAGTCACACTCAGCTCTTCCCGGTGACGCCCCTTACGGAGAATCTGGACCCTGTTTGGTCCAATAAGGAGCTCCAGAGAGAGGGGAGTAGTGCAAGGCGAGTTCGGACTCGATTCCCAGAGCACTCGAGTGTTTTACAAGAATTTGGAGATTTGTCTGGATTCGATACAGGATGATTTTTTCATTGCTTTCTTTAGAAAATGGGTCTCACTGTGGTGAACGGATCGTGAGAGAAGCAAGGCTTTAAAACTTTAAAAGCTGGCTCCATTGGTTGTGTTTCGTTGAGCAAAAACAAGATAGGTCTTTTTTATTTAGGCAAAGAACTCGAGTCATCTGCAGAGCTCGAGTCCTAACTCGGTGAATTCGGCAAAAAGTTTGAAAAAATCAGAGGAATCGCCCCAGCACTAGATGAGAGGATGGTTCCATTGTTCTATCTAATCTGGTTTCTCGAAGGCTTGAAAGTGGTCTAAAAACTTGTCATAAGGTTGTACTGTCACTACTCTACCATTCACCCTTAAACATGAGTTGGAACATAGACTAAAGTAAAATATTTAATTACTCCATGGTGGGAGTTACATACATACGGTTACATACGGATTAACATACATGAACGCTAGATAATTTTCTTGAGACATTACTGGCAATCTGTAACGCTGATATTTCTCATGATGTTTCATGCGCGTGGTAACGATAAATGAGCTAAAGAGGTGGCGTTATCAACCACACTATAGAAATCATAAATACGGACCCTAGTTTGAGTAAAGGCTAATTTAGCCATCTTGATAACATATTTAACCCCCCTTGCAGGTGTTACACAGGATTCTTCGAGGAAACCAACTCATTATATTTTGGTAGCTGTAGTCTATTCCAACACAATAACTAAGATCTCTCATTCATTATGATGTATGACCTTTTGACTTAAATTTTTAAGTATCCTTCAATGAACAACAATGTTAGGTTGACAAAACAGGTAAGTGGTAACCAACAGTTCTGACTTCCGGACCAGGAACAAAAGTACCTAATAAGTAAAATCAAGATGGTCAGAATGTGGGCATGCCCAAGGTAGTGAGAATGAGACTCCAGTCCAAACTCCAAAGTCAATTATTTACCAACAAACCTGGTTATCAGGCGACTTTGGGTCTTAAGCGCACAGTATTCTTGATCAGGAATTGTTAATAGCATAGGTTTGGAGGCAACCCAAACAATTGGACTATGATAGTTGAAATGGGAAGCATGACTCATGACAAATTTAAAGATTGGTGGCATTGCCACCATAATTGGTTTTCATTCTTGGATCAAATCAAGCCCGATTAATGGGGTAGAACATATGGAACGTCTGCACACCAAAGACGATTCTGCGTCACAAAGTGATCACTAATTACTGAAAGGTGCAGGAAGAGGTTGAATATAATAATTAAGCTCAAACAGAACTCGCTAATATTCATGACAATTATGTACAGATGAATTTATACCTACGGTATTGACCAACAAAAATGGAATGAACATTTTAATGTTGACTTTGACACAACAGGAGCCCAAATGTTGATGGAGAGGAGAAGATATTTGGCTCTATGTGTTGTTCTCCACTTGATACAAGCATGCTTTGATTCGACACGTAGGTACTCAGCTGAACTTTTGCATGCGGTTGCAAATTTCCTGCGCTTACTTTCCTGAACCTTGTTCTTGGTTCATCTCAAACCAGAAAAAAAACCATGAAAATGAATGAATCCTAAAGTACATTCCAATCTCTCTGATTCCTCTTCATGAGTGCTGGTTAGGGTTCCAGAGATGAACATCAAATGGATTGAGAGATCAGCCAGAATACAACGGTACAAGTTGAAACACGGAAGATATGGTGAGCAAAGACGAACAAGAACGTATGTAGTTATTAGATTCGACCCTAGCTGTCCGTGCTGAGTCAGGACTCGAGATTCAAGAGGACATGGGGACAACAGAACTCCTTATTCCTGTTGGCGCATCCTGTACCTATATGGTTACGTGTGACACCTGCCCTGGTCCCTTGCAGGCATTAGGTCGATCCTGGACAAGGACGAACGTTCGCCTCTAACCTGCTGCAGGTCCTACTACCAGCTCATTTTGCTGCTCAACCTGCGTACCTATCCACCAAGGGTAGAAACATCCAAGTACGTACATACGTACCTACCTAGCAAGGGACGGAGGGACGAGCTTGGAATGGATGGATGTTTTAAGGATTTGAAAGAGGGCGATGGACGACGTGAAGAAGATGAGGTTGAACAGAGACAAGAGGACGATCAAAATAGCGGTTTGTCGGTCCTTCACCCGCAACTTTAGCATGGATTGTTGCTTTTTTCTGCGGTAGGGCAAGAGTAGCAGCTACCTCCATCCAATGAAGGAATGGATGAGGACTCGTGCAGGTACGGCGTCCGTACTACCGACACTGCCACCCTCATGGTTCTTGATCTTGGTCAAATATCTCGCAACAAACGGGGCTTTAATATTTAAGTGTCCGTTATTCCTGGGGCTAGACGAAGTTCATCGAGCGAGTCGAAACCCGCTTTTTTGGTCGGATTTTTGTTTTCAGCCCAACCAAGAACTAGACCGTATTTGTGATGCGCATCCATCCATCGATTTTTCCATTCACTCATTGCGTTTCATGGCTTTACGTACAATCTAAATTTTGGAAAACTGCTGATTGACGGGAACAAGTTTAAAGATGCAATTTCTTGGTATTTTTCCTTTCACCCGAGATTGGCCTTTTTCTCGGGGCCTACCATGCCATGGAGGCAAAAAGGCAGAGAGATAGAGGGTTCCAACAATTGCTGCTCTTGCTCTGTGTCTCTGATCTGTCTATGTTCCTCGATAGTATCCCCAGGCATCTTATGGCTAACCGTGAAGCTCTTTCGTACACTTTGCAAGTTCTTTCGAGTGTGCGAAGGAGAAAAGAGCAAAAAAAGCAAGACAAATCATGGCTATTAAAAGCAACGGGCAACCCACCTACCTAAAAGCAATTCATTTGGAAAAAGTCTTTTCCTCTTTCTTGCTTTCCATCTTGTTCCCCTCTCAACTGCCCTCTTGTCTAATGCTATTTAGACTGACTAAAAGGACTCTTCTATCTTTGTACACGGACTCTGTACTGCACAGATCACTGAAACAGCATCTTGGCGATATAGTGTAGGCCCTCCTATGTCCTTGGATCAAACACAAATGTTTAAGTTCGCTTATGACGTGAGCTTGGACAGAGACACATTTAACTGTTACGGGTATCCTTGGCTTAGAGTACACCTACACAATCAGAGGATTTGTTTGGGTGTAAGTCAGTTGAATTTTACATCGAAGCCAAACGATAGAGCCTCTAATAAGGACCCTTACTTGCATCGTCAGACAGCCGAAACAAACGGGAAGAGGCACTGCTGATTTCTAAGTGAACTACTAGTACCTTGCCTTGAAAGCGATTTCTTTTCCGGCCATTATATGACCCGGGTCACAAATTATACATCAGAATATAACAGAATTCGCCAAATGCAACACAAACTCATTATAATTCAATAAAAAGGAATCGGCCCAATTGGCCCTTTATTTGGTATAGGCTGAGTGACAAAGCGCCCTCTGAAGTGCAGAACGTAAAACATATTTTGTGCAACGTAAGGGGGCCATAATAATGGCTAAAGCGAGGGCTTGGACGCAATGAAGAACAAGAATCTATGAAAATTGCAATGATTTGGGAAGCATATAATAAATGATTTATGTTTTACATCATTAAATGAGGATTCAGCTCAGTTTACACATGACTAGGTGAGAAGTTTTACCTTGGGAAACTCAAATAAATCAATAAACGATAATGATTCTTTATGTATTGGTTATGGGTTGATTATGGACCAACTTTCTATCGAAAAATTTTCTGTGAACAATAAACATAACATGCTTAATGTGATTTGGAAAGTTCATTTGTGATCGGATTTTTTTCATTCAATATCAAATACACCCACTTGATCAAGGCCAGCATCAGTAGAGCATCTGCTTTTCAATCTGCAAATCCTGATTTGATCTCAGGCTAGCCGAATTCAAGCTTCTTTGCAGTATTAAAATAAAAGCATAAGTTGCTGTCTTAACAACTTAAATGGGTGAACCTGCGTCACTCCCCAGGGAGGGGTAAAAATTAATTTCGCACGTTGGTTGTGACGACGAGGCTGGAATATCACTCGGTTGGGACACCCATCATCAGATGGTAAGCTGAGCGAGAGAGCTGCCATCTGACTCCGAACAAACGAACGAATGAATACCCACTTTAGATCATAAATGTCAAAAGATCTTGGAGCAAGTTTTGTCAATCTAATTAAGTGCCAGTTGTTGATTTACAGAAACTGAATTCACCTGTCGACAACGAATGGCCCAACACAATTTCGAGGTTAGCTTTGATTGGTACTACAATTGCGCTGTACATTGAAAGTATTTTGAGACAAAGGATCACATAGACCCATCAAGTTAAGCTGAAAAAGGGAATTAGATGGTTATTTATTTATTTTGAACAATAAGACACGTTTGAATATACAAAAGATGCATTTCTCCTGTTATGCTATGCATATCAAGTTATTGGTTTGTTGCCATTGCCTCTGAGGTGTGAGCTTAGGGAACGCTAGACATTCCTACATTAAGTTTTGCTGAGAAGTTGAAACTATTCGTAGATTACAGAAACCGTGTTTATGCTTCATTTACTTGTCATTTTAGCTTCCTTCAACGCTGAGTGTCGAAAGCTCATTTTTGTTCATTTTGGCATCAAATTTACCTTGAAGTAATGAAAATAAAGAAACAAGTTGTAAAAATGCAAATAAACAATTGTTAAAATGTAAATAGACGTTTGTTAAAATGCAAATAAACCGTTTTTAAGGTGCAAATTAAAGCTTGAGCAGTTCCAAAGATGTTTTACTAGGAACATCACAGGAATGAGAGAGCTCTCGTATTAGGAGAGACTAGAAACGTCAGTACAGTGTTCAGAGAAGGTACGAAAGGTTTCTGATACTGTACGTTTTCAAAAGCATTCATCATTTTTCAAAAGCTTTGTCCCGACCCAGGATTTAGGGTCAATTGTAGTGACCGTAGAGGCTTAACGTGCGTTTTGAGAGCACCTTCAAGCCCTCAAGAATCCAGGCTAATTAAAACAATGAAGTCCAACTCTCTTCTTTCTCAGGCTCCTTCATTGTTCAATTTGCTGCCATAAAATATTCGTAGGGCATATATAGACGTTGATCCAGTAGCAGGATTTAAGTCAGACTTGGACAAGTTTTTGACTAAAATTCCTGATCAAACTTATATTCAATGATTAGCCAGATCAACCAACTCTAATTCGTTGGTCGATCAAATAATATATATAAATAAAAGTCAAGTAAAATGAATAATCTTCTCGTCTTGAACTGCTGGGATTCCAATCCCGGTAGCGGTAAGGAAGTCCGCAAAAAAAGGTTTCTAAAAATGGCAAAAAGCAAAATAATTTGAAAAAGAATCGAAAAAACGACGAAAAAGTGGAAAATGGCTAAAACTGTAAAGAAAATTGGAAATTTGGCCTACTTTTTCCCCTGAAAACGGCAAAGAAAGAAAAAAGAGTTTTTATATTTGAACTTATTTTCAAGATTTACTCATTACTCGTTAGTAAAACTTGTTTTGCCGTCGACGAGCAAAAATACATGTTTGAATGCGAGTAGTTGTCTGGACACAAGTTAACGTCAAGAGTTGCTACTGTAAGTAAAACAAGTTTTGACAACCATCTGGATTTTGTCCTCAACGGCAAAACACGTCATTTTTCCGACCTTTACTCATTAGTTACAGATCTTTCAAAGTCTCCATTGAATTTCCTTGAATGTATTTGATTAGGAATTATATAGGTGATTTATTGGTTTTCCAGGTCAAAATAGAAAATATAGCTACATTGTAAGGTAATGTACATTATTTTTTTCCCTGACCAAAAAACGTCAAATTCCGCTCAAAGCTATTGAACAAGACTGAAGTACCACTGATTTTGAAAGGTTGTTGATCCGTTGCATCTTTTATTGAAAAACGATTTAATGATGCTTTCATGAAAAATGAAAATTGGGTGTCACAAAGAAATTCCAGTATTTGACTAAAAAACGAACATGACATATTTAGTTTACATTGAACTCGTATTTTGATTCATCAACATTGAAATTCAGGTCACAAATGTACCATAATCGAGACAATTTTTTTGACCATCATTGTCTGATTTTGTAAGATTTGGGCGGATCAATTTCAGAATCATCCAAAGTACAATTTCCACGTTCCATAGTCGTAACTTCAAGATCTTCTTCGACAGGGTACGTCGTATCCTTTGGTTGACTAGGATGAAATACAGTATAGTAGATCTGTGCTTATGAAAACGCAAGGGTTTGTCCAATTTTTTGAAATACATTGATCTTGACTAACATGAATTTTCAACCTCAGCTGATCAAGCTGCCAAGTACAGTATTAGCCCAATACGCAATCAGAAATAAACGTGAATCAGTCTTTTGGATTTTAGTCTCACTGTTAGGCCCTATCCTATTAGACTTTCTTCTATTTCTGATACGAGTACGTTGAAATTCACTTGAATGCCGGTTAAATCTTGTCGGGCAAGCAAAAGCAATTTAAACCTAGTATATAATACTGTCGGCTCTCCCAATGCCGGACTGAGTGTCCCACCATTATTCTCACTTTCCCCGCGACAGTTAAAAACGAGATCATTAGAAACAATAGCACTCACATTTCTTTCATTTAATCCCCAAGTGAATGGAGGACGCCCCAAGTGTCCAACAGCCTGAGCCTGAGCTTGAATTCGCCCTCCCACTTCTTTCTCCTGCTCCTCCCTCCCACATGTGCCCTCTGGTCCATTGGTCCTTAGGTTGCTCCGTTGTTTGGCCCGTCGAGGAGAGGCTCTAAGCCTTCGAGGAGCCTCTTCACATGGGTGCATGAGTGTTCGGCAGTGCTCGACTCGTTCGAGCTGGTTCGAGTTGGGCGGCCACGCCTACAGCCCCGTGCTCCCGGAGTCCAGTTCATCTATCCATCCATCTATCCATCCATCCAGCGCTACCACTCCACGCCTAGCTGAGTCCAAATCAAGTAAAGTAGCTAAAAGTGAAGAGTAATCTGGCGTAAGACAAGAAATGACAAGCCATTTGTTTCACAGACTTTGGACTCCTCGAGTACATGATGATGCTCCTGCCAGAAATGTCGTTGGTTTGGATGGAACAAGGCGACCTAAGACCCAAGGAACATCCACATTATCTTCTTCCTGATGATCATGATCATGGGGACGATGATGATGATGATGATGATGTTGGTCTTCAACACCGCCAACACCGTCTAACGTTGGCCGTCAAAGATCTATCCAAGGACATCATGTCAAGCAGCAAACAAGGACCTTAGACGAGCAACATTACCGAACAAGTAGGTTTTCGTGGACAGGCGGTCTTTAAGCCAAAGGCGAGATCAGATTCGATTTGCTTTCCCACCAGGTTTCAACACAATGACCACCTTAACTGGTTGTGATTATGTCTCAGTCACTTTCCTGGACATGAAAAAAATACATTTACATAAATTGCGAGTATTCTCGATTATAGATACACGCATGAGTTTGTCGTTTGGCAAAATACGTCGACTTTTTTAAGAATTTCTACATGTGCAGCATAAGAACGTTATAGATTCAGGTTCATTGATACGAGCATTTCGTATGCAGACACAAAGCATATTAGAGTATTTTAGTGCCAAAGACCCGCTAAAATGGTCTTGATTGGATTCCTTTTCGCTAAATAACAGAGAGACAGAGAGAGAGAGTCTTTGAAAGCTGCATATGGCAAAAGAAGTGGTCGTACTCTACGTAGGTAATATCGTTTGGATCGAAAGGAAGGCATAGGAAAAGGCATCCACTTGCTGGATGGCAAGATGGAGGTTGGCGAGGGAGGGAAGGGGGAGGGAGCAAGTGCTTGGCTCGATCGTCTTGCCGCTCTAGTAAAGGTTGTCTCCCTCAAAAGGATCTTGGCCGCAATTCACTCCTCTTTATGCATAAGCCTCCTTACGGGGAGGTTCCTTGGGCGACGACACTTCTTCCCCGACTTGCTACCTCGTATTCAGACGATTCAGACCGCTCGAGATTACTGAAGGTTTGCCAGCTCAAAGACCACCACCACCACCACCATCTCCTCCTCCTCCAAATTCTGACTTCCTCCCTCACCAATTGTGGCCGTGTAAATAGGCGGCTTAAGCCAGGAAAAATGCCCAGTTAATAGGATTAAAATCCTTGTATGGCGTTAAGGGTCCTCTTAAGCTACACTCTTGTGGTGAGGTGTGGTTTGGTTCAGCGTAGTTTGGTGTGGAGTGGTGTACTAGTGTGGTGGGCTGTCCCAATACGCAAAGCTCGCTCACTAACTCACCACACCCATCATGGCACAAGTAGTACTCTGGATAGAGGATAGATGGACTTGAGGTGGTGTAAAAAGGTGTCAAAAGTTACATCTCTTTAGTTGGAGTAGATCGATCGCTAGACTCCAAAACCTTTCATATTCTTGAAAGACCACCCTCACACGTCAAATGCTAGGGTCATGGTTGTGGTCAAGCCATTTTAGGGGCGACATTCAATTAAAGACTGCTTTTTTCCTTCCTACGTGTGTCAAATCGTCCGAAAGAGTCTAGTTGCGCAATCATCCCACCTTCTTCGGGAGCCAAGGTACCGGAATTGAGCATCTCTTGTGAAGAGAGGGATGGTCGTGTGCCAACCCAGAGCTAGAATGGTTCCACAGGAAATGATGGTGGTCCAAGAAATAGGAAGGAGGCTGAGCCATTTGTCCCGACTTTAGGAACCACCACCCAAGTAAGAGCATGAGTAGAACAAGAAGCAGAAGACGAAGACGAAAAAGAAGAAGAAGCCACGTTGACGAGGACGAAATATCAAAGGAGGTTGCCGAAAGCTCCCCGTTCTCGACTGTTAAACTCTCGAGCCCTTACAAAAACTAGCATCACCCTGATGAGTTGTTCACTCGTTGGCCCGTTCGTTTGTCAGTGTCACGGGCTCTGCTATTCGCCATCTCTTTATGGACTTGAGCCAGCACTGCCGTGGTTCCGTTGTTCCGTTGTTCTTATTATGGATCAGCGAGCGGAAAGCCCAGATGTTGACCCAAGACAATCGAACGCGGCAAATTGAAAAGACTGGCCGAGCACTTCATATGTCCGCCAGGGGCTCCTCTGACAACGTGAACGGTGAGCGAGGCAAACTGACTTGACTCGTCCCACAATGAAGTGGTTGGTGGGTTCCAATAAAACGAGATTCATTTGAAAAACCCATTGGGGAGCAAATGCTTTTCACGGCAACCACCGTCACCAGTTACTGACAATGGGAAGCCACCTTGGGGCCTTTCAAAATCACATCTACTTAACCCTTTCTTCATCTCTCCCACTTCCCATTGTTGGATCTAAGCGGGTTCGAAAAATTGAAAGATTTCAATCAAGGAGATATTGTTGAAGGCCCCAGGGGAGCCACTTCGATTCAAGCCCTGATTGAAGGCCGCTAACCTTCTCAATATAACGATGTAACCACGTGCCACGACAATGCCTCATCATATGTCCTGCGGTGGTGCCTTAATAGGACGAGTGTGGACTAATCCTTCTCCATGGACCGCTCTCTCAAGGAGCATGCATACATACTTTTTGTGGCGCGCGCAGTAATACTTCCAGAACAGATTCGAGGATTCCACCATTCACTAGTATGCTTCCAACCATAGTCTCCAATGTGGGGCATATTTGGAGAGGGTTACTACCATGACATCGCTCATCACACAGATTATTCCAATGATATTCTAATAGGAGTCGACTCCCTGAGAACATGGATCTAATGGATGTTTATTTTTATGGATACATAGAGGACAACCCTGCCTGACCCTTTTTGGCAAGTCGGAAGAATACATTTCCATAATGCAAGCATCAATGTTACACAGCTTAGACGATTCAAGCCGTTATTCTGAGATATTTTGTTTACGACGAGAAGATAATGTTCTGGAGAAAAAGATGTCAGTCACGTATGAAGAGGATTTCAATACCTGGGAATATTTTGAATAAGAAGTGATTACGACATTTCCTGGAAACATCAGAAAAATCCAATCCTCGAGGCTTACTACATGTGATCATATTGCCGTTCATACTCATTGTAGTAGCCATAGCGAGGTTGTTCTCCCTGGTCTCACAAGGAGAGTTGCCTCTCCAATCACAAAACATATTCATTGAAGCGTAGAGAGAAGTAAAGTGTCCAAATCATGTGATCACATGATCTGTTGTGTCGCCCTTGGAAACATCCTTCAGGCCCATCTGGAAAGGACCAAGAAAGGAATGGGATAATTTTTCAACCTTCTGATCTGGCACCATACTAGCACTGAATGATTTGGAAAGTCAGATGCCAAAACCCTGAAGATTACTACCAATCGGAGAGAGCAAAGGTCATTTTTTTGAGGCCTCAAGGTTTGATCGCCAGGTATCCAAAGTCATCAGTAGATGCTGCTGTACGGCCAAGGCGATCGCCAGGTATCCAAAGTCATCAGTAGATGTAGTAGATTTCGTCGTTCAGACGTAGAACAAATGAAACATAACGATGACGATTCTACGCAGAACAATGAAAAATCTCAACTAATTTGTGGTTCACGCAGAGCCACAGGAAAATTTGTTGAGGTGGCATAATTAAGAGGGATTGATCCCACAACCCAACTTTCCCATATTTCCGTTGAGCAAGGCTACATTGAAGAGAATCTTTGAGCTATTTTACGCTCTGACGAAAATGAGACTCAAGCTTATTTATTTATCAAGGTTAATTATCAAGATTTGCTCTACCCTGACGAATCAAGAAATATGTATCTGACAATTTCGGCGAAATGTGAATATCTGAGGAGTGGTGGTAAAGGCTAAAAATGATACATATTCATGGTCAAATGCCAATAACTGTTAAGGAGAAAAATGCTATTGTAGGATTTGATCCTGGCAATTTCAATTAATGTTCCTATGGAATGCTCCAATAGAGGTTGATATTAACGAAATCAGTTGTGTCCGAATTCTCAGAAACTTCCAAGTCGTTATCCAAAGCAAAAATGGCAAAAGAAAAAAATTAGCGAAAAAATAAACAATGACCTTTAGAACTTTGGAACTTACGATGGAAGAGCCACATAATTGGTTCCAAGAGTATGATTGCTGCATGGATTTATGATTACGGTCAAATATAAATTGTGAAATATGGTGTGAGTAGATAGGAAGTGGAGCCAAAGTGAAGGCTCGGTCACATCCAACTGGAGTTGAAGGTACACAATATACATTCATATTTGAAAGGAGTTTGATTTTTTCATTGCACCAGTTGGTCATCAACAGGATCTTTCGGGGGATTTCCAAGAGTCTCAGAGTTACCAGTGTAGATGGCAGAAGAACTTTGCATGATGGTTCTAGGAGTTTAGTGACTTATTTTTCGAAGTCAAAAATACCTTTAAAAGCCTGGAAACATGGTTGCAATTTACTTGACAACAAATAATTGTGGTATGTTGAGCTATCCCCGTAGTTGAATGCTTTTCGCTAACCCTAACCAAGGACGACTTCACCATGACGTCGTCCTTGCCCTAACCAACAATGGTGTTGGTGTCTGCTCTCTGTCTGAAGTCTCAGAAAGAAGCTAAGAAATTTCCTTTTTTCCCTCCTCCAATAACTTTTCAACTCTTTCGGGCCTACATCATTTCAATCTTCCTTTACGGCTTTCACCCTTGGCTTCCCAATTCCGCCCCCAAATCTGCCGATGCCACCTTCACCAAGTTCTTTAAGCGATACTTTTGCGTGCCCCATATGCCACTACTGCATGGAGCCATTTCATTTGCAAAAGCGAGCCCCTCGCCATTAGACCATTGGTCTGGCAAGGTTAGTGTCCAACAGTGTTGGGAATCTTACCTTTCCCGAAGTGAAGTCCGGACACGTGTTGCCCTTCCCGGTCAAGAACTTGCTAACAACTTATTGGGCCAGAGATCCGATCGAAACATTGACGATCAGATATTCTGTCCGGCTCCCTGATAAAGGCCACCAAAGACCGGAGCTAGCAAATGATCTCTTTAATCTGGCCAACCCACTCAACTGCAATAACCAAGTCTTTCATCATTTGCCAACTTGTATAAGTATGAAAAGTCGTAAACAATAAGTACATAAGTATTTATTGGCTGCGATTCCCATCTCACTTTTTTATGTTAACTGAACCAATTCTAGCCACCTTTGTTGTGATATCACATTCTAACCAACTATTTCATTCTTTGCATCATTTTATTCTTTTTTCTGTTATTGATATCTGTATATGATATTCATTCAATTTATACACGGACTTGTGTACATCTAAAGCGTTTGCAAAACCGAGAGTCGCAATAGATATTTTCATCATCAGGGAGATGATTGTAGCGCAGTTGGTTAACGTTGGTTGATAGTTGGGTACATGGGTTCGATCCCAGGTTTCCCCCCCATCCCCCCATCCCCCCATGCTTTGGTGGATTATATCGCCTCGAAAGGCGGTCCTCGAACCCAAAATGGGACATCCCAGTATATATTGAAAACTTGCCAAATAATGATCCAATGCGACTCAAACTAGCAATAAAGATTTTAAAAGAATATTGTTTCGAGAAATGTTGCTCATGGTGTGTTAGAAGCTTATGCCAACGTTTTTTATGACCTATTATGATTATTTTGATATCATCAATAAGGAATAATTTTTAATCAAAGTATCAATTTAGAAGCAGTTTTATCCTCAGTTTTAGAGGTCTAAATTTTCGTACTTTTGGACACTTTTAGATGCTCGCACTCTTTAAGGACAGAAGAGGGAACTTCAATAAGGTAGTTGGCTATTATTAGTGTTACGTATTAGACTTTTGGCTAATTTACACTACTTGTGGATACTTGGACACTTGGTGTTCAAAAAAAATCTTTCTGATTCCTGATATTGCCCGCTCTGATTAGCACTCTCAATTTTTTATGTATTCAAACAATGAGCGAAACCCAGTGAATATTTATAAATGCGAGGTTGCGTGGAAACCTGGAATTTTTCGTTCTAGGGAAAGCAATCGAAGTCCAATCTTAGCGAAGATCTTGTTGGGCATCATTTCGACGAATGCCAAGTTCAGCCTCTAATTGAACTAGACTTCCTGTTGGAAATGATATGCAGAAATACCTTCCCACTCTTGACAAAAGGCCTCTAAACCATTCCCAAACGCCATCTGCATCGATTTCTGTTTTCG
This sequence comes from Tigriopus californicus, assembly GCF_007210705.1. Classification (NCBI taxonomy): domain Eukaryota; kingdom Metazoa; phylum Arthropoda; class Copepoda; order Harpacticoida; family Harpacticidae; genus Tigriopus; species Tigriopus californicus. The sequence continues at coordinate 6,529,193 of NC_081442.1, forward strand.
TGGACGCATCTTCCTCAGTCGTCCGTACGGTGTCATCTTGCCGAAATTGAGTTCCAGCATGTTTTTACAGCGGCTTTTACTACCTGCAAATCTGGCTCTCCGGCCAAGAACATATGTTCAATTGGATTGGATACAAAAAGGAACTCATGAGGTCGGGCTTCCAAATCGTGGTTGACGTAGTTGGCTGAGCTCCTCGAGCATTTAGCCCTTGATTTGACCAATTTATCCACTCCCATCCTCTGTGCTCGTTTGGAGCTTGACATATCCAAGAAAGGGGACAGTTTTGGCACTGATTTCGTGGTGGTTTGAGTGCAGCCCTACCTAGGTGCGCTGATGTTGGTAAGTTTACCGCAATCGACATTAATATTCAGCACAAAATACAAGCCCAAATTGTTCAACTCAACACGATTGGTGACATCGCCCGAGCTCGAATGTCATCTGTCCTTAGGAACCACGCCTCGCCATTTCAATTTCATTCTTTATCGACCGATTTCTACTCGTCGAATCTCTGTCTTTTAGAACCCATATGGAACTTGCCAAGGCAGTGAGGTTTCCATGAGAGCTCTCGATATTCGTTGTGACAAAATAGCGGTGGTCGCCCGATCATGGTGCTGCATTCCAGAACCTGTTTTGTCGTCCGAAGAGAAGTCACTCAATGCATCTTTCTCCTTGTCGTCAATTTCACCGCGGTCCATTTTGCCTCGCTCTTCCGCTGCTTTGGTTCAAACTTGATTTCTTCTAGTGCTTCAGATCAAGATTGCCAGAAGGAGGCAAACGGCGAACACAAGCCAAGGTGGATAAAAAGTGAGGAAATTCTCGAAACCACACTCCTCATTCGCATTGAGGAGTTCAATGAATAATTCATTTCCTACCTCTGATACCGCTCTCTCCATCCCTCTTCACAATATTGCTAGTTCGCCCCCCCCCAACAAGTAACGCATGGAAAGAGGGAGCTTTACGCACGTGGAGACTTCAAAATTCACGACTGTGTGTTTTCATACAATGAAACACTTACTTGATTATGACTTTCAATACAGTCAAATGCTTGCTGAAATAATTGTATAACATCTATAGGGTATTTTCTGAGTTTGTTTGACTCAGAAGACCCTTTCCGACGGATTTTTTGAGAAAATTAATTCTTGCTAGAAACCATGTTTGAGGATTTTTTGTTCTTCTGATTCGACCACAATACATCCTGTCAATATTTCACCACAAAAAGTTCCCAATGGCACTCAATTGTGTCTTGCGAATCTATTTGTGCTTCAATAGCCGTCCCTCCTTTGATATTCTTAACCCATAAAAGTAGCCATCAAATGTAAATCAAAGCCTATTTCAGCTATACTGATGCTTACATCAGTCAAGTTTCTGCTAAAAGGATAACATGACAAAAATACATAGGTATATACGCGTATACACCTATCGCGCGGTGAAAAAAAGCTAAGATGTGGCACTTACTGGAGGGTTAGGCTGAAACAAGAAATCGCTCGTGATCAAATTCGCTCTCAAAACGTGGTCAAAGAATCTCATTAAATAAATCAGAGGGAAGATCTTGGGTTATGGTGGTTCCACCTGCAGGTTGGAACTACCCCACCCAATCAACTTCCTGTCCTACTGGTTCTGTAAATAAATCACTGCCTTTGTTGTTGGAAGTTAATGTATTGATTTCGACTATTGCCAACCATTTTCTTTGCAAAAGCTTGACAGGGGACATGTTTGGTGGTTGGTGGAATGAAAGTCCTGTCATTTGGAAGTGCTACACGCTACATTTGCCGTAGTAGTTCTTGGAGCACATTGTCCTAAGACTGCCAGAAGACTGAATGACTGATTCTTATTTGTAGTCATCAAACTTGCCTATGATTAGTTTTTGGAAGGTCGGGTATACCACAGCAGTGTTATCTCGTCAAGCCCAAGATCTTACACTTAAACTGATGAACACATTTTCTTTCAATCCAAATGAACGACGACGTGGTTAGGCAGTGGCTGAAAATGGGAATATGTTCTTGAAGTGGCATGAGACTTTCCAGATGGATGAGAAACCAGTGCACGTGAATGCGGCTGATTAATTCATATAAACAACAAATCTTTCACTCGCACTCGCGCTTGTCAAAGAAGCTATGTGCGTATGTACCGTAAAAGGTAGTCCTATCATAGGATGTACATATTACTCTGCGGATGTATACACCTCCACACATTGGCCTTGTGAAGAAATGCAAAAGAACCATCAATGCACCGCTTGATGCCAATGGTAAAGAAAAGATCAATGAAAAGACCTCAGTACTTTTGTCACGCCTACAACCAATGTTGTTCCAGTTTCCATTCAAAGGTTCTCTAACAAAGCTGTCTCCGTCAAAGTTCTCAAGCACTCCATGTAAACCGTCTTTTTAGTCAGATTGCCAGCTAGCCAACCGGCTATTCATTCATTACGCTCCGTCGATGGGAGAAATGTTACTAGACTGGTTGGGAAACTTTGTCCCACTCTCTCATTGACATGTCGTGAATGAGCACTGATGGAAACTCGTGAAAGTTGATACACACTGCTGTACTGTGGTGTGCACACTGCCATCGCAAGAGGAGCCTTTAAACAGATAGCAGAACCACAGGCCTCTTTGAGGAAACTTTTTGGCCTTCTGGATTCTTCAGCTGTATCAATGGCAAGGAAATAACATTCACGGCTTCCGAACGATCGAGTTCATTTTGAATCAGTACCCAAAATGTGCTTTCGACCGGTTCATATCACATTCAAAATTAAAGCGCATGGTCTCTTTTTGTTAATGTGACAAGAAGATGTTAACCGGTGTGTACAATATATAGATAGAAATGATGAGCACTGAACGACATTTATGGTTTATGCTATTTTTGGAGAAAGTAAGAGACTGTAAACCGAAAATGACAAGGCCTTTGAGGGTGATTACGTTAATGTGTAGTACAACATGGAAGGAAGGTACTCAGACAATCAGGCTTTGATTTTACTTGAAACGTGCACCGTCTTGCCGTTCACGGTACACTCGTACATGACGCTGAGGGTTGTCAGGGACCTTTTGTGATGCCAAGAGGTCTTTCTGTCATTCTTCACGCAACTTCAAGATTGATGCGAGCCTACGAATCAAGCTGATCGTTTTTGCCGTCCCTTTTCACACTTTTGGCCCCGTGCCCTTGATAACCTTTGATCGTTGTTCCAAGAATTGTCACTGCTGGAAGACCCACCCACCCATCTATCCATCTATCCATCTATCTATCTGCCCATTCATCTATCTATCTATATATCCATCCATCTGTCTATCTATCCATCCATCCATCCATCCACCTATCCACCCACCTGGCGTTCCAGCCGTTCGACTCTCGATCCTCTCTTCTTCCCTCGATCTATCCGTTCCTTCTGCCAGATGGATCATCTGGATTCACCCAATCCTTCACTCACCCACTCAGTGTGCCGTTCCAAGCCTAAGTATATACCAAAGGCGGGGTGGGCTTGTTTGAGTTACCACCCTTGAACCCGTTTGTTATTCCATGATGACGATTCCTACATACCGAAACCGAAAGGATGTGCCAATTGTTTTTGTTCCACACATGGAACGGCGAAAGAAGTCTCAATTGGTTGGAGATGAAAGAACATGAGCGAGCGAGTGAGTGAGTGAGTGAGTAAGTGAGCAAGTGAGCAAGTGTGCCTGTCTGTGTATCTATCTGTTTGCGTGAAAAGAGGTTTCGAAGCCTAGTGTCAAGCTCGTTTCTATCTTCCCCCCACGAAAACTTGCAGCGAATATTTTGACGTCCAGCAATGAGGAAAGAAAAACTAGCCATTCTTCTTCTTCTTTTTCCTGCTCTTATCCGGATCTCCTCGAGTTGGTTCATGTCACAACATCCCTCCCCCCTAGTTGGATCGGAATGACCATTTCCGAATGAGTTCCAGTCCCATGGATTTCTTTTTACCGCCTAGTGTGCGTACATACGAGGTCCCGTCCACGTAGAATGCAGAAGTTTATGCTTAGGGACCCTTGATTTACGGCGACGAAATCACGCTTGCTTCCCCCGTCTTTCTCGTGCTTCAACAAATTTTCCAGGGTCATCTTTCTTGTTTGCTTTGGAACCCATTTATTCAAACCGAAGAAAGTCCACTTGATTATCTAGGCACACAAACATAGCAAGTGATAACATGCCTATGTTGAGATCTGTGGACGCTATTCACCTTATCAATTATTCTTTAGTATATGTAACCAATTGGCCGAACCGTTTTTCACAACTAAGAACTGGGGTTATTGTAATGCGAGTAGTACTGGGCAAGTCCGGCTTTGAGGCCGAATGCCCTCGAGTCTTTGACCCGAATTTGGAGCAATTGGCCGGACTCATACTAATATTTTTATTTATTTTTTTTCATGGAATTTCTGCAGAAAACGGACCAAAGTCCGTCATGGATTAATCGATCATTTAAGATGAAAGGTTGATTGCAAAGTTGAGAAAGGTGAAAAGTGATTGCATTAGCCATATTCAATATTGCAAAATCAAAATAGGTTTTTGGGCGGACTTGAATCCAGCAAGGGACGTGAATCCTCTAGAATCTTTTGCCGGACTCGAGTCCGCAGATTCAATTTGTATCCTTCTACTTTCTTTAATTGTCCTTTTTACATGCATGCTTGTTTGGACACTCTTGATTCATGTCTTTTTGAACTACAAGGGCACACATATTACACATAATCTAGCACCTTGAGTCAATGATGCGTTGGCAATTATGAAGGAACATTCTCGCTTCGTGCTAGTATATCACAGGCATAAAACCAAGGAAGACTTGAGCTGTGGATTAGTTGAAGGATTTACGGAGATCTGACCCTTGAAAACATAATGCTTTTTCCCACCTCGCATCAGCCCAAAAGATGGCGACTATTAGCTACCTGTCTGAAGGCTGTTTGTCTGGCAAACAAGAGTAGTCGTTGAAGAGTGAAGTTTATTTACGCTTTTTCATCTTGCATTTCGAAGATGATTGAAAAACCATGTGGAGGGTTTTGAGACACTTGACTGCAATCGCATGTATCCACACCCTACTGGGATTAATCAGCCCATAGTCTCCTCAATGGATTTGCTGCTCGGTTCCGTTATTGGTCTAGAGTGTCTTGAAATGACGAAAGGCATTACTTTTTTTAAATACATCAATGCTCTGTGTCTAATGCTGAAACAAATGCAAACATATGTAAGCTTAAGCATCTCTTAACTACACTGAATGAAATTTTATTCCAATTTGTCCGACATGGTGCCAAGTTTGGCTTTTTAAACGAACCAATTTGCAAGAAATGATACTTTTCAACAGAAGATGGCGATAGCTTTTTAAACTGATAACAAGTCGAAATCGTTTATAACCAGGAGGGTTTCTGCAAAGTTGAAACAAGAAATGCCCTGCCCAAAGAAACAATGAACACTCTGCTCCAACCCTGACTAATATGTCAACAATGATTGTTGTTTTTTTTTTTGAATTTTTGGAAATGATTTCACCATGGAATGACTTATAGTTTTTCGTGTTGGAACTAGAATTATATGTTACTCAGTTTGGTATGTGGTCAAATATCAGTTTACAATTTGGCATATGATCTGTACATTTGTTCTTAATATGACTGAGCTTATCATGTCCCTGAAGTATGAGCATATGAATAATTTTCATCAAATTCTGAGTTTCTTTACGCCTTGAGGTAAGATATCTGACAAGACATAGCCGATGGTTTTGGCTATGAAGGTAAGTTATCTTAAATTATTTGGGCAATGGCATCACGTCCAATGATTTCAATGTTTATGATGAAGCATGCAAACCTAAGCTCCAGCTCAAACTTTAGTTGTAAAGAGTAATTACAATTTGAGCCACTGGAAATTCACTTACTAACTTATGTTTGTTTTCTACAGCAATGGATAGAGGGGGCAGCCGTAAGAAAATGGAAAGAATACGAAACATCCTGCCACAAAACATTAGAACGGCGACAAGGTGGTCAAAAAACATTTTTAAGTCAAGTTTCTATGGCAATGTCAAAATACATCTTGGCACTTTTCTAGCTCGCAAAACCATTAGAAATGACTTTGATCTTATAACTCAATTGATTTCTAGCACAGATAAAAAACTTCCATACATAAAAGAATACTTATAAACTGTACTATTCAGAAACCATGAAATTCCATATAACTCAGCACTGGTTAAATAAATCATATTCTAATTTGAATTCAGATGCTAAATGTGATCCAAAATTCCATCAAATAGGATTTTTGAAATGTTTTTATGTTTACAAGTTTTTAAATCATGTCTAAAAATCATTTGAGCAAGATACAATCACTTAAAATCAAAGTTGTTCTTTATGGTTTTGAGAGCCAATGTGAGTTTCGGCATTTTCATCAAAGCTTAAAAAGACTTTTTAGAACTACTGCGGCCACCAACATGCATAGAGCAAAACAATTAACCAACATGAAGCTCTAAGATTTTGAAATTGTATTACCAGGCACATGGTAAATGTGATCAAGAAATCCTTTTTTTTGACTAAGTCCTTCTCAGCTTTTTTGTCATGAGGGGTTTGAAAAACATGCCAATACGAAACGAATGAACGGTGTGTCTGAAACAAACTTAAATCTCAGAAATTATGTCATGAAGTCCATTTCGGTCTTTGTATTTGTTGCTTGGAAGGGCCCTTTTACATAGTTCCATGTTTCATTTTGATAGACGTTGACAGGTTTAGAAAAAGGTTCGCACCTGAGATGATACCTCAATTTTCAGAATCATGAGCAAACGAGGAATTTGAACCAGTCCCAAAATCCTAGCTTCCCTCCAAGAACGTTCTAGTTTTTTCGCAAAATTCTAAATTCACTGGGATTATTTTTTACGATTTTTTTCAAAATTCAAATAAAATGTTGTTAATCCCAAAAAAAATCAGGCATTTATTGTTTGTTGCCTCGTTGCAATTTGTAACAACACCAAATGATTTGGCTTCGGGCCTGGATCCTAGCATCAAAACAGCATTCTTTGTCTTGATTGCCTCCATTGTTAGGTCATAAGATGAGAAAAACACATTATATACTTGTAATTTAGCCTCTTTAGGGTTAACCAGCTTTCTATTTTTGTTTTCATCGGCAATCCAGCCCTTCCGACTTCATCTGCTCCAAAACAACCCCTGTCTAGTGATCTCGCAAGCTGATCCTGTGGTCAACCTCAACAAACTGATTGACTCTGAAGACAAATAACAACAACACCATTGTTAGCATGAAGTTGTTCGATTTAGTGAGTAATAGGTATGAAGGTCTCCAGGGTGAGAAATGACATAACGTGAGCCAAATCTGTTGGTGAGGCCATCATGATCATGATGATAATGGTGATCGTCATCTACAGTATCCTTTAGAAACCGTCATAAATGAAGAACCAGAAGAAAGTGAAGAAGTCAGACAGACGTACGAGCACCTCCGATCTTTCCTCCTCCTCCTCCTCCTATTCCTCCCCTTCTTCTTGGTTATGTTCTTGTTCTCTTTTTTTCCCCTTGTCCTTTCTTTCCCGGTCTGTGCATGCAGCGTGTCCTCGAGGTTCCTTGTGAACGAACTCGACCCACTGAGGAGGACGAGAAAGGATGAACAAAAAGGAATATAACTCGAAATTTATCTCCTGGCTTTAAGGCCTCGTCTCGGAGGGGTCTGGAGAGGCTTGGCCTCGTAAAGAATTGGCACGACGACGACTCATGTATCTCTCTTGTACTGTACTGTTTGGCCCAAGGATCTTTCCGGGAAAGGGAATTAATTTGACGGACAAAAGAGGGCGACACCGACAAGCAAGGTTATGCCCGTGGAAAGTCTGTCCAAAGCTGGAGTCCAACTGGACTAGAGATTCTTTTTCGTTTTTGCTTCATTGGCAATTCAAATACAGAAAACTGATATGTCGTATCTGTTGACAAAACGCCATCATTCTTCTACGTTTGGGAGCGATATGCAAAAATAGATGACAACAATATATGGCCATAACAATTTATTTCCAAGGGGATGGAACCTTTGGAGTACATCTCCGAAGAAAAAGTTCAACATCAACATCAAACTTTTTTTTGAAGGTCCTCTTTCACTTGAATGGGACCTAGATTAGATATATCAAGGCAGGCACTGCTGCCGAACCATGCGTCCTATCTTTTCGGTCCCAAGTAATAAAAATAGATCGAAAAGTCTTGTGTTGCACTGACGGTTTCATTGTGACAGAAGTCGTAATTGCCCAAGTCAAGTTCCTCTTACTTTGCCCTACTCAAAAATTTCCAGTTGGAGTTTGGACTTGTAAGATTTGAAAAATTTGGGGTTGTTTGATCCAATAAGATTTGAAATAAATCAAACAAACGAAAAATTGACAAGAGGTATTGAGAATCACTGATGAGGAATTACAATTTTTCTAATGCACTGTTGTGAAATTAGTCGGAGCAGCGGATTTTAAGTCACGAAACTACAGTTTATTAGTGAAATTCACATATTTTTTTTTATTTTTAACTTTTGAACATCAAATGTAAAGTACTCTTCTTGTACAAACGTTGCTTGGAAAAATCATGACAATGGACACCCACGAAGAGGTAAATTATGCACCGTCAATCACATGATGGAATTTCCTGACATTGGCCGGCATTAATTGCAAAGCTAAATAAAGATTTTACTTATTGTGGTTAAGGTCTGAACCATTTGAACGACACAGTATATTTGCCCGGATGACCCAAGAAAATGGAATTTTCCTTACATTATCGATCCGTGTACTGGTAAGGAACCTGATTAAGCTATTGGAAATTTGGAAATGAGATACAATCCCGACGGATTTTAAATACATTGAAGATGAAATTTTAGTTTAGTATAGTTTAGTATTTTGTACTAAAACTACAAATGATTGACTGAAAAAGCTCTAAACAAGGATGAATTAAACTTTCGTTACATGCAAGAAAGAGGTCGACTTTGAACAATGGACTCGAAGGAATATGAATGGTCGATCAACTGTGATGCGTCGTGTGCTTTGGGTTTTCAAAGGCCGTCCATCTTCGCGACTTGTCTTTGTCCTGCCAAAGACGAGACTCTGGCGGGCACAACGATCTCCGGCCAGGAAGCATGTTCAGTACACCCACTAGCTCCCAAGCAAGGGCGATCGCCTTCCTCTTTTGAATCAACTCAGTCCTAGGACCCACCTTCTTCCGGATTTGGGCTCACACCAGAGTCCTGGGTACGGGACCAGAGTCTAGCCTCTGGATGAGGAATGATCCTTGGAACAAATAACCCCCCTTTTCTTTCCTCTTTCCTCTCTCTCGCCGTAGACGGACCTAGATGGACCCCGCATCCAAGTGCCAACCTGCGGCCCATCCAGTGGAAGTACGTAGTGGATGTACGAGCACGTACGAATGTACGAGCACGTACGAATGTACGTTGACCAAGTTGAAAAGAGCCAAGAACATCTTTACTTTGCTTTTGTAGGTTCAAACTTGTGAGGGTGGCCACTGGGGGAAATGGCATCCTTTCAGCTTGCACCACACCCCGCGCATGTACCTATAGAAGTCCATTTGAACTTGTGACAAGAATCCTTCGGTGTCTTTCAGGAGCAAGCCAATGAGCCAAAAGAGGGGAAACTTTTTGGACCTCCCAATGAAAGCTTTTTGATTTACACACCCAATATTCTGGGTCTTTTATCAAGGTTCTTCCATCTGAGTCCTCTTTGTACACACTATTTATGAGCTTGCCAAGTTTGAACAAAGGGGATCGATATTCATCACCAAACGCCAGATTGGTCTGTGACAAACAAGAATTTGCCTCAATGACCCAAATGATTTCACTAGAGCAACACAAACCTAGGCAGAGAGCGAGGCTCGATTTTTACGTTGGTCCTGAGCAAACGTGGTTTGTCACAGAAAGGAGTAGTTTGTGTCATTGAATTGCCTCCAGTTTCTGAAAACTCTCCTAAATTAAAAGGAACGCCTATTTAACATATCAACACTTTGTACATGTATGTGTAGACACTTGAATAAACAATCACGCATTCATTAATTGTCTTCGCATTTCCTCACACTTGGACCCCAAAATATGCTTTCTCCCGTGGCTCTTTTAGTCAGAACTCAGTAACTATGGTGGTCGTTGAATTGAAACCAATCAAGAAATCTCCAACAGAAGTGGTTAGAAACTTGCAACAAATCCAATATCATGAACTTGAAATAAGCGAGACGACATGTTTCAAACGTTCGGAGGATATAAATAAAAAGAACGTTTTCAGGCCAGTATTATTACCTCCTCAACTCAACAAGTACGTATTGGGCAAAGTACTTATTTGCTTTTAGTGTAAATCACTCGCATAGTTTGATACGGAATCTTAGACGTACATAGTTATCTGAAAAAGTCTATGCAATGAACGGTTCGGTAGGTGCAGTTTCCCCCATTGAGGAGATAGCAAAAAGCATCCTCATTTGTGTTCAAGCAGGTAAATGCGACAGAGTCTTTTGCAGTGCTTTGTGGTCAAACAGGTCTCGCGTAAAGCTCTGAGCAATAGCAGGATTGGAGGTATAATACCTTAGTAGTTAGCACTCTATGTATGTAGCCTACTAGAATGAGATGATCGGATGCGTGCGAGATCCAGAGGCACCAAAATTTCATAAGAAGCCTTACTCTGTAATAGTGATTGAGGTTAGGCGGAGAATTAATTGCAATCAAAGTGGAGGTGGTAATGATGTCCATACACTCTATTACATTAGTACTAGAGCATTTGTGGACAAGGACTCGTGAACCCTGAGCCGTGTCCATTCAAGGTGAAACATCTACCTGCTGCTTCACACATATCTTTAATTCCTTCTTCAATCAGCCATTTACCGTTAGCAACTAAAGTGCATCATGCTATTTGGAGCGATCTCCCAAGGGGTGAAAGACTTTCTCAAGAGACACGTGATTCTCATGCTTGTGGTTAACGCAGTGCAATTGGGGATGGTCGCAATTCTCTTGGCCAGGTGAGTCTCAAGTTCTGACTCGTTTCGGATAGGATGGGATATCCGGAGGTGCTGTGTCTGATTGGATTCAAATCCGGGAAGACGCACGTACTATCGATTTTGGTTGTTTTATCTGTATCTCCTGGTGTGTTGTTGTTTGATCTTTGAGGGGGAAAATCCAAGTCATACCAAGAAGGCGCAAGTGGCAACTTTTCCTCATCCCTCCGCAACTTGATCGAGAGTAGTGGCCGCCATGGGTGTGGCGATTTTGGTGTGGAATGACGGAGAGAATGCCAATATGTCACCGACGGGAAATGAGTACTCGATTTAGTGGGCTCCATCTTCTCTTTGTTTGTTTCTTCGTGTTCATTTTGAGTTTTGATTTGTACGTTATCGAAGAGATTCAATTTGTATTTCTCGTGTCTTCACAACGTGAGCAAATAGTTTCTAATCATAGCTGACACATTTTGTTATGAGTTGACATGATGCTTACTAAGTCTAAACAATGCTGCTGGAACGCTGGTAAGGCGTGATGTTTGCTTTCTCCGTTGAACTCCATCTGATTCTCAGGATAGACCTTAGCAGCCACATTTGCTTTAGCGTATTCTATTGCTAATTGCCTTTTCAGAGTATTCTCTTGAACACCCGTTACGTATAATCTTTTGGGGCACACGTGATTCGCGAACATTCGTCGTCTGCCTAGTATAGCACGAGCCGAACAACGTGTTGAAAGTGAATGAGGACCTAATGAGTTGTTCTATTTATGGCAATTTTAATGATAATGATTAAAATCTTATTTCATTTTTGTTAAGATTTGAAAAGTGAACTGCCAAAACAACATTTTTCGAAGGTTTGCTAAATCATTTGACTCCCACTCCGATAACACTGTACACGTTTGAAGGCATGATTTGAAACTCTTGATCATACCGTTTGTTATCTGTAGCTTAAATATACCTTTCATTAGTATCAGAAAGAGACTATATTTTCCTTACGGTTATGCTTTTTATTACAACTGCTATTGAGGGTTTCTCTTTGTGAATTCAGTAAGATGCATCCTCTTTTTGACATGTCAGAAAAATGTTGTGGTGTTTCTTTCTTATGATACAAACCTATACCTACATGTTTGAGTTGTAATCAAAAAAGGTTCTTTCTTATGATACAAACCTATACCTACATGTTTGAGTTGTAATCAAAAAAGGTTCTTTGGATGTCGCTTGTTTCCGAACGGCACCCTCGTCCATCTACTAATCACATAAGCAAACATCATTGAATCAGTCAGGCAACGCACCAATCAACCATCCTCAAATGGTGGATACCTCAGCCGAAGCTTTTCGGGCAGAAGATCACTGATCGCTCTGGCGGCAACTTCCTCATCACGTGACAGCATGACTTTTATGAAACGCTCCCGTGCCGCATTTGTCATTGAGTTAAACTGTCAATGTGTCTACGTTTGTGTTTGGTTGTGGGTAGCACAGTGTTGTTTTAGTCACTTTAAGCTCAAAAATATTGACCAGTAAAACCACGAGGCTTGTCAGAAAGACCTGATTCTGAAGATTTCAGAACTGTAAAGAACAAAATCGTAGGAGTAGGTTCAAAACGTCAAAAATGTCTCCAAAATTGAGTATCAACGAACGGGATGCATTTGCCATAAACAATTTATAGACATTTCAAGAACGTTGCGGAAACCAGCTCCAAAATTGGAGAGATACGTGGTTTGTTGAAAAAGTCTTATATTCATAGATATGTGAAAAACTCTTTACATGCGATCAAATTTGCCAAAATAGTGCCCATTTACCTTAGCAAAAATCGTCAGTTTGAATTGTGACAAAAAATTGGATACGAATATATAGTCCATGTTTTGTGGATGAAGAATACTAATTTTGATGAAGTCTTGCATTTTTATAGTAGTGTCTTGGATGCCCGCTGCTAATGCAGCATCTTTTTTTAAGGTTTCAATTGTCAAATTTGGGATGAGAAATTGTATAAGATTGATGATGTTAAATGTCAAAACAATGTAACATTGTTCGGCAATAACCGTCTTTAGCCAAAGTCATAACTGAAAGTATCTTCTTAATTAATTCAGGTAAATAAGTAAAATTTCCTGATCAAGAGTTTTTACTGTTTTTTACCATAATAAACCCTTCAAAAAAGCATGAGTTAATATTCTATGCTTAAATGCATTGTTACGTTTGCATTTCAATTATAAATCATATCGTCCACGACAAATCATCTCGAAGCAATACGATTCTATTGATAAGTTTTTCTGAATAATCAATAAAAGTTTACAATTAAGCTTTGGATAAAACATTTTTGGTTAATGAACAACCATACACCTTAAATGTAACTATTTCTAATCATCAATTTGATATAAATATTTTTCATAATTTGTTGCAAAGTGTAACTTTGCAACCTTAATATCATTCGAAATGTGGTGTTTCATAAATAATAAGCCTCACATTTCGAATGATAGTGAGCAAACACTCGTCACAGAAAATCATCAGGTTTTCTTGATCGTGCAAAATTGAAATAGTTCTGGATAAAAACCTCGCTTAAAGTCCAAGGAGATAGTTTTAGGTGTAGCATTTCTATCAATACTTTTCAAGAGGATGTTTAACCGTTGATAACCATTCATGTTCTTTATGATTTTACTCATTTGCCAATTATACGTGTATTTTGTACAATTGGATGTCAGAATAATGGTTTCTTTTGACATAGGTCAAAGTCAAGATTCATGATTCATAAAGTGCAATACAAAAAAACAAAAGAAGCTCACCAAATATAGTACGTAGTTCTGATAGGATCAAATAAATCATCATGGGAGTTTATGACCAAGGCTTACCAATTCACGTTTCTAATGGCATATGCCATTGGTAGGGCTAGGTCACAAACCCGTTAGTTAAGCTCAAAATATAACCCTTTTCTTTCTTCCGTCAAACCAGGGTTGCCTCTTGGCTCGAACCGGATTTTTACGTTTAGTCTATGCCCTTTAATGAAAAGTACAAATGCAAATGCAAAGTAAGCTTGGTTGGACATTATCCTTTCAGGTACTCTTGGTGTATAAACATGTATAATGAATGTTTTAGCTCGTAATTTGGTACATTAATGGCCATTTGACCCAGAATTCATAGATTAATCTATTTGAACTCTTGCTTCATTCCCTTTGATAACTTTCTTGCTTCAGAAGTGTCCCAAAGAACAAAACAAGAGTAATTAATATCAATCCATTACAAATATTATAAAAAGTTCGCCAGAAAATTTTCTTATGATACTTGAAATTAGCAAAAAAATAAAAAAAAATCGTGTGGTCAATTGGCATGCAAATTTTCATGATTTGTAAGATAATTTTGAGAGCAAATGTTGGGGTGGTAGGAGCTACTTCTACTAGTTTGTTCTCCATATTTTTGAAATCCCCAGGTTCAGGGTCTTCCAGATATACTCGTTATTTTTATTATAATTTTTTTAAACTTGAGTTGGTTTAAAACAGCACTGTGGCTAGATGTTGTTGGCGCTGTTGATGTTTCTATTGAAAGTATTGCATAACGACTCCCGGCTATCTTGAGGCACGATTTGCATACTACAAAAGATTCAGTCGCACTCCATCGGGAGATCAGTGGAGAGCGAACAATTAACATGAAAGGTTCTTTCCCCGTCGTAAAGGCTCATTTAACTCAACTCTTCTTGTGCTTCAGTGTCTTGGGAGCCTTGCCTTTTGGAAATGGTTTAAACGGTGCAGACAATGACGATTTGGCTCTCAATCCAAAGCCCATAGTACATGAATGTGATCGGGTATGCGTGGAAGATGAAAAGCCTAAAGAATGTTACTACGAGTTCAAAATTGAGCTTTTCAACACCTTGAGCAAAGTAAGTGATTCGGTCTGGTAATATTAGAATCGCAGACTATGGTAGCATTGACATCCAAACCACGATAGCACGAGCATTTCGAAGCACTGACATAATGCCAAAGACTTGCAGACTTTCTAGGTTCTCAATTTGGTGTTGATCTTATGCGGATATGAAATGGTCTTTTTGACACTTTACATTTAAAGGACACAAACGGAATGAACATACTGCACAAGAATACCGTAAATGTTTCTGACGTGCTCGTGAAGGCCCATAATCCAATAATCTAAACCCATAATCTAAAATCAAATCATATCACTGAAGAATAAAAACATCCAGGAGCTCTTTGGTTGGCATTTATATGATTTCATGAGAACCACAGGTTCTGAGATAGGCGAAGACTTGTCGCTTTCGTTGAACAGGTTCAGTCTTGCGTCAGATTGTTGACGAATCAACCATCAAAAAGACATAAATAGGTAAGAGGGGTAAGGCAAATCGCACTGAATTGACCAAATAAAGCTGTCCAGTCATTTATTCCCCTATACAAAGTGTCCTAAACATGTTTTACATATTTACATCGAGGACCAACACGGTCGTTGATGGTTTTAAAAAGTGACCCTCACTTGGTCCCCCGTTCGAATTGATTTGTCCGTGCTTGTTGTTCACATGTTTTCGAACTCTTTGAATGCAGGCCTGCTGGGATTGTCCCTTGAACCTGACCGATTGCGATCGAGAGCATTGCATTTCGGCCGATGGAGTCGAGAGAGGAATCATCGTTGTCAACAGGTATGTAGTGTAGGCTGAATACAGAAGATCCGGTTTGTTTTAGTGGACTTAAAGACACCACTCATAGACAAAGAAACATTTAGGGTTTTCAGAGTAAAATAAAAAAGGCCTGTTTTGCCACTCTGTCGACTAAATTGAAGGAGTCGATAGTAAATGAACGGTCCGCTCCGGTCCATCTTTCCTTTCAAATCGACAAAAACGGGACCACTTGCTCAGTTGGTTGCTTGCTTGCTTATAGACTGATTGGCCACTTGATGCCTTGGTTAATTGTTATTTATGTTCAGCAATTTGGAAGTTCCACGAAAAACAAGCATGAAAAGGCCAACCAAGGTTCAGGTAGAAGCACCCTCTCGGTATATACAGAATAACAACATCTACGTACACACGCACTACACGAAATCAAACAAACATCCAAAAGTGTATGGTTCAAACCTGTTTTCTTTTCACTAGAAATCGCGCCGATATTTTTTTCAAGTCATGCCGCAAATATCTAAAAATGCTTATGCAAATGAGGTCTCGACGCTCACTACGTCGCAATTGGATGACAAAAAAGTCGACGCCACTCGATCCATTCATATGAGCATACTCACCTCTTGTTCAAATATGACGATCATTTCAGGATGATGCCGGGTCCAATGGTGGCCGTTTGCCAGGGAGACAAAGTCATTGTGGATGTGATCAATCATCTCCACACAGAAGTTACTTCCATGCATTTTCACGGTAAAACACCGTACAAGAGATTCAAATGATTGCGATCAGTCCATAATACCCGATTAAACGCACGCAGGTGAACACATGAATGGCTATCAATACATGGACGGTGTTCCCCATATCACGCAATGCCCCATCAATCCCGCCAGCAAGTAAGAACTGCACACACGAACAGTATGTAGTACACTAGGTCGAATTACTACTTTGCGATCAAAAGTACACTCCTCCTGCAGTATTGTGTGCCATGTTATCTTCCTGAGAAGTTGATACTTTTTTAAATCAAATTGTACATGTACGCACGTACAGTAGGAAAGATTGTGGTGCCACCTTCAAAACTGATGGCACGCAGTCCTTGAAATCAATGGTACTACATTACAACGAGAACGATGCTATCGCTCAAAGCCCTCGCTTGAATTCATTCAACGGGTGTTATGAGTGTTAGACTGCAAAGGTTCCTTTCAATCCCGATTTTACATATTCCTTCCCCAGATTTCGTTATTCATTTGAGGCTGTCGTTCCTGGAACACATTTCTATCACTCGCATAACTCGTTCCAACGTGGTGATGGAGCATTTGGACCCTATATTGTTCGTGAGAAGGCCAGCCACGATGCACATCGAAGTCTGTACGACCATGATCTGAGCGAGCATGTCATTTTCCCCCAAGAATGGTTCCATATAGTAAGGTCAATTCAGGGTACCACCGACAACTCAGCGGCTTGAACATGATGAACGTTGTATCGGTTCTTTCTAGAGCTCCAGAGAGGCCTTCGTTCTCCATCACTGGGATACCGGGAAGAACAAGGCTGATAATATACTTATCAATGGAAAAGGTCGCTTCCAGAAATACATCAACAATAACCGAGAGGAAGTGGCCACACCCAATGAGGTGTTTCACGTGGTCGAGGGTCAACGGTATCGCTTCAGGGTCATCAATCCTGGATTTACATTATGTCCCATTCAAGTCAGTGTGGACGATCACGAATTAGTAATGATCGCGTCCGATGGAGCAGACACGCAGCCTCTTCCCGTGAAGTCATTCGTTCTAGCAGCTGGCGAAAGGTAGAAACTAGAGGGCTTGAGCTAGGGCCGCTTTATGCGGCAAGCAGGCTCCATGGAAGGCACTAGAAGGTTATAGAGTTTCTCTTACATTTAGATATGATTTTATTCTGGAAGCGAATCAGACCCCTGGTACGTATCTCATGCGATTTGGCGGTCTTTTCGATTGTGCGCCCACTGAAGCCCACGGCGTGGCTCTATTGCATTATGAAGGCACATTTTTGGAGTCTTTGACCAATGACACCAACTATGAAGACTCGATTAACATCGTTGGTCCTGTTTTGGGGCCAGTAAACTACGCCCCCTACAACCCTTTCGACTTCAAATCCGACATGGTTCCCATCAACAGGATGAAAGGAATACCGCGGAACTGCCAACCTTTTGGCAGCGAAACCTCTCTAGCCGAAGAAAGTAAGAAGCCGGAAACTGATTTAAAAAACAGACGTTGACACTAAATTCAATGTCATCTCATCAGATATGTCTGATATCTTAAAGAGGTCTGCAGACCTATATTCCTCATGTGAGAGACCAGCCGATCTTCGCCAGGAAAAGGCCGACAAAATTTTCTACTTGGGCTTCGACTTGTTTGCCAAAGACAATCCTCATTACCACGACGAGGATTTGTATTCCTATGATAACGCTCAAGGCGGTAACAAACTGCGAACACCACAAATTAATAATGTAACATTGTTGGTAAGTTTTCCACTGTCAAATATTTCAAGACATCTCAAACCCGAATTGTTCTACATGGTTCCAACTGGTCTTACAGCATCCCAGTCGGCCAGTGCTTACTCAAGAAAGCGGCATTGATCCGGACTCATTTTGTGACGACGAGACGCTGAAAACGCGAGATTGCGGAGAATCGGAATTTTGCGAGTGCATTTACGTCCTCCGGGTGGACTTGAATGATATCGTCGAATTTGTCATGATCGATGAAGGTGTGCCCTATGACGTCAGTCACCCTTTTCATCTCCACGGACACGCCTTTCACGTGGTGGCCATGGAACGGCATGTTGCCAATGAATCTCATTTCGGTCCCAAACCATTCCCAGGTAAGAAGAGTTGCATCGAAATTGACGTTATATAAAATATACTGTTTTTACCTTTGCTGTCCAGGTAATTGGCTCAATAAACAGGTGGTGATTGACATGGACCAAAAGGGACTCATCGAGCGAAATCTCATCGATCCTCCCTTGAAGGATGTAGCCACCGTTCCGGACGGCGGGTTTACCATATTTCGTTTCCAGGCTGATAACCCGGGCTACTGGTTGTTTCATTGTCACATGTCCTGGCACAACCACCTGGGCATGGGCTTTGTCTTAAAGGTACAGTAGCTCCGACGAACCCCCTAGCAATTGTAGAGTAATGTGCAACTCAAATGTGAAATGGGCGATTTTTCAAGAGAAAGACCAAACGCTGACGAAGTTGAGGATTTTATGTGATGCTAAGCATTTTTTTCACCATTCTTTGGTTTCAGGTTGGAGACTTGGACAAAGATTTACCTCGAGTACCTCAAAATTTTCCCACATGTGGAGATTTTCCTTAGATACAGTACAGTGCATGATATATTTTTTAGATACAATTAGTCCACTCTTTTTGTAATCATTGTCACTGGGTAACTACGGCTTCACAAAGTGAATTATATTTCATCTAAAACTTGTGGTTTCTTGGTTTAGTAGTTGTATTATCTTCACCCTTCGACTTTGGAATTGGTTCCATGACAAAATGGAATTTTGCTAAAATGGCATAAAAGTTGGTAACAAAAGCTGCTCTTCAAATCAACATTTTTTCGGTTATCACTCTCATGTTATTAGATGTCAGTATTTGATATATTCTCAAGTGGGCGTTACTCTTAATCATCTGCAATTAAACAATTGTCTAATGTTTACATCTATCAGAATTTCGTTTGAATACCGAAGCTAACAACACTGTGAATCATCAATACTCCATGACACCTCGATGAAGTTGGAATAATCAAACTTATTCAATTTGTTGCAATTGAATTCGATAAAGAACATTACCTTAGCAAGAAGCGCAATGCGGACTCAACGCTTGTCAGTCGACTGCCGATCAGAAAAGTTTGAATCGCATACCAGACCAGAAAGTATGCTTAGATTTGTTTTGAATTTTTTAGTTGTGTAAAATGGTATCGGTTTGGTATGGATTGGAAATGTTTATTTCAAGTCAAAAAATACTCAATTACCACTTGGTCTTTCTTAAATCTGTTTCCATGAATAACCTGTTTTTGTGAAAGTGAAAACACTGAGTGCCGAAAATGAAGATATTTCAGTTTGAGAGTGAACTGGTTGCAGGTGTACTCGTACTACTTGGCGTAACATGAGACGATCCAAAGGAATATTTCTGAGCCAGATCTAGTCTAGGAAAGGACAACAGTTATTATCCCTATTATCCCTATACATTTCAAAAGGGTGTGTATGTAACGATCCAAAACGAACAAAACCTACTCGTTCCTTTTTTCAGTCTCCAAAGTGGACTCTATTCTTTTTATTTCTCTCACTGAATAACGGCAGGAAACTTTCCAGAAATTTATGAACTCCTAAGCATTATATTCGCTTCAACCAGATCGGAGTTGTCGTCAGCTATTAGGTTCGTCTACTTACAGAATCTGCAAAAGCCATTGCTTATGCAATTCTGTTGGAAGCTGAGAAATCCAAATGAACTGAACTTGCTGAGGTTAACTCATTTTGGCTAATATTGTGGATGGTACAAGTAGACAAATCTAGGAAATAAACTACATTTTTTGAATGCAAAAGTGTTGCACCGTGTTTGATGGCACCGACTTGGACTAATAGGTCAAGAAATTATCTTGTAAGGGGTTAGCACTAAGGTCTTTTAATGAAAGTAAATACGGCAGCGTTGTCTCGATTTAATTTTAATCATAGGGAAACAACATTGAGCGCCCATGAACCAAAGTTTATCCCTCAACCTCAATTCATCTCATTGTTTATTGTGCTCTAATCTTTATGATAACATATATACCAAGACTTATAATTAAGGTCGGAAAAATGACTTGTTTTGTCATTGACGGTAATTTCCAGATGGTTGTCACAAGAAGTTTTGCTTAGAGTTCATATACAAACAGTAACAACTCTTCACGTTTACCACTCGCGTTCAAATCCCGACATGGGTTTGCTGCTCGACGGCAAAACATGTTAATTTTCCGAGCTTTAACCATTTCGAAGTTTAAGCAATTCTATCAGTCCTATTCTTGTTTAAATGCCACTCTTAGTTTTCCTATTTCATTGCCCAGAAATGGCTTTGTTTTGTTCATCAAATTATTAATCATTACAGAACATGAATACTTCATTTTTTCTTTAAAAGATGGCCGCTTTCACGTCCTGAAGTCTCTGTGTAATAGCAATACTGCATTTTTGTACAAGTAATTGTTGTCATTGGTTTGTCTTGTAATATAGTTGGATTTTGTATTGATGCCATAAACCCCAAAACAAGAGAGCAGAGAATAGAAAAACGCATAGAATAAGTTTGGGAATCTTTTTGTTTTGTTTTGGGACTCATGGTTGTACAACTGAATTTTTTTGAGGACATAGATTTGTGACGAAAAAAACTTTAGACCTCAATTTCTAAAGGGAATTACAGATATTACAGACAAATGCGTCAATCAATATGATTACAAATGAAATTTATGTCATTGGACCTCGGGTCTCCATTGCTTTTGAAACAACCCATATTGTAAGGCATGCTGGAGGGCATACTATTAACCACACTGTATACATATTAATGAAATGATTCAACTTCCACATCAGATTAGGATATTAGGTAATATTCAATGTCAATTGTGGTCAATGGAATGGAAAAAGAACAGGTGAATTATTACATTATATCTATTTTAAGAGTACAAAATGGGTGGCAGTAATGCCAAGCATTTATCACAAACAGCAGATTAGAAATATGTTTTTACAGTTCAGAGGTTTAAAAATAGTTAATTAAATTTCTCAGCTTTCTATGTATCCATATTTCCATGAGCTATGAGTGTACCGGTTATAAAGGGGAAGCTTTAAAGTTGGATAGTTTTACATCCTCTTTTCCATCACAGCTTTCAGTGTATTTGTTGCAAACTTAAACAACAATTATCATTGTGACAAAGTTTTGACTACTTTTACCGAGTTCCTACAGCAGATTTTGGGCCCAGATTTGGCTCAAAAAATGCATTTTATCTGCTCTTTAAATCATATCTAATGCTAATTATGGATAAGATGAATTTTTCTGAGGATGCGAAATTTTCTCTTCTGACCTCTATATCTGGAAATCTGTGATCAAGTCAACAACAAAATACTAGAGCCGTTGATGGCTGCTACTTAAGGTGACCAGATCTAACTTTTAAGAGTTAGATTGTATTTTTCTTTGATGGATGAAATATAGAACTATACATGGCTTCAAAATAATTTTTAGATTGCGTTTGTCCTTTTTCAGATTTTCAAGAAAAATGCCTATTTTTCAACACCTGTGTCTACATTTAACTTCTTTCATGTAACTGGTTTGTCAACATGTTAGAATATTTCATATATTTATCATTATATAGATAAATAAAACATGCTTTGATGATAATCTTATTGATTTGAATAGACCTAAAAAAAAGACAAACACCTAAAGTCGTAGTTTTTACCTTTTCGTCAAATTTGGGATGATAAATATGGGTCGGCTTGATTGGATTATTTTGACTGTTTATTGAATCATTTTGCCGTTAATTGCTTAAAAATCAGCATTGAAAAAGCTTTCAATATGGATACTATCTTTCGAAGTAA
>NC_081442.1:6551333-6554089 GCF_007210705.1 Tigriopus californicus
AGTTCACCTAGGGAAAACATTATGGGACTATTTGTTAATTTTTTTAGTTGTCAATTAAAACAGGGCGCACTCTCAATTTTCGGAAAAGATAACACCATTACAAAGCAAACAAGACTCCAACAATAAATTGGAAGTAAATATTTACTGGCAATGTTAATTTTTAAGAATAAAAGCACTTGAATAATATCTGAAATGCAACATTTCGAAGTTGCATTATTTCAAGTGACTTTGAAATTATTAAGATACTGATTGAGTCATTAGTTGTGACTTTTCTCCCAATATTTTGTCCATTAGAGCAAAATCAAAACGTGTGCAATGATATAACCTAACATGCAAGATATATTGATACTTTCCTACATTGGCACAATATGCCTTTGCTACCATAGATTTAAAACAAAGGCAAAAACACTTGTTTTGGTTGATATGAAGGATTTTTTAGTAGGAACCTAACTTGTTTTCCAAATCTGAATGATTCCATTTGCATGGTGGCCAATACTTCCCATAATGGCATTGATTTTGACGCAATTGAAAGTACCTTTGCATTTTCTTTGTTTGAATCTTTTTCCATTTCAATGCTTTTATTAAGAAAAAAAAATAATTTGAAATCGATTAACCTCTTGGCAAAATTCATTACTTTTTAGTTACCTTTTTGTTGGTATTTTCTGCAACTAAAGATTATCGGAAGAGCCATTAGGTTGCTTTTTTGCTGACGTCGTGCTTGATTGAGAATCCAAGCCTTGCTGTTTGAGGGTTATCCAGCTAGTTCTCAGGTTTGGGAACACAAGATTTTGATAATTAGAATAACTTCACATTCTTCAATTTTTATTTGGCGGACTTCCTTGCCACTACTTGGAATGGAATGGGATCCCCACCAGTTCAAGACGGATAAAGATATTCACTTCACTTGATTTTATATTCATATAATATTTGATCCACCAACGAATTGGAGTTGCGGATTTGACTTGCCTTTAAATGTAGGGCTGATTAGGTATGTTGAGTAAAAATAATGTCCAAGTGTTGTTATCATTCTGATCAATCTGGCTTTTTTTTCATATCTACCTTGCAAGCTTGGCAAAATCTAGTCACCTTGCAGCTGTTAAATCCTGACCTGACGATGGGGCGAGTGTATCGTTGGCCTAGCAGGACCACCAGGTCCCCGTGGGTGAGTGTCTGTCTTGGACGCGAACACGGTGAGTAAAATGCATCAAGTTTCGAAATACTCGGAAACATAGCGGCGTTTTTCTAACTTCCAAAATCAGTAACAAAAACTGACTCGAATGCATGATCTAAATATAGCACAAAAATACAAGCTGGAATGTCTCAACACGATGAAAGGAATGTATTTTAAAGGTATCAGTTTTTTTGATCAATAGGGCATTGGATGAAAATTCAAAGACCATGTATTCCTGCAAGATGAATAGGTACACATGACATATTTTATCACCAAATAATAGATACAATAATTCTAAGGATACAACTTGATGACAAAGCAAGCAAGCGAGTAGAAGTTGCTGGGCTTAGTTCACTTTCTCTGAACGTATATCATGTAAAATTCAACCCCTCAGCTCTTGGAATCTAATTCTATGTATTCAAGATATTTTTAACTCTTCACGCCAATTTAGCTTATTACACAGCGCTAAGGGTTCTCTTCATGGTCAAAAAGTTGAGAACATTCATGAAACATTTTCGTTTTATTTATTTGTTGAATTTTTTTAGTTTAGACCAAAGTGAATGCTTGTGATTTTATAAGCTCGATATGTGTTGGGTATTTCCATCGGCCCTTGATATGAGCCGCTATATTTTAAGCACCGTGTCGGGTTGGTGCCCAAGTACGATAGATTGAAACAATACATGCACACACACGGACCGACCGACTTTGCCACTTGGTCGAAGTCAGGCCGTCGTCACCCGTCGTCACCCCCAAAGGTCGGCCAGTGTTCTTGCATTACGAAAACAGTCACTACAGTCAAGTATTAGCACGGATCACGAATCCCGATTCACGGATCATCCGCTCTTCGGCCTAACCCATCTAGCCACCTAGCCAGCTAGCCAGCTAGCTAGCTAGCTCGCCCACCCCTTGCATTTGACCCCGATAACTCGGGAACGTGAACCCCACTTGCCATTTTTGCCTTATCTTCGTTCGCCTCACCATGAACCCGCAGCGGCTGTGGCCTGCGTCTCGATGGTTAGGCTCAGGTACGCCCCAGGCTTTTAACTGCTCTATCCTGTTTACCTACCCCCTGGCCTCCGGTCAGGATGATGCATAGCTTGACACGGTCCCTTGGGATTTCAGCTTGGACCCGGGGCGCGGCTTGGCCCGCTGTCATGGCTCGACGGGGCTATGCCGCCCGCGGTGCGGGCTTAACATCGCATGGCAATCCCATCATCACGACCCATCCCTCCATGACCCAGCCCTCGACGGACCCGCGATGGGCCAACGTGGAAATGGAGCGCTACGCTGATGAGGCCGATGTGGTCATTGTGGGCGGAGGTCCGGCCGGCATGTCGGCCGCCATTCGCCTCAAGCAATTGGCCCAAGCGGCCGGCCAGGACGAGTTCCGCGTGTGCGTTATAGAAAAATCCGCCACGGTGGGTGAGTTCTCCGCCCAAAGCCAAACCTAAAAGGGTGATCTGGGCCCTCAATGGGTCCATGTCTTTAGTGGAGATTCAGGTAACGTGGTCTTTGTCCCGCAGGCGGCCATATCTTGTCGGGCGCATGTCTGGAGCCGTCGTCGTTGAATGAGCTCATTCCGGAT
>NC_081442.1:6554125-6554910 GCF_007210705.1 Tigriopus californicus
GCCATATCTTGTCGGGCGCATGTCTGGAGCCGTCGTCGTTGAATGAGCTCATTCCGGATTGGTCAGACAAGGGCGCTCCCCTCAAAACGCCCGTGACTGAGGACAAGTTTGCCATCTTGTCGGAAACGGGTCGTATCCCCGTGCCCATTTTGAAGGGCTTCCCCATGAACAATCACGGTAACTACATTGTCCGAATGGGTCATTTCGTTCAATGGCTAGGGGAACAAGCCGAGGCGTTGGGCGTGGAGATTTATCCTGGGTTTGGTGCCTCTGAGGTCCTTTTCCACGAAGACGGCAGCGTCAAAGGTGAGTGGGTTTGAAGGTCTGAGTTTGATGGATGACGGTTGAGGTCCTTCATCTCACATTGATCATAGGCATCGCCACGAATGACGTGGGCGTTGGAAAGGACGGTGCGCCGAAGGACAGTTTTGAGCGGGGCATGGAGTTTCACGCCAAGTGCACCGTTTTTGGCGAAGGTTGTCGTGGTCAATTGACCAAACAGCTCATGAACCACTTTGACTTGAATGCCGACAATGAGAATCAAACCTACGGCATTGGACTGAAAGAGTTGTGGCAAGTGACACCAGAGAATCATCATCCGGGACGAATTGAACACACTGTTGGATGGCCCCTGCCGGTAAGAACCTTTCTTTGATCGAGCCTTAAGAATCGTCCAAAATGTCTCCGCAGTCCGTAGTCTGGGTCCGGTCCGGTATCAGATTGGTTTTGCGGTTGTAGGTGTGGTCAAAGTGTAATTTTTTTATGTATCTAGAGAGATTTGATGT
>NC_081442.1:6554961-6556681 GCF_007210705.1 Tigriopus californicus
GGCCAGCTTTTCTGTTTCGGATTGCAGTGCCCCATTTCCAGCTGTGTTCACGAGGGTCACAGCCTATTTAGATTGGGTTGCGGTGGCATTATCTACTTGAATTGACATTGCCAATCATTTATGTAGATGTGACACATTTTGTCTTCTGAACTTTCTTGTTTTGCTGATGAGTAATTGATTAGAAATCATAAATTTGGCCTTCAAATAAACAACTTCAATACATGATTTCAACTAGGCGTCATCAGTTTCAGAAACTATCGCCGTCTAATGTTCAAAGGGAGAACAATCTTCTTGTAAAGGGTGTCTTTCAATAAGCGGAATGGAATGTGGCAGTGTCAGACAAAATTTGGATTAAAAAAAGAAACATAAGTTGCGTGAAAGACTTCAGCTATTGGGAAAGATTTAATTTTTGTTGACCCCACAACATAAAGAGAAGATATGAGAGATATCTGGTTATACATATATGCCATTAGGATTGGAGTTAAGGCCAAAATCAAAGGCTTCTGAAAATACGTTCTGTTTCTCTTCATCCCAAGTGAGAACAAAGAGACACACATTTTTTCTAAATAGATAAGTCGAAACTTTTGGTGCATATGGTGCATACTTTTGTTTTTCAGGGGATTGCAACAATATTCAGTTGACCATATCAAAATGATGTTCTATCAATTCATAGCCAAAAATATGGAAGCTTAAAAAACACTTGTCAATTAAGTAATCTAAAAACAAAAAAAATGGTCATCCAATGTTGACAATCTGCATTTGGTTTGTCTAACAGGCAGGCCTGGCAAATAAAGTACGCCCCTGCATGAGGTGTGCTTGAGCTTACTCTTAGGTTTAAGTGGCAATTATGGATTTAAAAATATTTGGATCAAAAAGTTAGGGTGAGTTATTAAGTTATTCTGCTTTAGTTGGCCATCCATCCTTTTTTTAAATAAAAAAATGCAACAAAATTGACCATCTGAGCAAGGACCGCAAAAATCTTCTTAAATTAGAGAAAATGGCGACACTTTTGAGGAATACTTAATTACTTGTAACCAATTTTCTGCAGATTAATAACATGCAGAACCATTCAACACATAACACATGCAGACACCCTCAAGTTATTAATTTGCCACGAAATGGTAATTTCATTGAAAATGGCAATTTGTTCCAAAATTGACGGGCAATAAGAAAAATGTCAGACTGATTTTTCGTGGTTTTAACAAATTTAGTCGTATTCATAATCAAAATATCTGGCACAACTGGAACAAGCTTTCTTATAACATGTTGATCGGATCAATATAGCAAGATATATTTTTACAATCAAGGTAGCTGATGTAAAGTTTAGCTAGTCTTCAGCACTATTCATGGACCATCCAGGTATCCCATGTCACCTATCAGCCGGCTGTCTCCTGTTGGAAATAATGTAAGCAATGATGATTCAAAACTAGTGGACGGTATGGTCAATAAGGCATGTAAATTAAGGGAAATCTCAGGAGAAATGTTGCCAGGCACCCAGATTTTGGGCATTTTGTGGAGGGAACCTTTGACAAACATTGTAACAAGAAGACATGGACAGTTGACCCCATGCGAAACCGCCAAAATGACCGGTATTTGTCCTTTGCGGTGGTCAACGAGTCAGTCTGGACCCTCAGCACCACAAAGCACCCTGCGTCCGTCATGTCCCTGGCGTTTTTGGCCTTGGACGGCAAGGCCGCTGCCCTCATCTGGTTCCCAGTTG
>NC_081442.1:6556732-6636913 GCF_007210705.1 Tigriopus californicus
GTTGCAGGGGGTCATCCACAGGGTTGCCCTCAGAATCAGAAAATTGAGATCACGTTCGTTCAAAAGATTATACAGGACGCGAAGTGTTTAATATCTGTAGTGATCAGGCTTAAATGGTCCCTCAACGGGAATACCAAGGTAGCTAGATTGATCAGAGCTGAGCTTGGTAAGCTCGATGTCCAGAGCTTCCAAGTGAGATTTAGCCACCTCCTCATCCAGGAGCTTGGGCAACATATGAACGCCCAAGGGATATTTGCCTGGGTTAGTCCACAAATCAATCTGAGCCAAGACTTGATTGGAGAAGGAGCAAGACATGACGAACGAAGGATGTCCCATGGCACAACCCAAATTCACAAGGCGACCTTCAGCCAGTAAAAGGATGTTCTTTCCGTTTTGTAGAGTATACCTGTCCACTTGAGGTTTGATATTAGTCTTCTTGACGCAGTTGTCTTCCAACCACTTGACATCAATCTCGCAATCAAAATGCCCAATATTGCAAACTATGGCGTCATTTTTCATTTGCAAGAAGTGTTTTCCGGTGAGGATATCCTTGCAACCAGTCGTGGTGACGAAGATGTTACAGCGCGACACGGCGTTTTCTACCGTGCAAACTTCATAACCTTCCATTGAAGCTTGAAGGGCATTGATGGGGTCGACTTCAGTGATGATTACACGACAACCAAATCCTCTAAGAGATTGAGCCGACCCCTTACCCACATCTCCGTATCCAGCGACTAAGGCCACTTTCCCGGCTAACATGACATCAGTTGCCCTTTTGATTCCATCCACAAGAGACTCGCGGCAACCGTACAAATTATCGAATTTCGATTTGGTTACAGAGTCATTGACGTTGATGGCGGGAACTTTCAGTTTGTCACTCTTGAACATCTTGTAAAGGTTATGGACTCCAGTTGTGGTTTCCTCAGAGAGACCCTTGATATCGGCCAAAAACTGAGGGTACTTCTCGTGGACCAAATTGGTAAGGTCACCACCGTCATCCAAGATCATGTTCAAAGGCTTTCCATCGGGAAACACGAGGGTTTGCTCAACACACCTAAAGGACAGGATAGAGTTTACCCACGTGACAATGTTTCCAGGCCTAAAAGGCTCTTTTCCTTTCTATCAAGATGTCATTCTCCGAAGGCATCTATGATAATCTTCTTAAACAAGGGCACTCTTCCTTTACATTTGCTAAGGACGCCAAGTACTGGCAATGGACGCTCAGAAAAGATGAATTGTTAGAAATGTGGCATTTGATGCAAGAGGCATTTAATCAAGCTTAAATTAGGGAACGTTTTAATATCCTCGGGGGTGAACCTCATCTGACAAAGGTTACTTAATTTCTTTTAGTTCAAATCTTAGTGCGGCACACTCAAACCTCTACGTATATTGCGCTTTACGATGGGACAACCCAGCTATCTAGCAGTTTAGGAAGTGCTTTCACGGTTTAACCGTTTCTTTAATTGAAGGCCTCGCCGCCATTGAACCCAATGTCAACATGAAAGCCACAGCTAAATCTTGAAATTTGCAGTGAAACTACGGTATGCATTATTTCTAGCGAACTTCAATACTGTTGATGTGAGTCAAGTCATGGGCTGAAATTAACTCTCGAAATATCGTTTCAAGCTCATGGAATCCTCCAAACAATGCATTAGTGGGAAATTCGTGCCCACGTTCCTCCTCGCGGACTACCCTCTAGGCCGCCCCGCACAACGATACGAGGCGTGCAGTTAGAATGGACAGGCTTGCGTTACTAAGCACATACTAGTTGTTCTTTTGGAACTCCAGGAGTGTCGTCCTCTGTACTCGAGTCGTTCAACCCCGACAAACTTAGGCTAGGGATGTAGGCACTAATAGCTCAGTGGCCGGCGGTCTCTCTGCCTTCCTTACCACATGTACTCTTCGTCGGTCTCGCCTTTCCAAGCATAGACGGGCACACCTCTGGCGGCCATGGCGGCGGCAGCATGGTCTTGTGTAGAGAAGATGTTGCACGACGACCAGGTCACCTCGGCCCCCAACTCGATGAGGGTCTCGATGAGACAGGCCGTTTGGATGGTCATGTGAAGGCAACCGGCGATGCGGGCACCCTTCAACGGCTTGGAAGCTCCATACTTGGCTCGCAGATACATCAGACCCGGCATTTCATTCTCGGCAATGTCCAGCTCTTTGCGGCCAAATTCAGCCAGAGAAATGTCGGCTGCAAACAGAAGCACAAGACGTATACGTATAAATAAATCGAGAGAGATGCAGATTCATCGGACGCAACTGTCAATTGGGCGGGCTCAGACCAGGCTAGATAGAACTTACCAACTTTGTATGCTGGCTTAGACATGTTGATTGAGGATATTTCGAAATTCGAAATCACACACACGAATAACCGGTCGAAAGATCGCTACAGCAGGCTGAGGTTCCTGAAGAGATGTGTTCTCAACAACAGTCGAGCAAGTAAGGAGGACGATTGAGAGGACGAGAACGAATTTATAGCCGAGATCGTTCTCCTCTCTCGTAAGAGAAACAAGACGAACGAAAAGCCGACCGACGGCATGAGGTCTCTCCAGGATCGCCAACTTCTAAACCGGTCCTAAAGAGACCTGAATGTGAAACGAGGCCAAATATGCCGTTGCTATACGAATGCCACTGGTGAATGGGGAACAATTATTTTGGTCTTCTTTCGTTCGCTGATTTGAACTCATGAGAATTTACAAAAGATTCATTTAAGGCATGTGGAATTTTAGTGCCATTGTCGCCGTAAAATCTAGTTCGGAAAGTTATTACAAGGCATCTTTTCGTCGCCTGGGGTCATATTTGAAACCAAAAACTAATTGCAGTATCCACCGGTAGGTTCAATTCTTTGTCCAAAGTTTTTTATTCGCAATTCAGCCGTGAGGTCGATCAATTCAGCCTCTTTTTCGACCAATGGTTTGGACCTGTATTTTGTGAACCCGTGTGGACTTTTTGTTAAGCGATTTTTGATATCCTATATCATGTATGATAATTCATGGATCATTACGTATTACATAGTTGGCAGAAGATGATTGACGTTATGACGAGCACAATGATTCAATCCTGTCAGAAACATCCGTCATCATTACGAAATTTGCAAAAATCATCGACACGCTTGTGAAGTGAAGGTGAAGGAGAAGTTGAGTTTGGAGCCCTGATTTGGACTGTAGAGCAGACTAATATTCAGTAATCGAAAAAGCTTTGTTACAAAATGGAGACAAATGTCATTTTCGGCATAGCTTTGACCCTATCACGGCTGAAAATACAAACCAAAAAGATTTAAAAAAACATTAGTAATCAAGTACTGTTTCATTGCACTAGCCGGTGATTGATATAATTGACAATTTTTTTCCTAGCATAGAGCAGGTAAACTGGGCACCTTTTCCAGCTCCAAGGAATCACGTCAGCTGGTTGTTTTTCGAGGCAGTTTGCCTCGAATCATATCCTCACTTCATATTACAATTGTGAAACAAGCGTAGTCTTGTATGAAATATGATTTACCTCTTCTCCTTTTTGCTTTGGAAACTTGAAATATATGTAACCTTAGCAAACAAATAGCTAAAGAAAATTTCGTGGCATAAAAACAAAAGCAAACTCGTGTCAAATTCCCACCTACTTTCTCTTTTTTTCTTTGAAGCCTAATTCGTAGAATGATGGTACATGTTCCTTCAAAATAGCACCACTGAAGTTGAAGAGGATCAGACAGAATTTTGTGCGCCGACCTGGTTCGACCGGTTTCCTTGGAGAGAAAATCCAACTTCAACAAAGCAACGATCTCCAACGAACGAAACAACAAGGCAACGTGAATCCAGTGGAACAAGTCACAGACATTGCCAATATAGATGTGAAATCAGGAAAAATGAAGACTTTGACTCGAATCAATTGGATCAAAACGATACATAAACATTTCAATAAACCATGAATCACGCCTTTTTCAATATTGACTGATTTATTGTTCAAATTGAGAGAGTCAAAGGAGCGGGCATTCAATTTCTCTTTCCCTAAATCAATAATGTGAGGCATCCATGTCTATCTATATGGCAAATAAATATAACAAATCATGCCATATGTTGAATGTGTGAACTCTCCAATAAATTTTGACTAAAAAGGGGCTTTAAATAAAGAAAGACGGGGGCAAATCGGCAATCGTATGGTCAAATTTCAGCCTTTCCCCGTTTGGGACACCGGGCTTCTCGATGTATTGCAAAAGTTGACTATCAATACTGTGGTTTGTTTTTTCACGAGTTTGTCTAACCGCTACAGGGAATGCAATCCCCAGTTCTATTAAAATGAAAGGTTATAATTCGTCTGTTTATTACCTTTCAGACTTTAAACAATATTTGGTCTACCAACGAGATCGAGTTGGCAGACCGAGCTAGTCCTTGAATGTAGGGTTGATCTGGAATGCTATCTAAAAATTTGTCCAAGTCAGACTTTAAAGATGCTACCGGATCAACAAGGCCTACGTATTCCCTACGGATATTAGAGGGAAGCAAATTAAACGATGAAGGAGCCCGAGAAAGATGCAAAGTGGACTTCATTGTTTGATCCAGCCTGGATTCTCGAGTGCTTGAAGGTGCTCTCAAAATGCACATAAAGCCTCGACGGTCACTAGATTTGCCCCTAAACCCTGGGTTGGGACAAAGCTCACGGATATTTTTGAAGACGTACAGTATCAAACACCTTTCGTACCTTCTCTGAACACTGTACAGTCCCAACTTTTCTAGTCTCTCCCAATACGAGAGCTCTCTCATTCCTGTGACCTTCCTAGTGAAACATCTTTGGACTTGTTCGACCTTTTGCAAATCTGCTGAACTCATTGGAGCCCAAATAGGTGAAGACAGTCGACTTTGACATCCTGATACTAACTCTGGACTTGAATGTGCGATATATCCAACCACACATTTGAAAAGCTTTACCCCCTATTGTGTGACTTCCATCTACCAAAAAAACAAATCCAAGGAGACGTCTGATAGGGTGTTCAATTGGGCATTTTTATTACATACGATCTCAATAAAGCGACTGAATTCTTTAAATCGCCGAGAACCTCTGCATCCACCAATTATGTCATCTTTGCTTAAACCAAGGAAACGTTTTTTTCTAACCAAGATATAAATTTGTGTCTATAGAAATATATTGAACAAATTTGCTGAATCCTTATGGTACTTTTATTTTACTGTGTTGGATCTAACTAAACATGGAATGAACTATGAATAGTAGGTTAAGTGCAGAATATATGGAAGGTCACTCTGCTCAGTCCCTGCGTTCGACAATCTCACCAGTTCATGCTTTCTCGGTGGTTCTAGATTTTCGAATTTTGAATAAAGCAACTGAGGGGTTTAAAATGTCAAAATGTTATGATTAGTTAAAGGCACTCTGTACCCAAAGCCCTCAAAATATGCTGAAAATATGCAATCAAGCCAGATATTGCACTATATCAGTGAAGTGTGCCATTGCACATTTTCCCCCATCCCTAGTTATCTCATTCAAAAATACTCAATTGGTTCTTGCAAACTGAAGGGTTGCTTACAGAGTGGGAAAACAAAATTTAGAAAATTCAAATGGCCTTGAAAAAAGGCTAATGGCGGCGGTATGAAGCAACTTTTGAGAATATGTTCTAAACAAGGCTTGCGATGCTTATTGAGATCTGACTTTTTCATACAATGTGATCTCCATTATTCTCAATGAAGGGCTCAATTCGAGGCTGAACAGAAGCGTAACTCTTCATGATGAAGGCCAAGGACATTTTGTCCCACTCCTTGGTGGTGCTGAACTTTAGGGAGTCCACGTTTGGATGGGAAGTTCTGTTTGGCTCATGCTCCAAGACGCCCCAGATTTAAAAATCGAGTGGGTTCTCATTAGGACTTAAGATGGCCCGAAATTATTAGGCCAGAGGGCCGCGAAGTTCTTGGCTCATAAGTTTTGCGCCAGCTTGGATGTGTGGGCCGGGGCACCATCTTTGGTCAATATATAGTTGCTTAAGAGAAACTAATGCTTGAGCCAAGGCCAAATGGTATACCTCAGGATCTTATAGAATATATCTGCCCGGATTTTCTCTTTGGACTTGAAGAATTATGGTCCCATCTTCTTGCCATCGGAGGTCACGACGCTACGGACCATGATTTGGGCCTGATGCTTTACCATTTGATGCCCTCAACGTCCTCTATTAGTGACTTCACCAGGAATCTGGCATTTTGGTGGTTCAAACCTGCATCCTGCGAAGATCTTGTCTGGGAAGATATCCACCGTACTTCCAGTGTTCTTGCAGAAGCTGACGACCTTCTTGCACCTCTTGAGTCTCTTGAGCCTCCTGGCATTCATGGCTTCAATCAAACGGTACTTGTGTGTGTTGGCATACTTCTTGAAGCCTAAATCGTCCTGAATGGCGTTCCTAATGGTCTTCAAGTCCGCATTAATCTCGGTAGCCATCCTGTGCATGAACTTTGTCAGATCCCCTGTTATCTTGGCCTTGACTCTCTCCAACAAGGTCACAGTCCTCTTCTTATTGTGGCCGCTACGCCAGGCCTTCTTGAGGTCTCATCTGAGTCCTTCAAGGGTATTTTGGCGTTTTACAAGGCGGCCAGGGATACATTGAGGATGTCGACGATGAGCTTATGGTCATTTCCGTGAGGAGGTGATCGCAGATCCGTTGCCTCTTGGCTTCCTGTATCGCTTCCTTTCGTCCCATTGTAACTTGAGATGACTCATTAGAAAGGAGAGTATCATAGGTTTGTTGTTTGCTTATAGTGGGTTTTGATTGATCGAAAGATTAACCCGTAAATGCAAATTGCGTGAGATTCTAAATTTTGGTTCCCCACCCTGTATATGCTAACATTTATTTGTCAATTTGACGGCTAAGGAGCGGTTAACTCTTGCTTTGTCACATCTGACCACAACCTGTTACTTTATCGAATCATTTATGGTACATTTATACGAGATATACCCTATTTAGGCACATATTTTGACAAACAATTTGGGAAATATTTGACATGGGAAAAGGTGGACTAAATGCATTGTTTTTAATATGCATGTAGAGGTCTCCACAAGATTCAACGTCTGTTTTTTAATTCAGCGTGTTAATTCAATTCGTAAATGTAACTAAGGTTTCAATGCTTTAATGCATGTCAATATTATTTATGAAATAATTCAAATGGGAGATGGTCGTAGCGCAGTTGGTAAACGCGCGACCGAGCTATGCTCGCGTTCATAGGTTCAATCCTAGGTCTCCCCCCGCCTTTCATGGATCATCACGCCTCGAATGGCGCACCTGGAACCCCGAACGGGACAAGACCAAATTGTATAATAATGTTGTAAAATAAAAATATCCTGATCCAATGAGAAATAATCTCGCAATAAAGATTTTTTTTTTAAATCAGTTAAAGCATTGGTCTTGGCTAGAGGGCTCGTCAGATAAAAGTCACTCCAAGACTTTGCTTTGAACACATTTTGGTGGTTGGGCAGCAGGGTGTCGGGCTGATTGACTTCTCTTGCGTTACTCAGTTTCAACCAAAGCAGACAAACGAGTCATTAACTCACTGGCTCCCTGAATTCAGAACTTTATTTTCTGAATCACATAACTAAATGTGTTCAAAGTCGATCCCCATCGCACACACCAGGCAGCCGCGACGGAGCCAAAAAAATCTCAGAAATCTCTTGAGTGTCGTTTCTCTGACTAGCCCTCTAGTCTCGGCCATAGTCTGAAGTCATGGTCACATCTTCGAGATGAATCAACATTACTGATCTTAAAAATACAAGGGGGCCCAAACAAAGTCATAGTCCCTCTTTTTAGATGTCTAACATTTCTGAGATTGTTTGTCAAATTATGTGTCCAAAAATATCTCGCGTAAATGCACCATTACAATCCATGCCCGAACATGTTTTCAAGTGTCAGGTGACAACTCGGTTGCCTGAGAAAAAGCAAAATTTGTTTCGATTTGGCCCCATATTTTCCTTCAATTACTGAACGCCTTTGATCTTCATATTTTGCTTTTATGGGTAGTGTATATTTAATCTGTCCAAATCGTTCAGGTCCGGGGAAAAGCACCCCACTTTCCCTCAAAATTTGAATTCCGTCTGATTTTTTTGTGGACACCATGCAAGATTTACATATTGTAAAGGCAAATTTTTTGACCAGAAAAAAGTTTGAAGACAAATAATAAGACTCATAAAGCACAGAGCAAGTTACTACAAACAAAAAATCCGAAGAGCAGATACATTTAGCTCTATTTCCCGTTTGTAACAGAATCATAAGCAAAATGAGTAATGCTCATTTATAATGAATTGAAGAGCTTAACACATAAATTCAAAGTTGGCGAAAATCTTCTTTATGTACTCATTGTCCATGGCGGCCAAGGCGTCACCAACTGACGCCTTCAGCTTGCCCACATTGCCGTGGATGGTGGCACAGGCCTTGATCTCCACATGCCCCCATATGCTGAAATCCAGGGGATCTAGGTTGAGGCTGTTTGGGGGGGCAGACCAACTTTGACCAGAATCTTCTGAAGACCAACCTTTGTTCAAGGTAGGCCTAGGCATGTAGAATACCTTGCTGACGGCATGGAGCTTATGAATGTTGCAAACCGTGGTGCGGCAAATGCCAAAACTATTGACGATTTTGATATTAAGTTTGACCACAACCCCTCTTTGCAGTTCTTCCATATTTAAGAAGCTGTTTTGTCCGTTTTTTAATCTAGACGCTTACTATGCTTGGAAATGGTTGGCAATGATCACATGCAACCTATGTCTAAAGCGGAATGATTAGCCAGACCTACCATTGATAGAGTTATTGGGGCTGCAAATAAGTGTAGACGATAATATGGCGCACCCGGTACAATTAAGGACTTTTAAACCCTCGAACCCAAATTGGGACATCCCACTATACATAATATAAATGTTGTCAAATCTTAATCCAAACTCGCAAAAAAGATTTTTTTTTTTTTAAATTGTCCTTGTCATTGAATCAGAACATGACAATTTTCCATACTCTTGAATAGTTTTATTGACCATATTTTTGAGATTGATATATCCGGCTCATTTTTACAACAACAATATTTACCACCTCTTCTAAACCCGAAATTGGGGTCGCCATCGTTTGGAGTGTGATATAACGCCTAAAATTTCTAGCTTACTAGATTTCAATTAGTGTGTTATGGTCAACAAAACTACATTCCTCCTTGTCCAAATCAAAGTATGTGAACTATGTGTGCTTGATTTTTCTTACCTTGACCAAGACGTTATAGATGACAGACAGGTCATTGGATGAAAAATATAGCAATCAAATTTTCTCAGATAAAATGTAGGAACTTTATTTCTGGTTGTGCTCCGAATAAAATGCATTGTTTCTTTTTTAGGTCACGATTGAATTGGTTGTACGATGGAGATAGGTCTGTAATTAAGCAGAGAAGACCCTCAAAGAGCGCATCAAAATCGTCAAGACACTAGCCAAAGAGGTGGCCTTTTTCATGAGAACATTCATCGATGGATCG
Source organism: Tigriopus californicus (assembly GCF_007210705.1). Taxonomy (NCBI): domain Eukaryota; kingdom Metazoa; phylum Arthropoda; class Copepoda; order Harpacticoida; family Harpacticidae; genus Tigriopus; species Tigriopus californicus. The sequence continues at coordinate 6,566,221 of NC_081442.1, forward strand.
TTGACACCTTGTCCCAAGGCTAGAGAAGCAGCTTGGACCGTTTGAAGATACGTTTCCGCCATATCTTTGACTTTGGAGATCAGGCCCTCAGTTTGGTCGGATTTCTTCTCGCACTCTGCAATCGCGCGACATATTGTGCCGATTCGTTGAATCATTTTCACGCAATGCTCGAGACATTGGAGCAACTGATTTTCGCTTTCAGTTGCGCTTTTCACAAACAATTTAGAGGCGGTTACAAATTGTCGACATTCGTCTGTGAGTTGTTCGCAAATATGGTGATACGATTGCTCAGCCGAAGTCTCGTTTTTCTGTGTCGTCGGACAATTGTGCCTTGTCTTGATCAGCTCGCATGATTTCGACAAGTGTGAGACCACTTTCTTGATGTCTGATTCCGCTCGTTGGAAAACGATGGCGGGATTGCGGTGGCTTGAATTCAAGTTGGATGGAAACGTTTCGTCATCTACGCTGGTTCCCTCGAGGGAGCTCCCGTCATCGGGATCAAACTCGCTATTTGAGTAGAGTTCGACGGGATCCACTGAAATTGACGCCGGAAAGGTACGACCAGGACTGGATTTGAGATCTCGCTGAAGATCTATGTTGGCGAGCTTGGGTTTGGGCGGGGTGATGGGCAACTTTCGACCACTGACGTTCACCATGACCCGCTCAGACGAGGGTATAGTTTTGGCCGGCAGTTTCGGTTTACCCTCTTCTGTTCCAGTTTCACCCAATCTCTGGACAGTGTCCCCGTTTTCGACTGGAATATCTGGCAGGCTCCGGACAAGTTTGGTCACTGGTTTACTACTCCTTGCTGGTACAGCTGGTTTTATACTTGACTGAATCGTAGTATGGAAAGTGCCAGGTACAATATAAGTTGGAGTTGGGTGGAGGGGAGGCTCTTGGGTCGGTTTTACATCCCATGATTTCAAAGGGGACATTCTTGGAGGAAGCGAGGGAGGAATCTCGTCTACTTGTGATGGGTTAGAGGATACTTCAGGCTCAAGATTATTGGTTACCAACGGCAGAGAAAGCTGGGGTTTCAGACCGGACTGGATCGAAGAATGGGTGAGGTTTTGAGGGACTCGACTCCTTGCAAGGGTTGATGAGCGAGGGGGCGGCGGAGGAGGGGGAGGTGTGGCTGAAAAACCGGAAGACCCTGGTGAAGCGGGCATGAACGTTTTGCCCACTTGGATTGGCAGGGAGCTAGACTGAGCAGACAATTGTGATCCAGGCCCATCATTAGAGGGGCTTAACAGTTTCTGCTGAAGCGACGCAATTCGAGGAGATATCTTTTCCCCACGGTCATTGACAATCACCGCTGAGGTAGAAGTCGAAATTTGTTTGACATTTTGATTCACGTTGACCTCGTCCACTTCTCTGTCCATGTTGACTTTCGTAAGCGAGTTCTTAACAAATTTGTGCTCAGTTGATCCACTGGATGTTTGAAAGGATGCATTTTTTTCTCGTTCTGAGGACGCCATCAACGACGACGATGACGATGGCGACAAAAAAGATGTTGGGATGCGGACATTTTTGGGAGGCCTTTGAGGCAGACCCGTTGGAGGGGGAGGAATGATAAATGCCGACAAATCAGAGTGATCTCTCAAAGAGCCTTCATTATTGTTTTGAGGTGGTGGTGGCGGCACTGCCATGTTTTCAATAAACGAATCGATGTCCCGCATTTGATAGAGGGCTGCTATCCCCGAGGTTCGAGACTCGTCCATGTGATAAACATGATCCATGATGGCATTGGCAGTTGATAGTGTTGCTATGGATGGGAAAGAAAGGCAACGTAAATATTGGTCGTCGTCATCTTTATAAGGAACAATTACCTGAGTTCCAAGTGGACTCGTGATCACTTCCAAAGTCTTTGATGGATGAGATTCGCCCCAAATCAATTTCTAGCGCACGGAGTTCGGCATCTAAAGATTGTCGATCAGCAAATGGCGTGGGTGGGGTACTAAATGCATTTGATGTTGAGGTAGTACTTTGAAAAGGTCCGTCCTCATCCGGAGTCATTGGAGGAGGAATCATAGTCAGGTCAATGAGATCTTGATCTGCTTTTGCTCTTGCATTGGAGCGACCTCGAGCATCCTCCTGGAATGGTTGAAAAAGTTAATTTGCCGGATTGGAGAACTAATCGGAATGAATGCACCTATAATCGCTAACTGATGTGGTGCTAAGGTTACTGTGGGTGCTTCGACACTGTTGATGGAAACAATTACTCGTTATCTGGGTTGTTCTACAATAACTCGACCGGCAATAAGACGTGTTGATAGTGGGCTGTTGCCCTGAAACGAACAGGCTTTTAGCCTGAATCGAGTGCTGATTCACACTCTTTGTTTTTATAGGAATACTTGCATGTATTTGATCCAAAATGTATTTTATCCTGAACATAAGCGTCGTCAGCTTTGATTGTGAGGTAGACAACAACAGTTCATGTGTTACCTTCAATTTTGAATCCATATTGGTGTCCTGAACCGAAGCGCTATTCATTTCATCATCGGCATGAAGTCCAAAACTGGAATCACTCGGTTTCAGACGCTTCGTTATCACAACGGGGTTGACCCTGCCCTTGGGTGGGGACTCCGAATATGGACCACCGAGCTCTGGAAAGTTTTTTACGTGTGCGCTCTTATCAAAGGACAACGACTCGTTAACTGCTTGTGTGAGTCCTTGGGTGTAGTCATCGGAATCCTCGGCAACCTGCAATGCATATGGAAAATTCAAGTAATTTTGCTAAGCTATTAACGAGATTCCATAAGCTAACACAACATTTTAAGTGGTTTTTCTATGTTACGAATAAACATATGCCAGCATTCTGATTAACAATCACCATGACACAAATTGATCGAATATTTTCAACAGTAGTTGCCGAATTTGCCGAAGATGTCTTTAATAGGAAAACATTAATCTTGTCTAAAATCTTTTTGCATTATTAGCATAGTTAATGCTCCAAGTCAGTCAATAATCAATAGTGTACCTTGGAGAGCAATAGCAATGAATCACTATGCTTTAGTTTGCCAAAGCTATCCGCCGTTGCAGACATTTCAGACTTGAAAGTGATGACGCTCTCCGAATCTGTTCCAGAGCCATTGGAACTATTGGAACTTGCGCCACTTTCCAGCGTTTCTCCGGATGATCGAACGCCTTGTATAGAATGAGGTTTTGGCCCCAATCCATTGCTCGTTCTATTTCGAATGACCTGCAATGATGTGTGACCAATAGTAGTTGACATACCGGTACATGATAGATTTGAGAAAGATTATCAAATTATCTAATCTATTGTAAAATAATGAGTTGTAATTATTCTGAAAATACTTACTGCTTCATTAAGAGCTTCATTATGATGTGTTGACCTAATTAGCTGGCCAGTATCACGATTAGACCTGATTCTTTCCGGAACTGGTGAATGATGATTGACGGTTTTTGATAAACTCCTAGCAAAGAATTGGAACAATCAAGTAAAAATGCGTGCCTTGAGGCATTCAAGATACCTTTTTTTTGCCGAGCGAACCTGTGTGAAATGCTGCTTCTGGGGCTATCCAAATTAACGTTCTGCCGACTGTCACTGTCCTCTGATTCAGAGTTCAAGTGGCGATCTTGTTCATTTGGATTCTCAGGTAGTGGGACTTCATGTCCCTCGGAAGGATGCCTGTAAGGAGGATGCTCTCCTAGGTCAACCACGGGATAGTTCTTCGATTCAAGAGCATTAGTTCTCTCAGGAGATCCAGCATAGTTCCAACCAGAGGGGACCACAGCGTGCTTACTGCAATACGCAGGCGCTAAAAAATAAAAAAGGAGAAAATTATCTTCAATGTTACATCATAACCATGATCAAAGACTTGTGTTACAAATTCTAATATTTGCCAAGTACTTACCAGGTACTTGAGGGGCAAATTGCGACGGTTCCCTCTTTACCTCCAATTCCAACGATGTTAAGAGTCTAAAGTATCCTTGCAAGACCAGAATGAGCTCCTCAGCGTCATTATCTTCCAGGAGCAAAGAGGTGGGCTGAAATGATATCAACTATAATAAGTGTCCCCATATGAATTATTTGCTGACTACCGTTTACCTTCTTATCCATGTCTGTTGTGTGAATTTCTATTCTTTGAAACCTTTCTTCGTTTTTAACAGCCTCAATTCGAGAGATTTTGTCAATATCACAGAGGTTAATGGGCTGAAAAAGAAATGGAACCAGAAAGTAAGCGTTTGGGTTCACAAGTGAAAATAATGTTGCATCCACAACTAATTCACTACTTAGGCCTCTTTTTCTTTAATCTACTCATGATATGATGTCGGTGCATCAAAACTACTAATCGTCTTCTTTGCTCACTCTTAAACGATGGAAGTAAAATGTGGTGGTGGTCAGAGTGCATACCACTTTCACAAACTCGTCAGACACCTAAATTGAATTATTGTCCCCTTTAAGAGCGCATGCTCGTACTAGAATTATAAATCGACGTCAAGGTTCTTCTTACCACATTGTGTCCCATGTTGTTAATCTGGCTCACTCCAAACCTTGGGCTTACAAGAATGGCCGATTCAACGTTTGACTCCTAAAATCAAGACAATATCACATTTTCAGTTGCGGACAGATGAATAAAACGATTTGTGCGTAAAGATGAAACTTACATTGATGCTGCTGGAGAAACATTTTGCCCCATAACTGGGAAGATCACTAATTATCCTAAGGTAGTGCAATTTCGCTTGGAGAGGTGTAAGAACTTTCTGGGGCGTCGATGAGAGTCTCTGATTGAGCTTCAGAAAATGGGCCAACACTTTTCTTAGTTCTTTGGGCTTCATGGAGTCTCCCACGCTTGAAGGCACAAATCGGTCCAAGCCAAATTCCCGTCTGAAATAATGTCCGCCAAGCATGATTAGTTTTTATTTTTTGAACTATATTTCAGCAAAGACTCGATGGATCCCATTGAGATCCAAGCTACTTACTCGACCATCTTGATTGTCACTTTCGTCAGACTTTCATTGTTTGATAAAAGATGTTGATGCATTTGAAGGGCTGCTAACTTGAAGGCAAAGTCATATTTGAGCTCCGGAGCAAACCGTTCTTGCATAACGTCATTGCAACATTGAACATAGAGATACTCGAAAGCCATCGGGTCTTCACGGAGGAGCTCGTACGCATCTTCAGGCACGAAAGTCACGCGGAACAAACAACGCAGGTTTTGAGAACCAGGACGGGAAGCAATCTAGAGAACAAAGACATGTTCAATCCATATTCAAACCTTCCTCCGTCCACCACAGGATTTGCATGGATCCTACTCACCATGGTCAATCGCTCCTTGGGATTCAGGATGGTCAACTTGTTTCGCCTGAGACTTTTGATGTGTTCCACCATCAAACCAAAGCTCTTGGATGACTTTAGGCCCAATTTGGCTTGCAGCGAATTGATCACATCTTGAACTGTGGTCGTGGAGTCGTACTTGAATGATTTGGTCTGACCATTTTCCAGGAACACTTTCAAGACGTTTGGCATCAACGGAAGCACAGAATCATTGGGATGGGTCTGAGATTGGGACGATGGCTAAATTAAGAGACCCTTTTTACATTCTGAGCCATCATCATGGCTGATAATTTGATCACCTACATCATTAATGTCCACGCTTTCGGCAAATCGTACTCGCGATGGTTTGGTCCTTAATTTGGCTTTCTTGGTTGCTGATAACAAGGCTGACTTACGCGTCGAAGACTGGATGGAATTATAAAAAAGAAGAAAAAACTATTGATTTCGGACAAAAATGCAAGCTGATGATGAAAAGCACTTAAGCATATTCCTATCAGAACGCTTTGTAGACACTTTTTCATATTCAACATTTGAGAAGTTCTCATTTTTAGCGTAAGAAATGTACGTAAAGAAGTAAAAATAGTAGAATTGAAGAGCCGGAAGATCTTGTCAAATTTGCTCTACATATTTCTCTATAAACGATAAAGATCTTGTAGATGATTAATATGTATAACTGTGCAGTTTTCGAGGTTCGAAGAGAGAATGTTAAAAAAATGAACAGTGTGGAATACAACACATAATTTAATTTTCTATTTTGGGTTAATCTTGTATCGGCCGGGAGCTTAAATGTACAACTTTTAAAGACTTGCTTTACGTGACATGATGAAAAAGACAAAGGATTAAATTTTCAATGCCAGTTTCAAATAAAGGCTTTATCTGAGCCCCATTTATAAGTCCATGGTTGCCAGGTTTTTGGAGCAAAGAATTGCTGAGTGACTAAAAAGATGCTACCAAACATAAACAGTTGCCACATTTGAATACATTAATTTTAAGAACGATGGCCAATGATATAGACCCTTTGTTGAGCACCCCTTCTTTTAACTTAGTCCCTGACTTGTCATTCTGGTGTTATCACAAGCGTTTTTGTCCAAATATACTTGAAACGGAAATCTAGATCTAGATTGATGCATTTCCGTGACTCAATAATAAGAAGACTACAAGATTGGAATTACCATTTGAAATGGCTATTTACGTTTTTTGAAGCATTTAACCCAGATGAACGAAAAACCTTGATATTGAGCTTTCGATGAATTTTTTTAAGGCCTGTGCCTGTCCATCATAACTGACAAAATATCTGATTGCCGTAAACATTTTCAATTTCATGAATTAGATGCTCTATTCAAGGGTCTGTCCAAGTCTATGGTCTAATGAGATATCGGATATCAATGTAAATCTCGTAATGAATTTGAAGAAGATTGTTTTGAACTTGCGTTACCCCGAAGAACTCACGATTACTCTAAGCCGTTTCCGTCCAACGTTATCGTCAAAATGAGAAAAATGGTGAATTACGAATGAGACTATTCGAAAGTGTGTAGCCTTGATTTATCAGCTTAAAGGGACTATCAAGGAATATTTGCTAGAGTATTCAGGTTAGCGTTAAAAACTCCTTCCAAGAAGTAAGACAATCAAAATTGTCACTAATGAATTCCTCTTTCCCATCATGAAAAGCCGGCTACCAATCACTCTTAGGCAACAGAAACGAATTCAGTTGCTTACCTCTTCAGAGATGTAATCAAAAAATTCTAAAATATTCACTTTTGCTGCACTCTGAGAGCATTGGCAAGTGCACGTGGCATTTATCTCGGGCTCCATTAGAGGTGCAGTAGTTTGAATGTACCGTACTGAACTAAAATCATGTGTCATTTTTCAATTCCTGTCTTCTCAGAAGAAACTACGTAAGTCCACAGCAGAAGAATGAAGCCAAACAAAACGGTTGGCCTTGGAGGATGTGGGGAAAAAAACCTTCGAATTTCGTAAGCCGTAATCGTGGAGTGTTTAAAATCGATCTGTCTCGGTAAATTTTTAATGGAGTAATAGTAATAGTATATCCCACTCAAATGTATTCTTACGTTGTCCAGAGGAGGTTGACAAACTAAGAGACAGACGGACTCTGTGGAATTTCTGACTAGTCGGATCACATGATCTCTTGGGGCGAGTTTCACATCTTCCCCATTGATATTCAAAATTTGATCACCAGGCATGAGCTTATCCACGCTTGGACCCCCTGTTGTTACAAATCTGAAAAAAAGACGGAACACAAGGCTTCAAATGAATGAATCTGGTCGCTATGTAAGTGATACAACAACACCTTCTTAAACATTAGTCCAAAATGATTAAATTACTCAGGTGGGACAAAACACCTCATACTCAACAACAATTTGCTCTATTGTCAATCAGCGAATATGTTTTTGTTGTCAATACTATCAGAAGAAAAGCACTTTTGCTAATTTAGCACTTCACCATGGAAAAAAAACCCTGGAAACAACTACACATTTAATGGACCAATTTGTTTGGAAATGGAACAAGCCACTCGCACAAAGGCTATACAGATTTGAATTTGGACCTTGGGTAACAATGTCTGTTTTCGGAAGGCATCCATTTCAAGACAAAATGAATTCATCCACAAAATGAATTCAGAGGGAAATATGTCGTATTCACATTGGAAAGTACGTAAGTTTATCTGATTTAATACATTACATTTTGGACAAGTGTATTTCAGAGCTTAGATGGACCAATTGGTTTGCGTAAAATGTTCCAAAGCCGGCTGACGCTTTATTTTGCACATTATTTTGCCTAACCCTTATGATTTTATCAGAAAGTGGCCAGAAATCAGCTTACCTGACAATAACTGGTCTTTCTGATCCAGCGACAAATCCAAACCCGAGTTCTGGATCGCGTTCCAACGTGATTCGGCGAGGTTTGGAGGCCTCTTCGGCCTCATATTTATCCCAGACATTGGGCGGCTCGTATGTGGTGGTTTTGCTGAGGTGGCTAAAAGGAGGGATCAAAGAAAGGCCCGTTGTGAATTTGGCTCGCTTGGAGTCAATGCACTCTGTTAATGCTACATTACTTGACATAATATGTTCGTCCATCCTTGCTCCGAGCACTTTCCCAGCCGTAGGGGAGATTACTTTGCGAGGAGTCCCAAATATCGATAGGCGGTAACCAGCCACTGGTGTGGGTGTGATGGCTGAAAATTGAAAGGAAAATTGATGAATTGGAGAGTGTGCATAGCCGTGAAACTCCTTCCTCATGATTGAACGCAAGGAACTAAAATGAGATTCAGTTTGAGGGATGACATAATCCATGAGAATATGTAGATCAAGCTAACCATGACTCAAGGCATATTCTTTACTTAGAATGATTAAGATGTCTTGTCACTTGATCAATTTTGCAAAGTGAAATGAAAATTCGTTGTCATACAGACATTGCCGGTTCAATCTATCTTGGTAGAATTTCGTAGACTGGTAATAAGTACAACCTAATTTTCCCAAGTTGCTAAAGACCTTTGTGCCTTGTGCTAAATCTAAAACGAGTTTCATTTATAGCTTTCAGAAATGATAGACCTTTTGCATTCAAGATATTGGACTCGCTTTGCGGCTCTTTGCAATCCAAGCGTACAACGCGTGGATCCAGAAATTTAACTTTTTTTCGCTCACTACCTGACACGACTATCTTGGGTTCGTCTGGTGATATTCCTCTCCATGACTTCTAGATTATTGCCCATTTCCAATGGAAAACATCCATGGACAAGTGAGGGAAGAACTTGTTTCCACTTGAGACTTTTCACATGTTTAGTTCAACAAGGAGAACCCCCCCGCACCAGGTCAGCGAAGACTGTGTGTAAATATTCAGTCATTTCTCTCTCACTGTCCTTGATGATATATAAACAAGGATGAAACTGCCTGGTCCCGATGACCGTGTGCGTGCTTTCCCTCTGTCCCACATTTCACCTACTTTGAGTTCTGACTCGTCCGTCCCCGTACTACGGAAGAAGCGGAACGGCACTGCTCAAACGTGCATTCCACGGACTCGCTCAGCATCAGTCAGTCAGAGTCAGAGGGGCCTTCGATCGAGTTCAGGTCTTCGGTTCAGTACGTACGTCTGGAGGCCGAGGGAGCGCCCTCTCCTCTCGCCGTCCATGTCTGTCCATGTCTGTCCTTCTCTCCTTCTCACTGGTGTTCCTCGCTCGATCGTCATTGGGTCTTGTCGCCCACCCATTCGCAATGTTCCCTCGAGGTGAAGGCTGAGGAGACTTTTTATACCAATACTTTGGGAACATTTGGCGAAGAGGGTGGAGGGGGAGGAAGGGGAGGAGGTCAGACCGCTTTCGGTTCGGTTCAGGCGTGGGCTTTATCACTACTGAGTTGCGGCTGGTGTGGGCCACACGACGAGGCCAGGAAGAAAAGTGAAAGCGAATCATCGCAGGGCAAAGCGCGATTTTTGCAATCATGTGGCGTTTTTTTGGTAGCCTAAAAAGGTAGCAACGCTCTAGCAGTGGAAAATTGACTCCGGGTCAATCTTAAAATGTATGGCAGATCATGTTGACTAATCCAAGGAAGGACCACGATGCTCATGCCATCCTCGAATGGTAATCACAGGTCATGAACATTGAACACGAGTTGGAAACATAAAAAGTTGCAGGCAAATCTCCCCAATTGCTTTTTGAAGTTGTGCTTTGGTATCATTCGTGATTGATTTTAATCTGTACGAGTTCCCTGTTCAGTTGTTGGTAGATGCCAGTATTTGAGTCGCAGATAAAGATTTCGTAAGCATCATAAAATCAAAGCATTTCAGACTCCCGGTTTTTACCCAAGAACCCGACACACCTGCTTTATTCTTTTTCAAAACATTAAAGAATGAACCTTTTCGTCGAAAAGTCGGACGATTTATCAATCAAGGAGTTCTTAATTGTACTTGCATGAAGGCAGACACATGCAATGGACTTCTACAATTGTAATGCCATCTCTGTATGTAATTTTCTGAAATCGTGTTTACATATACAAGCATTGATATGATATTTGCCATGACCTTGCCATTGAATCGAAGCACCCTTTACTCTCAATTTCCTTAGTTAAAAGGTAAGTTGTCTTACTGCTTTGGGAGTATTCCTGGCCATAGGTATGTCATGGAAATTCGAGTTTTTGCAGCGAGCGCTCTTTTACTTACAAAATCTATAAAATATTGCATCTAAATAAGCCATCACTTTCGGACAAATTTAGTTTAGGGGACTTCACTTTCCTTCACTTTTGAGTAATGAAAAATGACATCAATCCATACATAGTTGATTGTGGACATACGTTGTACCTCTGACAGATCCGCATCAACATTGCTGAAATCTTGGACCCGATTCGGTCTCAATATTGAGCCCTTGAAACCCCCTCAGAGAATTCGTTCGCGTTCGGCAGAAATGAAATATTTCATCTTAGATTTCATCAAGGAAATTAATATGCAAAGGCAACTAGCCTCTTCAAAGATGAAAGACATTAGCCTAATTCTTGGCCCATCTATAGAGGTCAATTTCTTCTTCGCTGGGAAGTTTCGCTTTTGTTATTACTCCAAACCACCTAAAGCACCGCACTATAGGTGAGAACACAGTTTCAATGGCATTGAGGGCCCAGCAAACTCAAATTCTAAAGAACAATTATATATTTTCAACAATTTCACACTTCTAGTGGCTATAACGAATTAAGCAGCCTTTGTAAACTACCATAGCAAGTTCATCGAAACTATTATGATCGATTATAAAGCGGCATATTTTATGCTTTATGTCAAGATATTTTTTAACTTGGTAAAAAGTAAAAAAAAATATCAGTCTTCTCTTCACCCATAACAATTTGAGAGATTTTTCACATTGAGTAATATCCGTTTTCACAATGATCAAACTCTAAGATGGGACGCATATTTGACTCATTTGATTTTGGAGAACCACCAATTTCTTTTGAAATAAGACAAGCAAGACTAAACCCATATCTTGGTGTTCCATTGGTTTACTTTAAAGCGCAATGTTGTTATGTTTCTGTTTCACATAATGCTTCGTGGAACCTTCGTCTTCACATGAATATTAACCAACTCAAAAAAAAATTGAGCCGTAATATTTGACAATGCCATCCAGCTATCAATTCTGCATTTACGTTTATGTCCACGTTTTGATTCTTTGTAAAACGACCAACTGACCTTTACCTCTAAAGGTTGTTAAGATGAGTAAAAATGCTACCATTCATGATTAGTGTTATTACAACGACTGTAATGGATTCCTAATTCTATTCGAAGATGTTGCTTTGCATCATGCACATATATCATTTGTGTTGCAATATTATACCCATTACGTTCGTTTTAGCTGTATACTCCTAAGGTTTTCTATTTTTCGTCCTGGAGTGTCGATGACATATTATTTTGCGAGCAAGTTTTGGTCACCTTTTTCGGTAACGGAGGACCAGCAGGCTTGCCATTTGAATGAAGTCTTTTTGTTGGGCGGTACGATTCTAAACACAGAACTCCCTCCTATCCGGATCACTCCAGATCGTGATTACCTGCTAACCCAGAAAAACATCATTTGGATCTATCTGCATAAGCCAATATCTTTCGCTTTTGTCTGGTATTTTCACGTATTACTCGACAATGCTCTGATCTCTGATTTGGCCACATTCATGCGACTATTTTGGCGAGCCTTTTGTAGGCTTTGTTTATTTGTTAATGCATGTAGTACATACATCGTGGCACTAACAGGGCACGATTCGTGCCAATTGCGCTCGTCCAGGTAAAGAAACGCTTCTGGGCCTTCAGGTTACCTCGTGTACTCGTAGAAGAAGTTGTGTAGTAGTACTTGTAGAAACGTCTCATTGAATCGACACTTTCCCTGTGTGTGAATCAATTGATTGTCGGTGCGTTATTTGAATGGTAAGTCAATGAATGAGTCGGCCTATAATTCATAGTTAAGATCCATTGTTAACCCATAGTGGACTGGACTCTCCAAAGTCCAGTCTTTCCAAACACTTGCGTCCCAGAATGTGGGTTTAATCCCAACTCATGAAATGGGTGAATGACCTTCGGAAAGACGGGTCCAGGGGCCGGAGTCGAGCCGTTCCATCGCATTTAAGTCTTGGGAGACGGCACTCCAGTTGGCTCAGTTGGCTCAAAGATCCCAAACGGGATTGTAAATGTGCGATTTTGGCTTCTGGCAGTCCACCCTGTGGTGTGGGTCTCGCTCGGCTTGAGCTCGAGGGTCCCGACGTCAACGTTTGAATTGAGCGAATGAAGATACATGCGATGACGTGTTCTTTTAGAGACCCGAAGTCGTAGACCTTGTTGAGGTAGATCTGGGCCCGCATGGCATGCCCGAAGGCCATCTAGCCGTTGTGCGAAGTCACTGGACCTTTTTGTTTGTCCCTATGCTGTGCCTTAATTTTGCCCAAAGTGCCGCTTATTTCCACCAGGGATGTTCCTGATTTCCCACGGTGGGGCCCATTGTGGGAGCTGGGGTTGTCATAGTCGAACGATTCAGTGGGCCGCACCATCAGTCCCGTGGCTAGGTCAGTGGGCGTGGACCACGCCCCAAACCCAGCCCTCGCGTAGTTTGCCAACCCGGTGTCTGGGGAGATTTCACTTGGGTGGTGGTGTTATTGGTGATCGAACCTCAGCTTCCAATCCAAGATGGGGCGTGGGCTTTGCCTCAGGTAATCATCGTGAGGGACCAACCCATCAAACGGCCACCCATCACAATTGTCTATGAGTTAGCAGCGACGCTCAAAACGGGCGTAATGTCCCAATCACTACACTCTGTGCATGTCACTCTTTAAAACCACATTGACTGGATCCAAACCTTTTCGTGTCTAGCCAATTTTGATTTGAATCTTTTTCAACGGCTATTGAATACTCGTACATGAATATCTTTTCCTGGAGCCCTAGGAATGAACTCTACTGTAAACGAAGCAGATTATTGGGGTTTATCAGAACCTGAGCTTTCTTTATGACATAAAAAGAATTCTGCTTCTAAAACAATTTCAAGTTGGAGATCTTAGTTTCGTTTTGAATCGGGCTCTAGTTAAAAGGGGCAAGATGAAGAGGAGTCATATTTCGTCTTCAACCAAAGTTAAAATGTCTGCTTGAAAAAGTTCAGCGTGTTGATTGGCCTTTGATGTCGAAGTAGGGTAGATGTTTTTTTTTTCTGTCCTCAAAGTGCACGTTTTTCATTTTGCTCGCCCTTTGTTCGTTGTGACTTGTCTCGGGGCTTCAAAAGCCATAAAGCGATAAGGATGAGATCACTATTTTCGTTTCAATCTAGGATTTTCAGTTACTTTTTTCGTTTGACTAACATCTGAACCGCTTTATTCAAGTGTGATCACACATTTTATCCAAGAGTCGCACGTGTTCCAACGACTCTTGTCTTCATTTCAGTTGCTAAAGCCATGGCTCGACCTTTGGTTCTTTGTGGTCCATCCGGGAGTGGAAAATCTACTCTGACTAAACGCCTCCTGGAGGAGTTTCCCGATCAATTCGGGTTATCCGTCTCGCACACCACCCGGAGTCCACGAGCAGGGGAAGTGGAAGACGTTCATTATCATTATGTCGCCAAAGAGGAGATGTTGAAGGCCATAGCGAATGGAGAGTTCATTGAGAGCGCCCAATTTTCCGGCAACTTTTATGGCACCAGCAAAAAAGCCGTGGCCGCTGTTCTGGCCAAAGGGCGAATCTGTATCCTCGACATAGATGTACAAGGGGTGATTCAGATCAAGAAGTTGCCCGAATTCAAACCCTTTTATGTTTTTATTCGTCCTCCGAATTTGGATGTGCTGGAGGCTCGATTGCGTGGACGTCAAACAGAGACCGAAGAAAGCCTTCAAAAAAGGCTAGCAGCTGCCAAAGTTGAGATGGACTACGGCAATGATATTAATAATTTTGACATAGTCATCGAAAACAATGATCTGGATAAAGCTTATTCAGAACTCCGCGAATTCCTGGCTCAAAATGCTTTACAGCCAAAAGCCAAGTGACCTAATCATCGTGCTGTTTTCGTGAGCATGTTTACCTCTGAGCCAAACATTTTAAATGCCAAATAGAACCATCATTACCGTTGAAGACTTCTCGCGTTGAGCATCATCGAAGATTGGCAACGCTAGCCTTTCCCATCCATGCGAAATGACCACATTTGGTTAGAAGATATTGTCTTGTTCGCCGACAATAATGAACAAGAATACATGTTTCATAAATCTTTCTTTGAAGTAAGCTTACCATATGTAAAATAAATGCTTATACATTTTGTTTGTTTACGGCGTTCAACATGTCTTTCAAAAAAGGCGTCACCTATAAACGCTCTCGTGAAGGTGGACATCGCTGATAATTGGCCTTGTCTTAAGAAATACATTATTGCTCAGCTCAATGTTTCGTTGAGCTGTTGCTGTTTAACTCGTTAGCGGTGGATAGGAGCAACGCAAATTGTAAAAAGCAACATGCTTTTATTACCTAACACACAGTCAATGTTCTTGTGATTTCTTTTAAAATCTAATTTTTAGTATTCCAATTTCTTATACAAATGAAAGTGTGTGTGCCCTTGCTTCCCTCTTTGTATTTCCTCTCACTGATTTATATTTTTAAGTACGGTTTTTAAATGATACAGCCAAGATCCACAATCATATTGATTATTTGATGGGTTACTCGTGCATAGAGCTCCTGTTTTTGTATCACTTATTAGCAGGGCTTGACTTGCAACTCGTTACTTTTTGAGTAACGCTACCGGTAACGCGTTACTTTTCTACAAACGCAACGGTAACGGAACGAGTTTTTAGCCTCACGTTACCTTTACATTCTTTTTTTATCAAGAGAAAGCAAAAATGTATGAAGGTGTCCTCCCTAATTTTTACGAGTTTTGCCTCAAATGATTTCTCTTAATT
Organism: Tigriopus californicus; assembly: GCF_007210705.1. NCBI lineage: Eukaryota > Metazoa > Arthropoda > Copepoda > Harpacticoida > Harpacticidae > Tigriopus > Tigriopus californicus. The sequence continues at coordinate 6,581,413 of NC_081442.1, forward strand.
TTTACTGATGGGATTAGATAAATAATCACGGGAGGCTGCGACTAGGGTTATCAATTTACATTTTCTGTGACGTATGACATACTCCCCCTCCTCTCCCAATGGTGAAGTGGATCAACGCCTCGAACGGCGAACGGCGCTCCTAGAACCTCGAATGGGTCAGAACTAACACCATGCACGAGTCATTTATTAATACTTGTAAAACTAACAATGATCCAATGAGGAAAGTCTCGCTATAAAGTTTATCATTATTACTAGTTGCATGACGGAAATCCGTAAGTTAGCCTCTAAATGTATCCCTAATTTTCCTCTCTTCAAACTCGTGGACTACTTGTCTTATGTTAACTTTTTTCAAACAATGAAAAGAAAGATAAACAAATGCTTGCCCAACTGTTTCGAGTATTTGAAAAAGGATTAAAACCAAACAATCCTTAATCCACGACCCCGTGCATTCTTGTACCCTTGTATATTCGTCATTTGTTTCACGTCAGTTTTTCGTCATTTTTCAGATTTACAGATCTCACATCATCACACACTAACTAAACGGTAAAAAACTTATAACACGTTTTATGCATCTTTAGGGCATTTTTCAGCAAAAGTATTGGTAACGGTAACGCATTACTTTTTTCGGTAACGGTTCAAACCCTGCTAATTAGTCATGCGTAGTGGTCTACTAAAATTCAGTCTGGTGGCAAAGTTGTGCCCACTCAAAATCAGAGGGATTAAAAATTTTCTTTCCTAGCACAACCTAGCTCTTCTTCCCTTTATCTAAGTTTTGGGGTAAAATCCCTTTAAAGAACTCGTAACAGCCAATAGAAAAAGGTTTGACATTTGGATAGACGTTTGGTGTTACCAGTATGGTCTGAGCTCGAGCCTCAAAAGGACGGACAGCCATCAGCCGGTTGGTCACAACAACCCGCTGGACTACAGGGTTGCTACAAAGTTCGCCGGCGATAAGTTTTAGTACTTGTAAATCCACCGTGGCCCAAATTGGCAAGTTGGATTGGCCTCAAATTTTTGGAGGAAAAGTGCTCCTAAAGATCATATAAAAATGTGGAGGCACTCGAATAGGATTAAAGGCTGCCTGGGAAATATCACCATTAAAGCTGTGCTTACCACAGGGAATGGAGTTTCATCGTCTCAGTCAAATTGTTCGTGGAAAAGGAGGCCAAATGTATAATTTTACTAATAAGAAAGGTTGATGACAGTTCAAACATCATCATAAAAAAGTTTGATGAATGTATCTCATATGGTTTTAGAACTATTTGTATTTCTAAGTGCCGGCGTACTTTGTGGTACCCTGTAGTTTGAATCCTTAGGTTTCTTTTGCTTTTTCTTAAGCATTTAAGTGGCCGGAACTAAAAATGTTTGAACATAAAAAATTAGCAAAAATTAGGCACCCGTACGCACATTTCCTTCTAAAAATATCAATTACCTGGTTTCCAAATTACTTCGTTTCAAGTACTTTAAACTCCTTCTTTTAACAGAAGTGATTGAGTTTTGCCATGCCTTTTTGACTTGTTCAAGATTTACGCTCTGACGTCTCTTAATGAAATTGCGTTATGTTGGTTTGCATATCCGCCCATCCATTTTCACAATTTAAGGAAAATTTTCCAAGAAATCCCTCACGTCATCTCGAACAACTGAAACGTGCTCAGATTGATGGAATTATCATAAGAGATGGGTTTACACTACCACAATGCCTGAATGGCATTTCCTGAAGGCTGAGTCAAAGATGAGAATTTTGGGGCAAACTTCCTTCAAAAGTTGATTGAAAGACTGGAGGGTACTTGAAGCAAGCATCCAGGTGTTTTTTTAATGCAAGCTTAAATCATTCGTAATTCAAGGCATGTTAATGGTTAAGAAAAGGCAAAAGACACATATCGACCCAAATTAGTCCATCGGTAATTTTAGTCGAACCGGCCTATGCATATCCATTTGCCGCTGGTGCTCAAACAATACTGGAATCACCAAGACCTCACTCCCAACTCTAGAGCAAAATTGAAATTACGAGTTCTTCATACTTAGCATTTTTGGCTGGTATTAAGTCCCTGAAATGGCTCTTTTGAGGCTATTGTTTGCTTGATAAACACCATCAGATAGAGAGGCATGTTTTTTCTCAATTGTTTTGCGTGAACTTAAGGATATATGTATACATAAATTTTATATTTTTTCAGTTTGCCTTTCAATTGTTTGTTCCGGGGTCTTTGTGGTCGAATGAAAGTCTTTTTTCATTATATAACCTTGGCGGCTTTAAACAAGCATTAGATACAAAGAGGTACCGGGATAGTGTCCGTCGTTTTGAAATCTATAGCGCCTCTAGATATTGAAAAAGCTTTTTTATCCCTAGAATATGTAAGTGAAGAGCGTGAGCTCCCCAATGGATCATTTTTAAGATGGAATCGTATTTTAATATTGCTAATCATATTTTTAAAGATCTATCCTGCCAACATAATCGTTCGACATGGAATAAGGTTTTCCATTTTATCCTCACTCAAATGAATATCAATATTTTTAGAAAAAAACAACTTATGAATTAGCTTCCACTAATTCAAAATGACAATATTACTGGTTTCAAAGAGAACAAAATAAGACCTTCATTCTTCTTCTTCTTTCTTTCGTAGTTTGACCTTTTTGCAGCTCACAAGTCCCAACCTTTATTCGTTAGTGTTATTCAACTGGTATGAGTGAGACTCTTGCTAAGAATTAAAATGTTGCTAGTGGGTCAAAATATAAGACAGTTTTTGGTTGGACAATACCTTATTTTTCTTGCTATGCGTGATTATTGCTCCTTTAGTTTGAACATGATTAAACGCAAGTAAAATCTATCTGTTTTCAAAAGCTAGAGAAGAACACGTGTGAGGATTCTTAGTTGATTTGCATCCCTGTTCAATAAAGAAAAAACCTTCATGTAAAATTCAAGATTTTACATAAAAGAAAAGATAATAAAATTTCTTCTAAGCTTTTCAGTAACAAATTCGGCACAACTTAAAATCAAATTAAGTGATCGTATCTTTCTTTATCCCAGGACTTGTTTTTGATCTTTGAAAACACAAAAAACAACTAGGTGATGGAATTTGTGTAAATGGATATCATCAGAAGGCAGTTCTACAATCGATGATAGTCGAGTGAGTGCATTGTTTGAAATGAAAGTAATAAGTTATTCGAGTGGACGGCCAACCAAACAACCGAGTAGTTCTAGTCCTGATGGGAAGAACAGATTGGAATACAGGTCCATCAAATACTTCTTTCTGTTTTACGGATTTTGCAGACAATTACAAAGAAAAATGTCATTTAACGTAAAAATTGTCATGTCTAGATGAGTGAAATCAAAACATGACAAGATATGGTCAAGAGCAATGACAAAACATTTGGTTTACCAACCAGTTTTTACATGCCGATCTAAGAAGCCCTTTACATAGGGTTGGTCCGGGATTTTAGACAAATTCTACCTATTAGGTCATAAACAAGAGGACTGGGACAGACGTTACAAAGAACCGTCTGAGGTCCAACGGCAAGAGGTTATACGTATCTACATACCCTGACATAGACATTCGTTCTGGTTGTTTTTTTTTTGATAATATTTACAAGCACAGTAGATCTACAAAGAATACCTTATATTAATACATTAAGACGGATGTCTTCTCAATGTTTTGTTCTTGGTGTGTTTCCCAACAAGTTTTGAAATCTTCCTGCCTTTAAATTTGCGACGTTTTTTCGAACTTTCTCCGAAGTTGTACTATAGATGAAGCCAGGGCATTGAAGAAATATTACATCAATTTTGAACGTACACCATCGAACATATTTTGTTTGGGGGAGCTCCCAGGCTATTCCCCCTTCCTCTTAGATAATAAGAAACCGGCACCAAAGCCATCAAAAGTCAGCCACTGTGGCTTGACGTGGAGCGGGTTGAAATTTTTGCAGAAGCTTGGACATTGACTACGAGGGGAAATGTGGGATCGATGGAAATTGAATCGAAATAATACCTTAATGGTCAATGGCGACCGGAAAGAATTTATGTGTCTTCAGCAGGCCCTTAGTTTTTGCTCTGACATCAAGACTGTACTCAACTTTTATTTTTCGAACATGGTTTTGATGGCACACAACGGGAGGGTTTCCAATCTTCTTTAGGCTAAGATTAAATCATTCGCAGTACAGTATTACTGGACGTAGTATGTGTTCAACAGTTCCCCTTAATGAAAGCTTGGGGTTCAAGGTCAAGCAAATTTTTGAGCGGGGACAAACATTGTCAGGCACGGCCAAAGTAGCCCTGAATTTAGTTCCACCAAGTATTTTTCCTAAATTTCACCTGAACATTGCAAAAATCCTTCAATTTCCCCGAAAATCCTCATTTTTTAGGTTGTTTATGGTTAAAATCCTGAAAAAGTCAAAACCCAAAAAGGTCAAAACGATTTAAAACTTTATTTAACCCTGAAAAATATCTTTCCGACCCCTAGTTATGATTGATTGGTTTATTTTCATTCGAAAACAACAACACTAAAGAATTCAAACTAATTTTGCCCCTAGGTGCTCTATTGGATTGGAGTTGTGCATTCATAAGTAATTCTAACAAATTAGTGAGTGTATCAAATCACATCGCCAGGAAAGGATCCTTCCCACAAAATTAGAGCACAATGACATTTGAATAACTTGGAAAATAAAAATAAACGCATGACGAAATATGAAATGCCAAGCTGAACAATCCAATGAAGTAGGCGCAAGAATTTGAAATCGAAATTGGCCAAGAAATAATATAAAAAGACCGTTTAAGGTAAAAAATTACAGTACCCAATGACAAGGTAAATAAACATATCTATTGGTAGGGGGACCAAAAGGGACATGTAATGATATTTTTCACCAAACTGAAAAGGCAAATTATTCTGTTCTGAGGACAATGAGGCTTTTTTCGTCCGGTTGGCCTTGATTGCAACTTTGGAGAACTTTGGAGAACCATTATGATTTCATTAGGGTGTCCTAATTTTCAAACTTTCTCCGGTTCGAAACCATTCAGGAAATAGATCTACTAATCTCTAAAGGGGATGGCAAAAATGTATACAGCACAAGGACTGCTTATTTTTTTGGTCTTCAAAAGACCATATTACCATGATAAGGGAATTATCGTTTAATGCAAAGCCCTGACAGATTTGCATTGCTTCATTCGACATTCCTTCAAAATGTCAAAAAAGAAGAACTATTAAACTGAAGTCATGCACGTATATGTGTGAGTTTTTACTGTATATTACATATTACTCAGGAATATGCCATCACAAAATCATTTGTATTGCCATCTTTTAATGTAAGTTGTTGAATATTTAAGTTTCAATGAAAGTGCACAATCTAGTAGGGTCTATTGATTTGCAGATGCTGCTCCAATTTGGGTTTGAGTGCCCTAAATTTTCCCATAACGTCACATTTTATTCTCGTGAGTCATTCACCATCTGGTCAATTTTCGGGCAATGAAACACCGACATTCCTGTTATAGCGGAAACATGAATGGGTTTTCCTGGATTATGCATGAATTTTCAATGCTTTGAAACTTTGTAGACAATAAACGAGAAACAACTAACTTCCTTTTTCCTTGGGCACATGGACCATTCTTATTGATCTTTCTTGTCAAAACTTTCATTGTCACTCAACCAGTCCAGAATGGAGACATTACAATGTTAATGATCGACATTTCCAAGCCAAAATAAAAGGTAATAATAAATAGCCGTGTGCTAGCCCTATTGGCGCTACTATTGCTTGCTAATACTGTCAAAAATCAAATCACCATGCACTTACTTGCAATAATAAAACCTTCCCTCGTGGGTCTTGTGACAAGTCCAAATGGGGCGGTTCTCCCTGTGTTCATCGATCTCGCGCTCTGGCTGCGTTCCCAGCCTGGAATCGCTTTCCACGTCAGGCTTGAGGCTAGGGTCCGTGCGAGCTTGATGAGCAGGGTGAATTGGGTGGGCAGTCCCCGATTGTGGTTCGGACTCCTCTTGAGATTGCTCCTCGCCTCGAGACATGTTGCTTTCAGAGGCGAGACACGCTGGGCCTCCGTCATTCGCTTGAGGGGGCTTCGAGTACCAAGGATTTTGAAACATTGAATGAGCCCAAAGTTGTTTGACTCCACCCTTGATCTGTTATCACTCGGTCTCACTGGATCTTGACTGTATATCGCTATTTGAATTTGAGGCGGTCTCGAGCGACACACTTGGACCGAACACCCTGTTTCAAAGGTGTTCCACCAACATGATTAGGTTTCACTCCCCCACTCCCTCAATCACACACTTACTCACTTCCTCACGTACTCACTTAGTCCCTCACTCTCACTCCACACACACATGCACACACACCTTTCTTTCAATTATGTCTTCTTTTAGCCTTCACAGTTATTTGTCCACTTTTCCCTTGGATTTCATCGAATTCAGCTGCGCATCCCTTTCAACATCTTAGTGCTGTACTACATATCACCTATTTCTCCCATAACCACTACTACTACTACTACTACTACTACTACTAGTTGTGCGTGTAGGAGTTCGTACATGATGGAATGAAAACCCAGGCAGTGTTTGAAAAACGGTTCTACATTGAAGTTTTGCCAAGCCTCTTCGGCCTAGGCTTAATCTTCAGCCCTGCGTGCGCTGGCGCTGCATTATACTATTTCTTACAGGTTTCGACACATCCACCACCTCTTGCAACAACAAGAACCACTACTAGTAGTTGGGATATGCCTCGGTGTAGTAATCTCTTGAAGGAAATCTGTCGTCCACTCGTAAAGGATCCTTTGTACCTGCTGCTCACACACGCACACTATAGTGTCTATCTATCCAGCCAACCAACAGATCAACCTACCCACCCTTCAACCTAGTAAGTGCACCAACCTTCTAGGCGGTAGTAAACCAACCAACAACCAGCCCGCCACACAACCCATATCCCACTGATATCTTTGCAAATACCGTAAATAATGCATGTACATGTGTATACCAATGCACAGGTTTGTAGGTCCAGCATGGCATACAGTTCCTACTGTTCAATTCAATTATTGTTCTTGGCCATCTATTTTCTCATGCCGCCGTGGTGAGATTTCAGATGCGATTGATCCCATTAAGAATTATTGCGACAGCACTTCTTCATTAAGATATGCTTCAACTTGTTGAATCTCAGAGAGTTCAAAGATTCACAAAAGTGAAAGCGAAAGATGTGCACCCATTTCAAAGCCTTCTTTTTCTTCCCTGTACGGAAATATATCTATAGAACGGGATAAAGAAAGTTTCCATTTAACCCGATATTCTTTCAATTCTGAACGTCATTGCCGTTTCATAATGTTGAGGCTATGACATCCTATGTATGATACCTAAGCAGTTTTAGCTGGCCTGAATTCTCGAGGGCTTGAAAGTGCTCTCAAAACGCAGGTTAAGCCTCTGCGGTCACTACACTTGACCCTAAATCCTAGGTTGGGACAAAGCTCATGAATGCTTTTGAAAACTTACAATATCAGATATCTTTTGTACCTTCTCTGAATACTGTAAAATCCCAACCTTTCTAACCCCTCCCAATACGAGAGCTCGGTCATATCCTCAATTTTCCTAATAAAACATCTTTGGACCTGCTCGAGCTTTTGCAAACCTACTAAACTAATGGGAGCCAAAATGGGCGAGTCATATTCAAGATGCGGCTGAACAATCGACTTGTACAGAGTTAGCATCGTGACACTATTTCTGGACTTGGACTCTGGACGTGCGATATGTCCAACCACATGTTTGAAAAGCTTTACCAACTTTCAACTGGATATGCTCATCGAACTTTCCATGATCTTGAAGGACTACACCTAAATCCCTTATGGATGAGACCTGCTGAATGCCCTTACCTTCATCATTTAATAGTGGAGTGTCTAATGGTGTCGACCCAAAAGTCATTGAACGGAATTTCATTCCATTCAAGGCCATGTTACTCGCAGCAAACCAGGAATAAATTTTGTCTAGGACCTTTGCCAGACAACCGGAATTCTGACCATTCCAACCAACTACCAATTTTGTATCATCAGCATAGGAAGAGATACTGACATTATTACTATCAAGCACTTATTTGGTAAGGGCAGGAAGCTTTTTCCATGTTTGACGACTTGAAAAGAGCCCGGAATGTCTTCCGTCTAAATGAGGAGCTCTCTATTTTAGTAGCTGATCACTGCTGCATTCCTCTGGCTAGCTTGAAGGTATTAAACTATTCGCCAATCAGTTTTCAATCACTGAGGGATTTTTATTGTTATGATTTAACGATTTTTTATAACCATATAATTCATTCCATGTGCTCAAAATTGCGAAAAAATTAAGAGACATCATAGGTTCACACTCCAACCAAGGGCATGATGCCTGGCTTGCGAAGTCTGCGACAAATGTGTCCTATCTATCAAATGCAATCTAGTGAAGCGTAGGACAATTTGTCAGAGAAAAATAGGCAGGCTCTGGCCCCCTCAATCCACGGAGAGTTTAAGTTTGATGTGAAGGTTTAAGAATGTATATTATGGTAAAAAATTACTACCCTAAGAATTTTTCGGTATAATCATGCTAAGAGTCGAGTTTTTTAAACGCTCTCACCTCCGAGTTAAGGCTTGGACAGTACCCAGAATGAGCATTCGCTCACCACTTTGCCGAGTACAGTTTCATACCGGTTGACATCCAAGCCCCTAACTCCGAGGTACGACCTTTAAAAACTGGACTCAGGTCGTGAAATGAGATTGGTCTACCTGCACAGCAATCAATTAATTGAACAATATTCCAACGGGCTGCGTCATGTGAGTCTGAGAGAGTGGGATAACATTCAAAATGATTCCTTGATCAATGAAGAAAAAGCAGGGAGGAGAATGCTTGGAAACTCCGCTAATCAATACTTAACGTTCCCCACTTTAGTATTATTTACATTCCTGCGAATTGATTTCCAGATAAATGTTTGGATCATTGTCAAATAGTACAACGTCCAAGGAAATATAGTAGTAATCGCCGAACACGACCCAGTATCGTGTATTGTCAACCAATCGGAAGTCATTCATAGAACAGCCCTTTGGATTATACAGATAAGATGAAATGACTGAGTCCTCCCTCCTTCATTTATGCATTTATACCCCGTTTGCTTGTTCTTTGTAACCAAAGTGAAAACATCGCCCTTTTGGTCTCCCCTCTTTGGCCATTTCTGTCCATTGTTTGGAAGAGTTTTCTTTATTTCCTCCTCTTATTACTTCCTAATTGTTTCAAATCAAAGTGGGACAGCATTAAAACACGTCTTGGTGTCCTGTTGATCCATAGATTTCTAGACACGGATGTCTGACGACCGACCACTCGTTTGGTAAAACAGTCTAATGGATGGTCTACTGGGAATTAATCACAAACCGATATTTTGTACTGTTTATCCAACAGAATGGTCGATCGTCCGACATCCAGTGCTTAGAAATTTATGCCTAATCCCTGGATGCCCGCCGGCTTTAATGAAAGCGGTTTTCATTTGTATAGAATTGTGCCTCATTAGTACTCGTAGAAAGGAAACCAAACGCCGTTATAAGCCCAGTGATTGCGATAGGCTGGAAAGCATGTTCCAAGAACAGTACATTTCTGCCGATTGTATTTGTATTTCTTTTTTATTTTACGGATTATTGCTTTCAATTGTTTCAAATCAAAATTATACCTTAGTAACCTTATTTACAAAAGAAAATGCGTATTCAACATTTTTCAACAAGTATTCTGTTTTCTTTTGCCAAAGGATAACCACAGTAACGTAGGTTTGCTTTAGCTGCTCAGCATTCCATTCATTGAGAAATGTGTACTAATCATCCAGGATCTTGCTCCGAAAGGCCCCCAAGGTGTGCAGGCCTCCACGGTGTGCGAGCCTCCTAGGTGTGCAGGCCTCCTAGGTGTGCAGACCTCCAAGGTGTGCTGCCCTCTCTCTGGTATTGGCCGCTTGTTTCAGGGGTAGCTGGGACTAAAAGTCGAGAGGCTGTGGATTTCGGGGGAGTTGGAAAGGGCCAAAAGTACTTGACTTTTAGGCCTGGTCAGGCCTAGAACTGGTAATCAATGGGCGTCGAAATTAGACAAATTGGTGAACCACAAGAACTATATTCTACATACGCGTATGTAACCGCCTGGCACACAGTTCTCAATATCTGCTGAGAGAATCAAGACAGTCTGCGTTACTGTTGACATTACAAGTCCCCCCAAAAAAGGTGGCCGCACAAGATGGTTTCAGTGATAATGTAAAAAGAACTGTCAGATTCGGATGAAATTTGAGACCTATTCATGATATGTGTACCTTTAAACATTTCAAGTCTTATTGTTATGTATTAACGAGCTAATGGCATGTTTTTATCTAACCACAATTATGAAAATGAGTAAGACATCTCAGTTTAAAAGTAAAACAAAGAAAGGGAAGAAGTTTGACAAAAATCTACCGGACATAATTTCTATTTCATCACTTGCGCGCAAGGTATTGAAAGCAATTGCTATTACTCGGAGAATACGATCCTTAAATGCAGAACATAAAAGCCCCTGACATTAACAGAGACAGAAATGTCAAAGTGCCAAAAGAAGATGATGCCCCATTGGTTTCCGACGCGGTCTTTGGTTTAGATTCAGAAGGCCAGGGTTCAGCCTTTGGGGGCAATGCTGCAGTACCATCACCACTCCGGTCCTCATGGTGATCATCATCGTTGTTGTTGTTGTTGTGGCCATCCACTGTTTGGTCATCCCTCGGATGCCCGTTTTCGAGTGTGAGGGTTTCAAGATGGCACTCATCCAGTGCTATGTTCCGATTGATGGATCTAATGATGTCTGCAGTGACACTCACATGAATATTTTGAATCTTCTCGGCATGTTCCCGCCCTTTGCACAACGCCAACTGATGTTTTTGGTCCTGGCACAACGAGAACATTCTGTCTAGCTCTGCGCACAAGCCATTTTGATCCAGATCGCCTCGGTTTGAGGCGGTCACCAAACTGGATTGAGAAGATTCCACGCAATTCTTGAAGGCTCTCTCGGCCTCTTTGGTGTCTGATTCACTACACATGGACGAGGCCGCCACCACGTCTTGGATTATTTGGCTTTGAAGAAAGACATACACGTTAAATGTTGTAAGTAATAGCTTCTTCATGGTGTCAAGGCACACCCTTCAATGGGACTTTTATGGTCTTGAATGCAATCTTAGTGAACTACTTGAGAAAAAGAGGTGCTTGTGGAGTTGCAGTAGGATTGTAGTATTGGTAGGAGCTTGGATTCGGTTGGAGGTGCGGCGACCACAACGACGAGACAGGTAAGTCGGTCAGTGAGTGAGTCAGGCCGTCAGGGAGTCAGGGGGAGGAGGCGATTCAGGTTGTCAGCTGTGAGCCGCTCCTCCAACGGATTGAGAGGATCGAGAGGATCGAGAGGATCATGAGGATGAGGATGGCCAGGGACTTGAAAATCGCATGGTGCTCTACTGAACGAACCAACGAACGAACGAACGAAAGAACGATCGAAAGAACCTATGCCAGGCTATTATATCCGAGAGCTGTAGTTATAGGTAGTGGGCAATTCAACAAACTCCCTCAGTCCAAATGGGAGCTTCATGCTTGGTGCAGATTTTCTCTTCATTCCCGACACTTCTACAGTCCTGCTCGATCTGCTAATCGTTAGAAAACGACAATTTGGAAAACTTGTTTCAATCACCACACCAACTTCCCGAGACAATTGATGCACAACAATGCCTTCGTTTGGTGATGCTTGCCTCTAACTACAGTACACACTTGTAAAAAAATCATTAGGCATTTTAGAATGGGTAAACGCCACTGAGCGAGAAGTAATATTCACTAAAAACACGTAGGGTTCTTATCATAATGCAAAAGAATTGATGTATGAAGTTAGGCGATCCCTCCTATGAACGGAAGCTTTCAGCTTATGTCGTTGACCTCAGAAGAGGGCTGACACTTTGGCAAAAATAAGGAATTAAGGTGGTAAGGGAAGTGATCAGAAAAGGCTGAGCAATAATTGTTAACGAAGTGGATCAGTTACATTTGATAAAAAGCCAGGTCAAAGCAAAAAATACCAAATGACGTGAGGTCAATCTAATGAAAATCACAGTAAAAATCTTCATCTTGATGATGTTTGATAATCTTGTTGATGAATATATTCCCCCCTCCCCTCTTTACCTTTAGGACGATTTTTGAACGGGGCTTTTTCAAAGATGGAACCTTTAGCAACGAAGGACAAAGAGACAGTATTCTATAATGAGAAAATAGCTAGCTTGAGATATCAGGATGAGCTTGGACCAGGCCTTTTCAAAGAAAACTGGATTTATTTTCCCCATGGTTCGCGATGGTTCAAACGCTCGTTCAAATTATTCAAACGACTAAAATGCTCTTGCGTCGAAACCTAACCATTCACAATTATTCCTTTACAAAGAAAATGAATTCGGCATTTCGTATAAATTGGATTTATTGCTGTCACTGCATGGACTGTCAGGAGGACAATTATTCGGGTAGTTGATGATAGGAATTGGTTATAGTAGAATCATGGTTATGATCATAGGAGCAATAGTTATAGAAGAAGTAATAGAGAAGGAGAGGTGACTGTAGTACTAATAGTTCTAGTAGTAGCAATAGTAGCAGTAGCAGAAGTAGTAGAGGTGGATGATGATGTTGATGTTATTCTTGCCGTACACTAGAGTTAGTGGCAAAAGTCTTACGGTTAGTATTACCAAGTACTGATATTAAGAATAATACTAGCAATGAGGAGGAGGAGGAGGAGGAGAAGGAGGAGAAGGAAAAACGCAACCGTCCTAGACACTTTCAAAGACAGTTATGGGCTATCTTCGGATGGCAAAGGAGACCACATTTTTTCTACTGGAAAGATTGTGGAGTCAGAAATGTTAAAGTTGATCACCAATATTTGAATTGATATCACATAAAAAGCTGAAATACATGATGATTGTGATATTGGAATAGGAATAGAATATTTGGTTTCAGTTTCAGTTTACTATGCCATTTGGGGTGATTACTACGCACTGAACTTTACCCTAATAGAGGGACAGTTTGTTTGGGGAATAGAAATCAATATCGTTATTTTTAAATATTAAATCTGGGATCTATGAAAGCTCGAAGAAGGAGGGTGATAGTCTTTGGTAATGAAAGAAAATTTGAAGTTTATGTATGTATGAAACACTTGATAGGGATGACGGGATGGGTTGGGGTTCTAAAGTCAATAATCACAAGATGGGGGTTGAAGGTGGTCGAAATTGGAGCCGTCTATCAAGTTCGTTACCCTTCACGACGGGTCTCACGGGTCTTGAAAAAAGTTACAGATATTGTGACACTTGTCGTTACTACCTACAATTGTTTTGTACTGGCATTGGATGAAGTCCAATAAGGTTTTAAATTTCTTGTCGCTGTTTGTGTTGTGTTTCGTGATGGTGTCTGCATTGTCATTGTCCAGAACAACTAAATTGCGAAGGGGTAGTGGTAGTCGTAGAAGTAGTAGTCTCTTTGGTGTGGCATGTGTGTCAGTTGGCTAGGGAAGGGGGAGGGCCTCATTTGAGGTTTGAAAGAGGGATAACTAGGAGAACTTTTCGTTCGGAGAGAGTCCGAGGGAGAAAGAAGTTGCTGATTTTAGGATCGTGGCACTCGACAGGTCGGATTGAGGTACTGCGTCAACTCGATAGCATCTTTAGATTGACCGAGTAATCATGAACTACAATACGCATCGTGGCAGTTTGTGGAATGTGGGTGCGTTGTTTTACTGCAGCAATTGAGTCATAAGGCAAACAAATTTGTTGTTGTTCAACAAATCAGTCAGGTCCAGGGTGACTTGAGTAGTAAAGGAAGTTAGTCGAATCATCTCGATTAGGCGGCAATGGATGCGCATGATTAGCCTAAACATTGACAATTAAATATGTTGTTTTTTTCGCAGATTAAGGCTGGTAGGGGGTAGGCTCAAAATGGCTGGAAGATCTTCTTGAGCCAACTTTGGTTGGTTGCATGATAAGAGCTTAGGATTCAAGCCCCACAATGTATTTTGCTACTATCTTCAACTATCTAGAAAAGTTTCGGGGCAAAGCGAAATATTTGTCAACGTTTATCGCTGTGGTGGTTTCAAAAATCGATTACTTTTTTGTCTTCATTTCTGACCAGAAAGAGCAATTTGGCGCATTTTCTTCACCTCGATGATGACGATGATACGAGCACACCCTATGTGAGGAGTGAAATTACTTGAGCAATGAGTCCAAAGCGACTCGGGAAGTCCGTCTAGGTTCTGCCATTTTCCACGTTCACGATATTGAAATGCAAAGAATGGCAGAGTAGACGATAAGGTACTTTGCGGAAGCTAACCGGTAATGGTTACTCGAGATGAAAAGACTTGATCTCTTGGCACTGTATAAGCGCTGCCAAACGGTTGGTGCTAATTTATACCTAACTTGAGGGACAACTGATATGTTCAAGAGCGGATGGTAAGTGGAGGGCTCCATGTACCCATGGACCAGGATTGCAGAGTTTTCGAAGGTAATAGTTTGGCCCGACTGCCCCCTCTTGTATGGCCCCTTTTCGGAGTAATACATTTGATTGAACCAATACGAAGATGATGTGAATCGTCCTCGGTTAAAAATCATTCCCACGGCAAAATAGGCGTCGTGGAGATTGAAATTGAAAGGCACGCTCCACATGACAATCAATCGAGTATCAAGACGTTCGATTTGCCAACTCACTGTTCCACAACTTCCGGTCGCCGTTCCAGACTGGAAAGGTAAAGGAGGTAAGAGTCTTGGAAAATATGAAGTCTGGGTGGGCATTCGTAACGAAACTTCATTTTGGGCGTGGAGGGGGAAAACGAGATCTCACCATCACGAAGACGGTGAACTCAGCTCAATCTAACTTCAATTGGAAACCGAATTTCGATTGGCTTCGAATCGTAAATGTTAAAAATAGAACAGTTAGCTAGCTGTGATGGCACCTGAACGGTACACAACTTACTCAAGTAAGCGAGCCTGTCTTACTTTTGTAAATGAATTTGGTCAAACTTGCGTCTTTTTATGTGTAAGAAGCTAATGTAAATGAACGAGCTGTCTAAGAGGTAATGTGTAAAGGGTGAGAACTTTCTCCTCAAATGTCTAGGGCTCAAATCAGGTTACTGGAGGGAATCCTTTTTAGGGAGGCGACCTGGTGTAGTGGTTAATGTGGTTTCCAAACATGAGAGAGGTCCCCACTTCAAATCTTTTCTCCGACCTTTCTCAATGAAACAATTGGACGCTGACCACATCCGTAGACGAAGACACCGGACATGACACTGTCTAACGGAATTTGGAAATAGATAATGCAATTAATGGCTGGCTAGCCCCTCCGATCGTAGGACCCCAATGCAAAAAAAGTCCTACAAGGCCTTAGTCAATTAGTTCAGCATAATAGAAAAATTTAACAACACCCATGAATTTTCTCACGCACATGGTTTATAGGACCCTCGCCATTGACACAAAGGCGAGAGTTTTTCCCGTCCTACTTTTGAGCCCCAATGTTTGGAACCCCTCTTCAAGCGATGTAGTTGTACTGAATGTGGAGCATTTCTCCTCGTCGGATCTTATGATTGACTCAAATGTCTTCCTCAATCACAATGTAAGGTTGAGACGGACGAAGAAGTGTCACGAGTGGAACATATTTTGTAGGGACACTTTGATCTCGAGTTTGACCCAAGGTTGGACCAAAGTTGAGCATAATCCCATTGAAAACTTAGGATAAGACGAGCACTACTATTCTTTTATCCAACAGGTCTGGACGGCGTTCGGGCTGAGAAAAAAACTTTGAATCCTCTCAACAACCAAAGAGGGTACTTGCTTGACCTAAGACTTTTGTCCAGATCGAACGAGGTGAATGGCCTAGATGCTCAATGCTCATCCTTTTTGTTGAAGTAACTTTGAAGTGGCAGAGCAATCGCAAAACGCAAAGTCCTCTCTTGACAACTTGGTTGCGTGGTCCTTCAACATGCCTACGCGATTTAATTCCGTTAGATAACTTGCCCTAATGTCGATTTTCTTTTAAAAGTGAGAGATACGATCGGTATGCCTAACGGTTATTTTCAATTTCAAATCATGTTGATCCTGTACTACATGAGCTCAGTTGGGCAAGATTGGGATCGATGTAAGCCCGTGGTTCAATCCGATATTGGAAGGTACAGTTGTAATCTCACCTGTTTATGCCCGACCATGATTTCTCGAAAGCCTGGATCCACATTAGTCGCCTGGAAGTCTTCATGAATGTAACCGCAATGATTGTGGGACAAGGCATCCTTGAGTTTCCACGCTGTCCAATTCTCGACATTGATGATACAACGCACGGAAAACTCTTCCATCAAAGTGGCATTGTGGCGAAGATTGACCAGTGTCGTATTTTGCATGGAGACCCCATTGTCGATTAAAGATTGATTGGCTAGTCTGAAAATTCAATTTAAGAAATAAAAGTAAAACAGGAGGACATGTATAAGCACATGCATTTACTTCTGAAATAAGGGAAAAAGGGCGTTCGTATTTTAGCTTATTTTGTCAAAATTACAAATCAAATTGTAACGAAAATCAATTTAACGATAAATTGCTTCAACCGCTCTCTCAAAAGCAAATGGAACAAGACATTTTCAGTCCACCAATGGCAGGAAAAAGAGAAAGTTTATCAAACTAAAAAACCGCAAGTTCTTTCGTTGACAGGGAACATAAATTCCCACATGTTTTAAAGATTTGAGTCATGATGAAGTATCGTTAGCTTTATAAAACTTTGAAGGTATTTCATTGCAATCAAGTTTGCACTCGGTTACATGTTTTGGGGGAAATATATGCATCGATGAATTTGGGCTCAAGCTGAAGTATACTTGATTGTAAAAATGTCACGATTAGGATGCTTTTCCTTCCATGTGGGAAAGCTGGCAAAACCATGATCAAATCAGCTTTTCCTTCATGAAGTTTAGACATTTGGTTCCGGTTGACGCTTGTGGCCGATTGACATGTTAGCGAGATATACTCATAATGCATTATAAAGACCTGAGTGGCTGGCCACATCAAGCCTGTACTTACAATTTGGAGACATATTTATGGTCATAGGCCATGGCAGTTAACAGGCATTTAATGAGGAAGATGCCCCAAACTTGGAATCCTACATTCCAAGGCTTCGGATGACGGTAATATTGAGGATGAGTTCTGACCTCACAACCTCCACGAGGCATTTTTGCTTGATCTTCTCAGGTCCAGCACGACCCACTCTACTGGGCATCACCTCCACCAACAACGATGACGATGACGACGACGACGACTAGGACAACAACAGCAACAACAGCTAGGACACCTTCAGAAAAGGCAATCTCCCAACAAGCACGCCATTAATTAGGACACTGCTCAAGATCAATTGGCCACCACATTGGGAGTAGCAAGCAAGCGAACACAAATCTGACGAGCTCCCTCCACCTATGACAACGAAGATGACGATAATGAAGATGAGGAGGATGACGAAGAGGATGAGGAGGATGTCGTCATGTCCGACATCTTCTTCCTCAGACGAATCCAACACAACTGCAGCATGAGCCACTCGAATCTCCGGAATCTTGCCAATGAGTTAGCAATGATGACGGTAGTAATAATAATGGTGAAGATGATGATGATGATTGTGTTGTCGTTGTTGTTGTTTTTGTTGCTGGTGCTGGTGGTAGTGTTGCTGAACACTGAGGCTACTTCCGTTATGGAAGTGCTCGATTAGCATGAGCTCCATGGTTTCACCGACACACTAGAGACATGAGACACATGAGAGCGGATGCAAATCAAACCCCTCAGCCGTGGGGCGAGTCACTCATTCGATCATGGCGAGTTTAGATTTCATTCTTCTTGTAAACGCACAAGGAGGAGGAGGAGGGGAAGGAGGAGGAGCAGGAGGAGGAGCAAGAGCAAGGGGCACGAGAACAAGACAGGGAGGCACTTCGAGTTCGGTTCAGGTGGTTGTGGTCACTACTTGTGCAATAACTGTGTTTTCTCGAAGAACCTGGAGCCTTGCCTTGTTTTGCCTTCCTGATGCTGTGTTGGTTCATTCATTCGCTCATGCAGTCTGGTCTCTCTTCTCGTCGTCAATGACAAGAAGAAGGCAGAAAAGAAAAACCACTGCACTGTTGTCAGTAGGTAGGTAGGTTGGTTGGTTGGTTGTTCTCGTCGTAGTGGTTGGTACTCGAGTATTTCTATGGTTCTCAGTAGTGGTTCCTCAAGAAAAGAGAACGGGCCAGAAGTGCCAAACGTCGGAGCATGGCGATATGCCCAGAGACTGAATAGAGAGTCCCGACTCCCGATCGTGCTCGGAGGGCGAGAGAGCGACAAGGCTCGAGTGGCGTGGGACCCATTGGTTGATGAGGTTCCACTAGAGGGCACAAACCGCCGTTCCAACCAACGGGCCAACTCCTAGCACTAGGACCAGTAGTAGAAGTAGTAGCAGCAGTCGCACTACTACCAATACTCGCAGTTATGGTTGTAGTGTTTGTAGTTCTAGTAGTTCTAGTGGCTCTTGTCGTAGCGATGACATTGATCGAAGTGCTCAGCGGAGGCTGCTGTTTTTATGCTAAACTGGTCCATCCACGGCCGTCTCCGGAAGCTTCACGCACGCAGGCGAACGTACTCACCCACTCGTCTACCCTCACGTACCCACTTACACACATACGCACATACCGATGTACGTGGACTACGTGCATGCATGAAGGTAGTAGGTGGAACTGGCTAGCGGCGGTAGTCCTCGAGGCTGAGGCTGCTGCGCTGACATCATACACTCAAATCACAAACGGAGAAAAGAGCAGCAAATCAATGCCCAGCCAGCTAGCTACCAAACTACCCAGCTAACCGCCACGGAGACAGCCTTCCTAATCCCCCATGGGTGGACTCCATGGACAGACCGACGGACAAATCGACTAACGGGCTATACATGCAGAGATCAGGCTGTCCTCAAGTGTCAATCCACTTGTCACCTAATATCTCCGAAAGTTAGTTGGTCTGGGACATTTTCTTTTGGGATTCTGTTTCACTGGCGTGAGATCAAATGATGCGAAAATGTTTAATAATAAAAATCGAAACCGATTCTTGTGTGTCCGGGCAAATTGTTTTTGGTTCGGGGATGATGACCCGTTTGAAAACGATTGATCTTTTTGAGTCAAAACGAGTCAAATTGTAAAGGGTATGCGCAAGAACCACTGTACATAGTATGGATAGATTATGGATGGTTTAGGTTGAACATTGACGACTTTTAACCGAGTCATTGAATTGCGTTGTTCTTCGAATGAGGCTAGCCTCCAGTCGCCACAATTACATGCATTTTAATGGTTCAGAGTGTCCACTGTGCACCACAAGATCGTCGCCGACTGCATATCCGTTAAATTTTGCCATGGTTCATTAATAATTGTGGAACATTTTGAGCAACTTTTTAGCGAGTGATTTTTTTGGATTTCTAATGAATCTGTTACCAGAGTATCTATCCACTTCAGCTTGACCGCAAAACCAAGTCCAAAGTTCTAGCGGATCATCATCTGGCCGCTGGAGGTAGCAAAGTGTCAAACTTGATCAGCCTGTGCTCCAAAACTCGAATTTTTTCCCTTGTTGGTTCATGGCCGTCTGCTAGACATGACACGATTTTGTCACAAAGACACCTCCAACCATATCGATTTTGTTTTATGAAAACTTAACCTTTTCGGGCCTCAACTTCGAATGTTGAAATTTTTTGCCCTTTAACAACATGTGTTTCCACATATGGCGTTCAGAATGGAGCAGGTTCGAGCCCTTTTATTGTGGCCAGAACTTCTGTTCATCCTAACAGCCCTTGTTGAAACTTTGTGTGTTATCAATTGTGGACCCGTGCAAAAATAGTGGGCTAAAACGAGGCTCACGGTTGAAAAAACTCTGCTAGCATTTCTAAGTAAGCCGTGGACCGAGTTTTGGCATGCCCATCTCAAGACTCCGGCTTGAATTGAAGAATTGAATAAGCTACACAAATTCAACACCCTTTTCGGTAGGTATGCATCCCAATACGGCTTTTCATTGAAGTTTAAGGAAATTTTCTTGAATTACTTCCACCCTATTGAAGAAGATATCGTAATACGACATAGAAGGAATGCTCTGTGTTCTCTCAGACATTTTTGAATCGGTACGACATCTATTACAGGAAGAGGTTAATCATTAATTATCGCGACGAACATGGTGAGGATTGATAGCAGTCTCCCAGAAAAATGAATCTTATTCACTAATGAACTTTCCTCCACGTTGAGACAGCTCCTTTAAATAGGAAACAAAAATCCTATCCGTAGCTAAACTTCACGTCAGGTCGAATGATTCGTACAACTGTCAATATTTGGAAAACTTAGAAGTTACCCTCAGCTGAAGATGCTTTGACCTCAACGAGCTCGCATTTCAGTTATCCTAAATGAATTTGAAACCTGTTGGTTATTTGAATTAGTAAAGGCAATTCAAAAAGGTGATTCATTGTTTGTCAAAACTGCCTTCTTCTCTTACTTTTATGGGTACATAATACGGCCACAAAACACCTTACAGGTGTGACCATGAGATAGCCCTCTTGCGCCAGTGGAAATCAACTCCGACTTTGACAGTACCCACAATGTAATGCTTGATGGAAAAAGCCTTCTACTCCACTCACTGAAATCGAAGGGATTCAGATGTGGGATAATATGAGGCCAAAAGCATTTCTAAAACTCGACCTCGCACATTCCTGAGTCATTGTGACAGGATGTCTCTTGAGGTATAACAGAGTGAGGTGGGAGGGGATCTCCGTTGGATTGGAAAACCAAACATCTCTCACTACTTGGTTGTATGACTGGATTGATAAAATCATGGAAGTTTTGAATAACTCTGGCAACGTGTTTTGGCCGAACTGCAGCAATGGCGAAAAAACTGATAAATGTTGACCAAATTAGAATTTCTCGGAAGTAGGACGATTGAGTCTTTAACCAGATTCACTCATTTCCTTTGATGGACGGAGATCTAAAAATAACCGTTCGAATTGATACTCCTATAAGTGAGACAGACAGTGTAATCTGAAGTTTTCGCACAGCCTCTCATTCAAAGCAACTAATGTAGAATGGTCGAACGGATTGATCGAACGGCATATTTAGACTGGTCTGACCTTGTTTTAAAAGTAATGACACTGCTGTCAAAGTGCGGATTTTCAGAGCAATCCAGTGTTTTAGTTTTCCGAAAAAAAAATAATGAAACCGACCCCCAAAGAGAAAGTAGTGATTTGAAAGGTTTCAAGACTTTCCTGTTTGGATCTCAAAGCATTTATTTTGGCTATGAATAGGAGGTCCTTTCAAGTATATTTTATGAAAAGATCATGAATAATACCTTTGGTGATCAATGATAATCTGTAGTCATGGACTGTCGCCAAGGGCGACGACGTCTCTAGTAGGTGGAGACGTAAGGCGTAAGTAGAAATGGGCAGGGTTTATCCCAATCAACCGAATTTCACGAAAGTTATACAGCTCTGATTGACAACAAAAGTGCTGGTCAGTTTTCAACTCAATCAGACGACATCCATACCAAGATCAATGAGATCTCATACTTCAGAACAAAAGGGCACAAACCAAAGAGTTAGTCCCCACAATGAATTGAGCTAGGCCAACAACATATTTCAAGAACAGATACTTCAAGCTCAATGAAGACGGGCCTCGACTTGTCCTATGAGTGATGAACATGAATAAGGTCGAGGCATTCAATCTCACTTTGTTTATCGTGAATTTTAACCCCAGTGAGGCGAAACAGCTTGAAAGATGTCGAGATTAGGACACAGGAATATGAAAGAGTACAAGACGAATTTCAGTCCATTATGAAGGACCATTGCGGCTAGTTTACTTGTCCCATGTCTATCATTATGGAAAGAGGTGTGGGAGCTGGGTTGAACATGGTGACCGGAGGCTTGTTCATTTTGGAGTCAAATGCTTGCGGAAGGCTTGAGGGTTAGACCAAAGGGCGGCGGCTTGACTGTTGAGAGGGCTTTCGTTGTTAGGCTCACCTTAAATTAGAGCCAAACCATCATCATGCCTCGTCGGAAACATGATTAACGCCCCAGTAGCACCCAGTCGGTTAATCCGCGCCCACGCATTCAACCCCCACCCACTATGCTTACCGAGCAGAACTTGTATGGACAAGAGCAGCGTGCGGACTTCATATAGGGCCGACCACTTTTCTTTGAGAATATCTAGACAAATATTGCCTTGTAGATCTACGTTGGGATGAAAGCAGGGCGTGGTAAACCGCACGATAGGGGCGACATATGGGTACCCGGGTGGAAAGTCCAATTTCAGTTTGAAGGACATGCCTGTATGTAAAATAAGGGCCGATTAGGACGCGTGATCCAAAGGATCAGCCCGGTAGGCGGGTCAGGCAAGTGTTGGACAGGCTTACCCTCGTAGACGGAGCCGGGCGGACCTTCGACCGTGGCCACCCAACTCAAGAGTTTGTCCCCGTCCGGGAAAGCGGAGATGCCTTTGTCGTTGGCCATCATGAGGGACATGAGCTCGTGCTGCAGACGTTGGTTAATCTAGAAGCAAATCAATCTTGGCGGTCAGCATCAACCCGGCGGTGGGCCAGAGCTCCGACACCTCCGTCTAGGAGTGGCAACGGACTATCGGCCTACCGACCACGCCCCATACGATGGAAGCCGCTAAATAATAAACGGTGGGCTCTACTCACCTGGGCTCCGGCGGGTCGGGCCTCGGCGCCCGTCAAGTCTTTGGGAGGCGGTCCTTGGCCGGGATGAGTCGAACTCTGGGGTTGGATATTCTGCGCCATCTTTCCAGCCGAATCTAGGCGTGGGTCGGGGCACCACCCAAACTAAAACCACCCGCACCCGACGTACCCACGGGTGATGAGGAGACTCAATGGACCAATGGATCTGGCTGGGCCCACGATGGTGGTCTTCCAGACGCCCAACCGACACACCGACGACACACCCACCCGGACCCCAGCAATCCAACCAGCCTTACTCTCCGACCCAAGAGCCGGGGAAAGCCGGCGTCAGTCAATTGATTCAGCGAATCAGCGAATCAGCGAATCAGCGTCCGTCTGAGCTAACTCCTAGCGTGTTGATTATAGCGGTCCTCTTCAAAATTCTCCCTCGCTCCCTCGCTCATTGGCTCATTCGCTTACTCAGCCCAAGGAGAAGCAGACCAGATCGGCACCCATGCCTGCCTCACCGGCCAGAGCCTGGCTAATGCAGCAGCCAGCTAGCTGCCCTAATATTCGGCTTAGCCGTTAGAAAGAAACAGGCAGGCTGAATCTCAGACCCCGATGCCATATTTGTTCCAGGCCACCAGTACGAAGACCATGTTGAATCCGTTTCAGGCCACCTTCGACAGAGGATGGGAAAAGGTTGTAATGGGGCGGGTGTTGGTTTTCGTTGACATTCATTTTCAGCCTCATGACCAGATGGCGGTTCACACCCGGGTCCCCGATTGGGGCCTTAATTGTTATTAGACCACCGCTAGCCTGTGACACCCTCGGCATCAGGGAGGCTATACACTTATGTCCAAAAAGACCTAAAAAGGGCCAAATTCCATGGCCCACTGACATTCAACGGGGTAACGTGAAATTAGGGCGTGCCAATGCCATGAAAAAGACTTCCACAACTCAAAACAATATTTATCTATTTATTTTATTCGAAATATTCGAGTCAGTTTCAAATGAATGCCGTTACTAGTTACTACCGATGATTCGTGCCTTGACGAGTCATTTCGTATGGCTTGTGCCTCTTTGTTGGGCAAAAACTGAATTCCATTTAAGTTAATTTCTTTCAATTTTGCCTCGCTCAATTCTTTTTTTGTACCTACTTGGGGTGCTAGGGTTTGATGGGTGAGCCCCGCATGGCTAAGGAAGGCCGCTAACATGTCAACCATGTCCTAATATCGATATGCCCTGTGGTATCCGTAACACATTAGGGCTCAGTCTATGGCAGTGGTTAGCCTCTAAAAAATTGCTAGAGCCAGGTCAGGGAAAAGTTTCGAATCGGGAACCGCTCTCATGGTGGGACGGTGCGCTACCCACGACCCCGCGTTCCCCTCTTTTTTGCAATCTTGAAGTGCATATCTTTTATTTCAACGAGCATCTGCCCATGGACGCCACCTTCACTAGAATGAATCTAACTCAAAGGTTTTTTTTTTTATTGAAAACCACAACAAACTCACTTTTTACTCTTCTTTATTTTCTCCTCAATATTGTACATGGATACGAGAGTCAGTCTCTTATGCGCCCATCCGGTTTTCAATCATTTTGATCAAACCAACTTGAAAGTAAGACTGGAGCCTGAGCGTTGGTGCCAACGGGTAACAACACAATCTTGGCCGGTGATCGAAAGTTGAGGTAGATTGGGGATTTGCCAATGTAAAGGGTCTATTTTCATTGTCTGGCATGGATTTGGCTGAATTCTATGAAAAAGGAAACTACTGCCAATCCCACTAAGCAATCGTCAGTCGGGTTGGAAAGACAGTTCAATCATGTTGCCTGTGAAACAGGAATTTGAAAGCTTTATCTAGCCATCATATTATCGGAAAAGATTGGGGTTTCCACATCTTTCGATTTCCAGATTAGACCACGACAGGAACACAACATATATCAAAACAGTTAATGGTGCCATCTTGTACGATTGCATGACATATTTTTTTTCTTGCGATGTGAATACTGCCTGCAACATATGGGTTGGCCAATTACCTAAAAATGAGATGAAATGAGATGAAAACTGAAATGGTGAGGGATTCCTTATCAATTAATCTTAATCAAATTTGACATCCAACCAAATGTAAGACTGAGTGTGATTTTCTTGTTGGTTATTGATGGACATCCATTATAAATCGAAAATGCTATGAAAGAGCTCTGTGAGTTTCCATGGCGGACATCCACTCTCTCCGTTAGATCCTGGCAATTTGTTGTTTCCTTACAAGACCTTACAGCCCTAGGCCTGCTCTTTGGGCCTGTTCTTTGGGCCTGGTCCGGCCAATTAGAACTGACCTTTTGAGTCAGCTGACTCGATCTGAACTCAGGACAAACCCCAGACAGACAGGTCGACAATCCGTGACATTTTGACTTGATTTCCGAAAAAGACAGGATTGAGGGTTGTCACCGTTGTCACGCACTTGACGCATCTATCAAATCCGTCGTTGGTGGCCAATCCGTGGCCAATCCGTGGCCAATCAATCAATGCCAATACCAAAATGTCCATCTCCCAACGCTCTCGAGTGATCCAACTCTATAAGACCGTGAGTTCCAGGACACCCGCCGCCCCGTCCATCCATCCATCCATCCATTCGTTTATCATGTCACTCGCCATTTGTCATTTATCATCCTCCATCGTGAATGGTAGCAACATCCAATGTAGGCCAGGTTCCTCTTTTGTTCATTCCACTTTATTTATCAAGCGATTTTGGCCTTTTCAGCTGATCCATCTGGGACGGGATTATCCCCAAAATCCCCGAGGATTCCAGGCTAATGTCCATCGGGTGTTCATGAAAAATAGAGATGTCCGGGAAGAGCACACCATTGAAGCTTTGATCGCCCAAGGACAATACGTGGTCAAGGAATTGGAGGCCCTGTACATGCTCAAAAAGTACCGCACGCTCAAACGGCGATACGACCGCAGCCTAGATCCTTGAATTAGTCCGATGCTGCCAGTTCAGAATAAAATTCCTCGCTGAATTAGATTAGTCTGTTGATGGGTCTCACCAATGAATGGCTCGCCCACCCCATCTTGCCCAAGCTAGCGCAAAACTATTTCCACCATCCATTGCCAGCGTATTTTAATCATTTTATTCGCAGCAAGTTATATGGTTTCTAAATACATTGACGATTTCGAATACATTGCTACCCCAATACGTGTG
The DNA here is from genome assembly GCF_007210705.1 of Tigriopus californicus. Classification (NCBI taxonomy): domain Eukaryota; kingdom Metazoa; phylum Arthropoda; class Copepoda; order Harpacticoida; family Harpacticidae; genus Tigriopus; species Tigriopus californicus. The sequence goes on from NC_081442.1 coordinate 6,607,278, forward strand.
GGCCAATTTAGTCAATAACTTTCCAGCTCGGCTGGGAAGCTGTCCCCTCTGTTCATTTATTTATACGAAATTGATGCTCTTTCTTCCTCTAATCGGGAAACCTCAAATCCATCGGCCATGCCATTGAACCAAAAAGGTCCCAGAGTCGGTTTTTGAGTCAGACTTGTTTACCTTGGCGTATTGGCGGGAAGTATCTTGAAGTGTTGCTTTATTTACCCCTCGTATTATTATTACTAATATTCAAGATATCTCTGTTCGATTTGCCACTGATCAAACAGACGTTGCAAAATTTACTCGCTTAATCACACTCAAATGCTTCAAAATTTATTCCAATGATGTTTTCACAGTTCAGCAATAACAGATTGAGGAAAGGAGACAAGAATCAGGGGAAATCAAAGTTCAAATTTCTAAATAAATGCTTCTTTACATGACGCTTTGATTTCCGATCATGTCAATATTAATCTTGAAATATACATAGGGATAATATTCGGCCTGTCCAAATCCAAGGCCAGTGGGTACGTCAGCCTGGAAAAGTAAGTAATGAAGTTTGAATTGGAAAACCACAAAAGCTATTCAAATAAATAGGTAAGACTGCCATGAAGAGTACGCCTTTACGTATAGCAGCCAGTCAAAACAAATCAGGCAAATACAAATTCATCATACCTCTTGAGAGGATCCTGCAGCAGCATCTAAATGTGAATAGAGTTGATTCAAAGTGTCCCTCAACTTTTTACTCGTCTTCTTTTGAGGCATAAGCAGCATGCCTTGGAAATTGACGGGAAGGCCAAACCTCAGAACGGATTCCACGAAAACACGCATGGCCTGAAGTATAATCAGGAAGAGTTATTTACTTATTGATGGTGGTGGTGACAGTAGTCTATATTCATCTTAGGACGTACCTTGACATGGATCCAAGCAATGTAGCACTCACTAAAGTTGACCTTGAGCCATCTCACCAACGGTCCAAATTGCTTCTTTTTGTCCGTGGCCAGTTTGGTTATTTCGTCCTTACCCGCTTGAAGTTCTTCGGGATTGTAGACGAAATCCCTCACGACGAACTTGTTCTCGCGAGCCTTGTGCTTGAACTCATCCACAACTCGTTGGAACATCGTCACGGTCATCAGCGCGTTTTCAGCGTCTTGAAATATCATTTGCGAAGACCTGAAATGATCAGAAGTATCACCATGAATTACTTTTGTTCCAACGAACTTGGGATTTCTCCTCTCTCATTCAAGTTGGGCTTACCGAGGGACGATTTTATCGGTCAGGGACTCGTATTTGTTATGCCAATCGTTGAGTTGAGGGTGAGGAACCACCACCACCAATGTCACAAGATATTCGGAATTTAAAACGAAGTGTTCTGCCTTGACCAAATCACCTAAGTTTCGCGTTAAAAGGTTGCCACCTTGACGCTTCTCCATGGTTTGAAGACTCGTTTTCAATTGATTGTAACCTTGGGACTTATTTTTCAGATCGGATTCAATTTGCCCAATCTGCTTGCCTGTAAAGCAATGCCATTGAACATTCGATTCGTGGATTACAAATGTGCGTTCGTTAAGGGTGTTTGAAAGCCATCGGTCCGGATGACGGCAAAAACAACCCTCATGTATAATACCTACTCACCAATGATGTCAGACAGATTCTTGAGTGACTGCTTGATGGGGTATTTGGCCATGTCCCATTGAAAGCGAGTCAAGTAAGTGGCCAAGTCCATGCCATTGGCCACCAAGTTTTCCAAGAGTTTTTCTCGTTGATCTTCCAAAACGTCACTTAAATAATTGGCCACCTTGCGGGTCACTTGTTCACAATATATGTCCACTTTGGCTACAAAACAGAAAACAGGCGTATGTTAAGAGGGCCTGACCACAATCAAATTCACATATTCACATATTTAAACACACTTAAACACTTCCAATGTTGTCCAATCTAGAATAATCACCCAGAAAGACTTCTGAACTTATCCAGTTTAGATTTCACATGCCGCACAAAACTTCGGTTTGAGCCGTCTATGAAGGGTTAAACTTCACAGGCGTGCCCAGATATATTACAATCAACATCAAATGAGGAACTAGGTCGATGCGGTTTTCCAGCCAAGGGCCAAATCGAACGGCAGCAACAATACGAGAAGTGACCTCAAGCTGACATCCTTGTCGAATGACCTTAGCCGAAAAAGAAATCGAAAGGCCTAGGCAATGGTATTGAAGCTCTTCAAAGTTTCCGTCCACTAGAAAGGACGGCTGACTTACCTAAATCATCGGATAGTCCCACCAATTGATCGAGAGTGCCTACTTTCAGATCAGGGATGTGAAACTTCCAGGCAGGAGACAGTTGCTGCTTGCTGGTGGCCTATAAACAATACAGAGTGAGATCAATCGGAACCACCTCAAAGCAATGGATGGGTCTTGTTTGAACCCGGAACCCCTCATATATTCATGGATTCCAATCACACCCGCATCTCAATAACTCAAGTTCGATTAATGGGCGTGTGTACATATGGCTTTTCTCCTCTTAGCGTTCAAAACAAAAAATACGTTGACGGTGGTCATTTTTAAAGTTATGCCCAATTGTTGCTATAAGTTTTGGATAAAGACTTTAAGGTTTATCAATATCGCTTTAGGTTAGGTTGAGGTAAGAGGCCTAAACGAGAGGAGAGGCCAGAGCGTGTGGTTTTGGACTGACTTTTGGACTGACCTGACTGAGTCGATCCCAGGTTTGTTGACAGGTCTTGTCGCCTGGAGCCGAGATGATCCAATACTCGTACACGTTCATCCTGTCTCACGCACTCACACAAACACACAAACACACAGACCCTGTTCAACCCGTGGGGGTTGATACCAATGAGCGGGTCGGCGAGGACACAAGGGCAGACGGGGTCCAATCCCTCAAACGTGAGCAGCACCACACCGGGCGGAAAAGGCTCCGATGCTCCGATGGCGATAAGATTGAGGATGACCTGGCCTAGCTCTCCGTCCTCAGAGCCAATGGCACAAGGGAGGCGAAGGGAGGCGAAAGAAGGCGTCCCCGGAATCGATGGCCTTGATCAATCAGTCCGATGCTCGACAAGACGTGTGACTTCTAAGTGACAGCCCTCAGTTAGCCTACTCCATTGTCAGCTGAAAGTGCCAAATGATCACCAAATGTGAGCCAAATATATCTAGACCATCACCGTTTTCCCTTGAAAGCCAGCTCAAAGGCTCTGAAGCGGGTGAAAAACGACTCTTTGATATAAGTTGACCATTGATATCTACCTCTGAACTCGAAAACTATCAACTGGCACCCACTGGTTTGATATATGGCCGGCTCAATTGGTCCATTGTCCTCTAATTATGACTTTCGATCGCCTCATTTGGCTCACCTGAATCACGGACAGGAGTTGTCGGAACACTCGTGATCTTTTTCCAGGGTGGCCACTCTCGACTCATCAATATGGCCATGCCATCTTTCTGCCGAAAGAACACGGGATGCACCTTAATCCTTCATTTGTTCAACGGTCCATCCTGATCAAGCTGGTTCGAGATCGCTCAGATGATCGGGACAAAAATATAAGAAACATTTTCGAGACCAGGAAAGTCGATTTCGCCAAGAATCCCTGACATACAAAAAAAATCGAATTTGCCTTGGAACCCATTCATCTCAATCCAGGCCCAACTTTGCGTTGATTTTCGAACCGTTGAAAATTGTTCTTTGCGCATTTCAACAGCATTATTGTCTTCAAACATATATTGGGCTGAAGCATACTTTATTCAATGGACCTAAAAATTCGACACCCTATGACGTGGTTGCATCCTTTATCCAAACTCGAGTTCGAACTTGAAGGTTAAAAGAATCGCCCAAGCACTATTGTTTTTTCGGCAAATATTTTTCGTTACTTTTTTTGGACCAATTCGTTCGTTGTTCATCGATTCTATTTTTGAGCATTGCAGATGGTATTCAACATCGGGAACGGTTTAAGACCCAGGTAGAGGTTGTCCTCAACCTTTTTTCAGAACATTATCAACAAAGTTTGAGGCCACATTCCAGTTTCATTTTGTTCTTTTAATAAATCGCTTGTACTCAATATCATAGAGAATGGGGAACCAAAATTTAGAAAATTTAAGTGGCCTTTAAAATAAGCTAATAGTGGCGGTAAGAGGCAACTTCTGAGAAGTTGTTCAAAACATAGCTTGTCAGGCATATTGAGATCTGACTTTTTCATTCAATGTGGTCTCCAGTATTCTCAATCAAGGCCTCAACTCGAGGCTGAACAGTAGCGTAACTCTTCATGATGAAGGCCAAGGACATTTTGTCCCACTTCTTGGTGGTGCTGACCTTTAGGGATTCCACGTTTGGATGGGAAGTTCTATTTGGCTCACGCTCCAAGACGCCCCAGAGTTAAAAATCGAGTGGGTTCTCATTAGGACTTAAGACGGCCCGAAATTATTAGGCCAGAGGGCCGCGAAGTTCTTGGCTCATAAGTTTTGCGCCAGCTTGGACGTGTGGGCCGGGACACCATATTTGGTCAATATATAGTTGCTTGAGAGAAACTAATGCTTGAGCCAAGGCCAAATGGTATACCTCTAGAATATATCTGCCCCGATTTTCTCTTTGGTTGTGACAACCCATGAAGGAATCGAGTTGCTAATTACCTCCCCCCTGAGACCACAAACGCAAACAACAGCGATGGTCCCTCGTCTTCGCCGACTCTTGGAGTAAAGGCTGGGGGTAGGTATCTGGTTTAAAAACACTATTGACTCTAAAAAAACAATGTTCGAAAACTCCGATGGGAGTCCTTTGCCGGGAAGGACAACTCGTGTCCAAAAACACTTCCGAACATGTCAGGTTCTCAATACTTGAAACAAAGCTTGAATAAATTATTTCTGAAATAAAGGTTAATCAATCAATCAATCAATCAATCAAATACTGCTTGAAATTGATTTGTTTTTCGAGTGGGTGTACTCACAGGTTTACGTAGAATGGAATCAAGTTTTTTGGTGGGTCCCATGGTAGAAGGAGTGAGCCTCGCCCGGTTATTCCACCATTCAAATCCAAATTCTGACAGGCAGTGTCATGTCTGGTATCATTTTTTTTTTGCCTAGCAAACTGTTCTAACCACTACGCCATGTTTCTCCCCCAATTGATTAATTGCCTATTTGGAAAATCTTCCAATGCTTATGTAACTGACACAGAGTGAGGAGAAGAGAAAATCCAAATTTTATGAAGTCTTTACCACAAAACAATCACCATCTCTCTTGAGTAGAGCTGAATTCTTTAGGGCGATGTAGTTTATGGTTTAAGGTTTGATATTTTCACGCAATGGAAAGCTTGGAATATGCTTCTTGTGTAGCAATGTTTTCTTTGATTGAAGCTAGTCATACCAAAATGTTGTTTCAATGACTTGAATGACCTATTGATTTCTGGTCGCAGGAACACGAGATATACAGTTTTAAACGTGTATGGTCCCTATTGAACGAGCTTACTGATTATCATATTCCAAATCACAAAAAGATATGTTTCACAATGTCTTTGTTGCTTCTTTGGATAGGTCCCAGGTCTTGATTATACCCTTCACTTTAGCTTCGTTTTCTTCCTCCCTAATGTGCACAGGCAGTCTTTCCCAAGTTTCAACAATTCTGGTAATAATTGACTTCTTGGTTGCTTGGGGAGGGTAAGCTTTGGACGATCTTTGGCGCGTGCCCTTTTCACCCCCATGAACCTCCATTCGTCCGGTTATAAGGGGAAATTAACCAGTCTTTTCCACAATGCCAAGCCAGCAGAGCTATCATACGCATTGCAATAACGTCTATAATAACCTGGTTTGTTTTCTGTAGAAGCTCTTCATATTCCACGTTTTTTTCTTTTTGGTACATTCAGGGCAATAATTCCCTCAAGATACCCATGCTTCCTTGAAATATCGCGAGGGTGTTGGAAAAGATCATAATGTTCAAAATTAAAGAATTTCTTGATGTTCATGCCGTCATTCCTCTTAGTCAGCGGGGGTTTCGTGCTCAATTTAGCACCCATACCCAACTGTTTGAGCTTATTGACAGCCGAAATGCTATGGAAGGTTGCCATCCACGGAGTTCATGTATTTTTTTGATAATGGAATTTCACCATGCACAAGACAGATAGGCACAAAAATAATGGTTTTGAACTAGTTCCATTCATCACAAAGAGTTTCTAATAGTTGTCTATCAATAGGATAATGTAGAAATACATCTGATTGAGCAATTTTGTCTTCAATGGCACTATTATTGAGTTTCCTTCCAAAGTTATGATCAATTCAAAATGCCTTCACGAAGGAATCCCTCGAAAGTTGAAAGTGGCGTGGACGTAGGCTTTAGAGCAATTTTAAGCCCTTATTGTTTGTAGCATCAACTTTATTCCCTGACACTAGGGAAACCAGTCAAATTTGTCAGGGATGGAGGATTGAACTTTAGGGCCAAACGGGAAAACAAAACTGTCAATTGCGAATGAAATTTGGCATCATTTGGACATCATTTTATTTAGATAGATAATGGAGGTAAAGATATTGAGCAGGTCTCATCTATGAAAGATTTAGGTGTGGTCCTCCAAAATAATGGAAAGTTCGAAGAGCGAAAGGTATCTGATACTGTACGTCTTCAAAAGTATCCATGAGCTTTGTCTCAACCCAGGATTTTGGGTCAATTCTGGTGACCGTAGAGGCTTAATGTGCGTTTTGAGAGCACCTTCAAGCCCTCAAGAATCCAGGCTAGTTCGAACAATGAAGTCCAACTCTCTTCTTTCTCGGGCTCCTTCATTGTTTAATTTGCTTCCCTCTAATGTTTGTTGGGAATACGTAGGCCTTGTTGATCCGGTAGTATCTTTCAAGTCAGACTTGGACAAATTTTTAGATAGCATTCCAGATCAACCCTACATTCAAGGACTAGCTCGGTCTGCCAACTCAAATTCGTTGGTAGGCCAACTTTCATATAAAGATTGAAAGGTAATAAATAGACGAATTATAACCTTTCATTCTAATAGTAGAAGTGAACAATGAAGAAGCCCTTTGATCCGTTGACACGGAGGGCCAAAGCAAGATCACCAACAAGTTTTCACCCAGCGCCCCTAGCTCTAGTATTTCGTTGATTCTCTGATGATAAAAGTCCGATTTGCAAAAGTTGAATTCACAATAAAAGCTGGCAACAGAAAAACATGTTCTTCTTCATCACTAGCTGTGGAAAAAAACGAGAAAAAATTGCCAAAAAGGTTAGTAAAAAATAGTACGGTATGCCAAAAATTGTAGTCAATTATATTTGTTGACTTCCTTATTGTTATGAGGATCGGAATCCCCAACAGCTTACAATGAAAAAATAAATACCTTGTTTACACTTATCTTTGTACACAATACAACGTGAGCTATTTACATCTGCCACCACTTTGAAGCGTCATACCATAGAAGAAGTAACATAAAAGAGTTTAAAAAATCGAGTTTGTTGTGGTTTTTTACTGCAGCTGAATCATCGGTAACCAGTGGACAGTGCAACTCTAGCTGATGGAAAGCAGCGCCTCTACAATCAGAAACTATTTATACCCTAGTTGCCGGTCAGCTGACATTCATTCGCTCCGAAAACTAGTCCGCTTGGCTAGCTCTCATCGCACTATCTAGGAGTTGCTTCCGCTTTGGTCATACCTCGTGTAATCCTGGTTGGTAATAGGTAAAATGGTAATTTTAGAGAAGTAAGCTATACTGCTTGTAGGTTTAGATAGAAAAAATTGCTACTCCAGCTCCATTCTTCTTCACAGAATTCTGGAAGAACATACACCAGTCTCAATTCAATGCCACGGTAAAAGAAAGACAACTCTAAGATTTCTGACCTTATAAAAAAATACCCCTCAGGATAACTACGAGCATTAGATAAGCTTTGATTGACTTTGCAATTTGATCATGACTATGGGAGAGGGCTGCCAAAATGTCTGAAAGGTCCCGAAAAAAACTACGATTGACAGTTTTGTTTTCCCGTTTGGCCTTAAAGCTCAAAGTAAGTTCAACGTAAGAAAAGACAGATATAATAGGCCTTTTTTAAAAGCATCTGAAAACTGAGAAAGCACTGCATTGAATTTTCTAGCAATTCAATTTCATTCAATTATATTCATGAAACATTCTAAACCATGGAGGCAGTCAGGCCTCTATCGGTACAAAACCTCACTAGAAGACTTTCGAGCAACGCCTTATCTCCTAATTAATCAACTCTTACTTCCCAATCAAGTACTAGATTAGGAAGCAACGCTACACTCAAACGTCTTCTAGCGAAGTTTCGAAAAGCTTTCCACTCCGGTCCTGACGGACTCCATGTCTAAATCCACATTGACAATGACCTATCAGCCCAACAAGTCATCTTAAGTCAACAATATGACATCTCTAGACACTTGAAAAGGAAATTTCCTTCCATCACACGTGCTCCAGCACTCAAAATAAAACTATTCTTTTTTAAACTCTTTATTGCGAGATCTTTCTCATTGGATCACAGGTTTGCTTTTACAATGATTACAATATATAAAAATATATATTTATTTCGTCCCATTCTTGGTCCTGGGGCCGCCATTCGAGGCGATGATCCACAAAAAGGGGGGGAGGGGAGATCGAACCCATGAACCCGAGCTTAGCTCGGTCTCGCGTTATCCAACTGCGCTAGAACCATCTCCCCATTTATTTAAACTTTATTAAGTTGTACTGTCAAGGTTCTTTTATTGGTTTTGATATTGATAATATTTGAACACATTGAAAGATCGAAGGACCATCAAATGTATCGGTAGGAGGGAGGGTAACAATTCTCTTATTCGATCAACTTAGTTGTCATACAGTCCTGGATTGTGATCTGTGAGCGAAAATTCGAAGGTTCTGTCACCAAATTTAAAACCTTTGCGTTATAGTTATGACTTTCCCTATCTTACTCCAATCTTACATTCTAGGACATTCCCGATCTTCTTCTGCTCCTCTTCATGAGCGAGCGAAATATTTTACAATTATCATAAACATTTAGTGTACTGAAAGCATACTCCTGACAGGGATTAGAAAAAGGCCACACAATAAAAGTGATGGGTAAAGTAAAAATCTTGAAATTATGGCAAATACCTAAGTTGATATTTGAACATTATTGCCGTTCTACCGATTCTGCCACATCTTTCTTGAGGACGTTGATGATTACATTAAACGAGCTTTGAAGAAAGAATGAGTACGTTCGAAAAATAGCACTCACTAACTTGAGCTGACTGACAGCTTTGTGTATGGCGAGCTCCGTGTTGCCAGATTTGATATAACTGGCCTCCCGCATTTATGAAGGATCTTCAGTAATCTGAGCTATGAGGTATGAGAAAAAAGAAGTTGAGCAAAAAATTAACCAGGTACGAAAAACAAATTTGGTTTTGGTTTGATTATTGGGTTTAATTGTGTGACATACACCACTTGGCATTTTTTCCGATATTGGCTCGTTGGTAAAGCTGACAAGTATCTCGGAACTTATTGGCCATTGGCGTTGCTGATTCCAGTTTCCAGAACAACATTCACCCTAACCCCCCTGGTTTGGTTGAATTTGTATCGAATAATACAGAGTCTGATTTGAGTTTGTTAGGTGTAATAGATGAAGATTTTACTTCATGGTTCAGTTTTTACAATTTTAGAATCTACACGGTTAAATGGGTTTGTAATTGGACAAAATTTAACAAACAATTAATGAGCTAATCCAAATCAATCATTATGGCAAAGATGCAAAGAAGGTGCCTAAGATTATAACTACTAGAAGTGACCATATCAGAACTACCTTTCTAAATTTAATCATTATCTTTGGCAGCCGCTGGGAAACAAATTTTTTGGTGTAGGTTTGGCTAGAAATCAGTTTTGGCGTAATTTGATTAGCTTTAGAAAATACTGGTATCTATAGCCGAATATAGAAAGGCAGGTTCTTGCCTGGTAACTGGCTAGAGCTTGTCGATTATAGGTTTCAAAAGTTCGCAAAGGTGCCACCTTTGAAAACATTCGTCTAACATTAGCCTGCTTCTTTAAACAATATTGTTGTTATGTTATTGGGGCGAACTCAAACACTGCCTAGGGTGTATAATGAGTAAATGTCAGATGAGATGGTAGGGTTTGTATATTGAATAAATATGAGTAAAGTATATAGAAGCATTACTTTCATAGCCCACATTTATGATTAAAATGACAATTACATTATATGCATCAATATGGTCAGCATTATTGAAAAGATTTCTCTAAAGGGCAGAAAGAAACAGAAATTTTTTCGAGGGAGCCAATTTTTGTGGTGAATTGCAGTATTTGCAGTACAATTCTAGACTCTAGTTGCATTGTTTGGTGCACTAACTAAGATCAAGTAATAAGTTCTAAGAATCCTTAAACACCTTAAAGAACAATCCTTGTTTTGTATAAAATACTTCCCCCCTTTAACATTTATTTCCAAACAGTCGGTAATACGGTATATAGTAAAGAGAAGAATGAAGGATATTGGTTGTCATGAGACATGTAGATCAAAATTGTGTGCCGCAGTCTCTGTTAATGATGAAAGGAGCTCTTCTTTAGCTAAGCTCTCGATTGTCTTCATAACTTAACTAAAAGCCTGACAACTTGCCATCGATATTGATTTTTCATTGCTTTTATCGTACCATATCATAAACATGGTTCTTAAAAGTGTACAACGTCATCTCTCTCTCACCATTAACTAACAGAAATCACTTTTCTCCCCTTGCCATGAACTAATTTTTTAGGGGGACTATGAAAGACAACTCTGGGCTTGCTTATCCCTTCAAATTAGCGTCACAGAGTTTACAATACAATAAAGTTACATTTCGAGCGCGTGTTTTGGGGTTTGCTTGGTTATATACGTTAGCCACTAAAGCAGACAATAGACAAGGGCGATGCAGTTAAGGTGATCATACTTCACAATATAAACTAGCATATTAGCACTCTTTCATTGAACATACATCTACGCTTCCTGTAATACTTTGAATTGACAGTTAAAAGGGGGGGCTCTTTTAAGGCACAAAAATTGCCTTGACGTAGAGAAGCGTCTCGCGTAGAAGCCTTGTTGGATTTGAAAATTATGCACTTTACAATAGCTTTCCTCATTAATAGTAAAATTCCTAAATCCCTTTAATCGTTTGTTTGGCATAGTAACCCTGAAAGCGCGCCAGATGGAGCTGGCCGTTTTCTCTCTCGCACTCTTTTGAGCTGAAGCAAAATCCTAACTTTCGCTTACTTTTGCCAAGACACAAGGCTAAGCGCTCCGCCGTTTGCGAGATGTCAATGACCCCTTGGTTAACATATTTGGCGAGGGACTTGACTCACATTGTTACTAAATTAGTCCATGAGCCAAAGTTCAATGATAAGCTTTGCTCAGAAATTGCAAAACGACTTAGGATTATGGGGGTTTAATGTTATTTCAATATTATTATCGATTTCATATTCAAGCCTGTTTTGCTTATATAAGTGCTGTGTGTTCTGTTTAGTTTAGAAGTTATTTCGAATTAAATCCGTTGCTTGTCCCTCTCTATGTATGTATGTATTCGCTCGCAGCGAAGAGAGTCAAAGCAATTTTTTTTTGCAAGCCTACAGTTAGGAAGGAGACTAGTAACAGGAAAATTTGCACACACCAATGGGAGGAGAGCAGGAACGAGAAGAGAGAGAGAGAAGGGAAGACAGATAGACAGACGGGAGTACAGCTCGGGCTAGGCATTGCCAATAGTTCATCGTCCTCTTCCAGTCAAGAGCAAAGGATCAGACATAGTGCTAACTTTGAATAACCTTTAAATATCATGGAAGGTAAGACCTTGGACATTTTGCAAGAATATCCTTTATCATTTAGCAACGTATTCATGGTGTTGGACAATCTAGTAGTCGAAGAGAGAAAATACCGAAATTTGCACGAAGTGAGCAAAACTTTTCAATGCTTTCGAGTCTCCTCTCTTCCTGTTCTGCCTGCCCAAGAAGGACGTTGGCAGGAAAGGCAGGAGCGTCCACTCCGTGCGATCTGCTGCCTTAGTTTAAGTTTGCGACGAGACTTGCAAAAACTGTACCCGTCTCATTGGAGGGAGCGGTCATTTAGTTATCTTGCAAAAGGGATACCATTTCGCTCGGTTGGCAACATCCTCTTTATAAAGGAAACTATATTAACTTAAAGTACGATTCAATTTTTTTTCGAATTTTGAAGCTCGACAACGTTCATCATCACGGTTCTCAATTTTGCAGCATATATTTCGCACATGTTTTATCATACATTTTTTCTAGACCCAGACTGTCTGGGCTATCAAGGTCTGCAAAATCACCTTCACCGCCACCTTAGTCTTGAATGAGAGCTGGTTCCGAATTCATGGACCATGGGTTCGAAGGTAAGATGTCGTTTCATTCAAACTTTGAAAAAAATATCGTCCTCTTGCTCGGATGTTCCCATCTATCAATCTGCACCAGATTTGACTATTCACTTTCACCAAACGTGAAAATGATAGTGAATACGTTGAAAGTAGGTTAATCTGAAATCAGCCATCTTTAAAAGTGCCAAAGGAACAAGTTAATCAACGTACTCAACTTTCAGTGCCAGGATAAAAAGAGTATGCTTGCCCAGTTGATGGTTAAGGGCCCTTTCTTGGATTTTCTGAACTTGTGGACAGAATCCAATTCAGCGTTTGCTCTCAAGGCGTTGGTTTTAGATAGCTCTTTGTTCGAAATCACTGAAATCTGTTTATATCATTTAAGTTTCATTAGTTTTGATCAGTTTTGGCTTGCAGATGTTGTACCATCACATTTGTCTTTGCAGGTGTCATATGTTGGGGATCAAAATCAAAATCTCTTGAGGAAGCTAGTGGCCGAGAAAATGCTTTATTCCATCCCCAAATCGATTCAATGGAGGTTCCTTTTTCCGACTTTGAGGAACATTTCAGCCCACGAAGAATCACAAAAGCAACATTTTCTAGGGGATAGATGAAGACTTTCATTGTTTCAAAATTGACAGTCTTTTTCTCTCTCCTAGAAAATTTCAACCGTCTGGAGTATTCAATGAAGGCACTCTTCCAGCCCAATTCGATAGAGTTTCAGTTTGGTGAGTATGCTAAGCATCTATTTTATCCATTCTGTATTTTCAAATGATAACTTGACACCTCCTCTTCCACCACCTTTTCAATTGACATTTTTATCCTTGCTGAGAAAAATATCTTTCTGACCTGCAGATCATGTAAGGATATTCTTTCAACTCCATTCAAGCATAACTTGAACTCAACATAATTCAAGCTACTGACAGCCCACATTTTGTGGTGAAGGCTTTTTCATTCCTTAAGTTTAATCTTTCCTCTATTTATGAATCTAATTTCCCTACATATTCGGTACTGCCAGTCAATGGTATAAAGAGGAATGGAACACCTCCCATTGACATCATGTGTTTGTCTTGTAATTGCTTTATCAATAAAGCCTGAAAACAAAGTTACGCCTAGAGAACAAGACCCGAGTCACGAACCTAAATTTTTTTTAAGGATGTCAAGTTATGTTAAATCTTTCAAACCACCTCCTCATCTCATCTCTTATTTGCATCATATAGCTTGTAAGGCTCGCCCCGCTTCCTCTACAACTTTTAAAATTTCAACAAGCGTTATTAATGTCAACATTTCCTTTCAATGAATCCGTCAAAAGTTGGTATCACTGTCACATGATTTTGTCGGTTCTTTTTAAACTACAATAAGATCCCGATTCCGTAACTATGTTTAAAACCCTTTTACAATGCATCATTTGTAATAGCTCATGAAAGTGCGCGAACACTGGTTTCGCCAGATGATAGCTCGTAACTCTTACATGAAATTTGGACTTGATATTTCAACAGGCTATTCATCGTTCCTCGCATTATGGAAAACAAAGTTTGATTGGGAAACTACTATTGTTTCCAATGGACCCATGGCTAAATCAAAGAGGGCAGACACACCTAAAAAATCAGGTCAAAGTGCTCGCATCTACCCGGTAACTTTACTTCGAAGTGCAGATCCCAATTCAATAATCTTTGTAGTGATACTGCACTGACTTCATTAAATTTAATAACATATTCTACGCTTGCCTTTCTAAAATTCATTCAACGTATGTAGAACCATTTGTGGTTTTCAGTTTTGGTGCCATTCGATTCGCTTATCCACTGACATGATGGAGGAGAAGACCTGATCGAATGTATGAATCCCAGCATAAGCGTTAACCACGTGTGCAGCGACCTTTTTCTTTTCTTGTGCATCCTGTGAGTCCCTCAACCCTTGTTGGCGATACTGCCAAGCACCTTCATGCCGTTTTAGCAGTTCCATTAGGTCCTTGAATATGCCCTTTATGATGGTTTTAGATTGCTACAAATTCCTACAGCGGTCAAGATGACAGTCTGTCAAAAGAATAAAGATATTTATCACAAGACAATGGGCTTTTCTTTATTTTTCATATATAAGAGCCCACAGCGCAAGGTTCCGGTGCTGCCGCCTCCAGCCTCCTTTGAGGGCGAGTGACTATTTTGATTCTATAACTATGATACTTGTCTAAAACTCTCATTTAATGGAATGAAGTAAGAAGAACATGAGTTTTTCAAGTCTTATCAGGTTCGTGGTTTCTCAAAGTAGGTATTGGAAACCACTTGAAATACAGGGCCTCCAAATATTTCTCTAATTTGCTCAGAGTACCACTGACTTGGAACTGTCGAGTGAAGTATTTCTATACGAAGAGCAAAGAGCTCAAAAGTGCAATCCATCCGCTTGGTATAAAAAGATATTTCTCAAAACAGAAAGTAGCTATACTTTTTTTTAATCGAGAACAAAGAGGAATCAGTTCATTGATCTAAATATTTACAGGCTTTCTTTTGGGCGGAAACTTTGTTTTGTAAATGAACGGACAAGTTGATTCGGACATGTTGGAGTATCTAAAACCTGCTTCCTTCGAGGGGTCTGAGATGCAAGGCGAACAAGGCAAGAATGTTCTCCCTAGTGTTTATTCAAAGGTCCACGGTTCGATTAAACACTCCACTTGAAGGTACTGGAGGCAAAACTATTGAGCAGGTTTCGTCCATGAAGGATTTAGGTTAGGTTAGGTTATTTCGATGAGCATATCCAGTTGAAAGTGGGTAAAGCTTTTCAAACATGTGGTTGGATATATCGCACATTTAAGTCCAGCGACAGTATCACGATACTAACTCTGTATAAGTCGATTGTTCAGACGCATTTTGAATATGCCTCGCCCATTTGGGCTCCAATTAGTTCAGCATTGGCTCGAAAAATGGCCAAATTATGTTTCAAGTTTGATAAGGTATATTCTTCCAAGGTATTTTCCAAGGTATTTTTCCAAGGTATTTTCCAATTCCAAGGTATATTCTTGTCTTTGTTAATGACACGACAAGAAAAACCATTTTTCCGTTTTCTTTAAGATTTCTTTAAAAGCTGAAAGTAGCAAAAAAAGTCACTTAAAACTTTCAAGGATGTAAAATTGCCTTTTACTTTATCTAAGTGTCAAAAGCTGTGACACTATTCCATCATGTTCCTAAAATATTTGAACGATACATGTGACTGTTCAGTTTTTAAGTTTGTAACTTTTTGCAATAATTAATTTCCATGTGCTAGCTATGTTTTTATTCAACGTTGATATAATTTTTTCAAAATTCAAGATCAAGCTTGATTAAATTTGTTATTGACAAGTATGACATCCCAATTGTGAAATATTGATATTAAGTAAGTTTTAAGTTATATTGCAAACTATTTCAAAAAAGTGAAATATTTCCATTTATATTTTGGGCATAGAAAGAGCATATTATATATCGTGTCAATTGCTTTAAGATACAACTGGACTGATTGGTAGTCAAATTAGATGCAAATGCAATCTTTGAAAGCATAATATCTCATCGTTTGCGCAATGGATTTGGATAAAATTGTAGTTGGAAACGTAACTAAAGTTCCTCCCAACATGTATTGATTACAATTAAAAAAAGGCTCTTTGTAGGTTTTAAGTGGATTAATATACTAGTCTGAGGCATTTTTCTAGATGGTATTTCACAAAAAATGCGTTCCTTTTGTTTCAACTATAGCAAAAATTGTTACTAGAAGTCTTTGCATTGGCACAAAAACTTTATCAGTGTTGTAGGTACCACCGTGCAATGGTTCCTTCAGGTTGGCCAGATTTAGGGGAAGATTGTTCGATCTGGGAACTTGCAGGAATATAATTTCAAAATTAGCTACATTCTTGCGCCTGTTGTAGCTTGTTTAATTTCCACGTTTCCAATTGTTAAATTGGCAATCTAGCTTCTTGTAGCTCAAACTAAAACTGATGTTTATACGCTACTGGAGTCTGGGGTTTTCGAGAGTTGATCATTGGGTCATCCTGGGTTTCTAAGTACTCTCCCACCACGCGACCTCCAACTGCCAAATAATCCCTGACTTGTGCCATTGGAAACAAAAAAGTGACCCGAAATTTGAGCGCGTGATTTCTTATCGATTAACGATAGAGGTAGTATCACGATGCTAACATTGTACAAGTCGATTGTACAACCCCATCTGAACTATGTCTCGCCTGTTTGGGCTCCAATAAGTTTAGGAGGATTGCAAAAAGTCGAACATGTCCAACGATGCCTCCCTCGAACATTGAGGGAATGAGAAAGCTCTCGTACTTGGAGAGGTTAAAGAAGTTAGGACTGTGCACTATCCAACGCACCGCGTTAGTTATTGTTCTGACAAAAAGTAAGTTTGAACACCCTTGTGGTGTTAAAAGTCAAAGCAGTAGGGAATCAAACCAATAGAAAATGATGTGACAAAAAATCTTGTAAACTTTTCCACTCTGGATTATGAAAGTCATTTTCAAAATATGCCATGTCTCGGGAAGAACTACAAATTGGCGCATATCAAGAAGAACCTAAGAGAACAACCAAAAATGAGGACTCGAAGAAGAAATCCACTACGAAAAACCAGTTGATAGAATGCGAAAATAAGGCTCAGAAGGAAATGAGAGGCAAACCCAAGACCACCCTGCCACACGGTGATTCTCTATTCGCTGTAGGTGTGACAAAATAAATACTACGTGTACCATAGGAATGCCCGATATTCAGCTTTCCAATGGTGTCAATTGCAAAATCGTGCAACATGGTTACACATACACAACTTTTAAATCATCCAAATGAACATACTACATGGATTTTTTTTTTGAATTTTTCTCGTTTAGAGATTAGCTCAAAAAGGTATTCAGGGTTCATTCATAACAACTTAGCAAGTTCGCATATGTAGCTTTCAATATCTTATAAATTATGGGTGGACTGCAAATCACAAAGATGCCTTCATTGAGTAAAGATCCTACAGGCATTTTAAAGTCATCTACTGTGATTTCAAGTAAATGCAACTAGAAGTGCTGAATCACCTGGTTGAACTCTCTTGGCATATTAATTTGAAGGTGTAATGGTCTATAGGGAAATGCTGAGAGCGTCAAAAATGTCGCAAGGCTACCAATTGCAATCATGTTCTTTAAGCTCATTCTTATCAGTTCTCCAATTCACTGGAAAAGAACTGGACCTGCCATATTGCTCAATAAGTTCAATAGGATATGCTCACGGTATCAGTTTGTTTGGTCTTTTGCACCCCTTTGCGCCCAAGCGCCATCTTTCGGATACGTAGTATGTCGAACGTAAAATTGATCCCCCGCTTTTCAAGAATAATTGATCTTGTGGGTCAAAAAGAGCTTCAAATTTTCCATATTTAACCGTTTCTAGCACTATCATTTCGTTTTTTCATATAATGGGCAGCTAATTTCAACACTATCGTAATTGACTCATGCCACAGCCATAACCTTGCCACATCACTACATAACTCAAAAGGGGGCGTTGGCGTGCACAGGGGTAAACAACAAACTCTGTAAGTAAGCTTATCCTATTCCTCATCTCTCTTACCAGTCTTGCCGACAATGCCAAATTGGCCTGGAGTGAGTTTCAATCATGAAGTTATATTTTTGAGTTTGGAAGCATGTTAGGGTCAATAAATACTTTTGCGTGATGACTAAACTCTTTATTTTGCAATATGTGGTAGGAGAACGAAACTTGGCTTCTTGAGCGTCAACCAGGTAGTTATACAACAGTCTGCAGTAACTGCCTGGAAATGTGCCAACCTGCGCAACGGAGGTTAGGGTCCTCTGGATAACATTGCAACACCCATATCCACAATCACCAGGGCTGCATCAGAGGGATTGCTGAGGCCTTTCTCCTCCTCCGCAGCAGCTAGAAATATCACCAAAGTATGGGAATGCTTCCCAGACCTTTAAGATGCCGCCTCACTAAATGAAGCAAAGACAATTGCAAAACAAATTGCTACTGATGTTATATTCAATATTTGGAGATTGACAGTGTCTCATCTATTTTTTTCTAATGTGTGATTAACAATTAACAATGACTGTCAAAACAAAGATTTCGTTGTGTTCATATTAGCTACTTTAGCTAGAGTCCTCCTATTCTATAGTTGAGAAGATCCGAAACATATATCTTTCTACTACTATTACTACTACGATTCTAACTTCGAAAAATAAAAGAAATGTGTCCTAGTCTCAAAGGACGGTTAAATTTTAATCTGACCTCAAACAAGGAAAAATCAAGCCTGAAATGATGTGCACGGAAGCAAATCAGTTTTGCCACAATGTAGCAAGTTTATGATACTTCCAAACGAACATTTGTTAATCTACATTGATCTAATTCAACAAGAATTTCTTACTCAATTCTGTCAAAGAATAAAGTCTATTGCTCAAAATTTCACGATTGAAAGCTACGGTCAAGAAATTATGCGACGGTAAAATGCTACCATGATAATTTTGACAGCCCTGCAGCTACTGCTAGACCACCGTCAGAGTCTCTAAATCTCGCGGGTGTTTGCAGTTTTGCGCTTTTTCCCCAGAGTTTTTCTTGAAAATTTGTCACCAGTTCTTGTTGCTGATTCCTGGACATACTTCACATCTAAAAACCCAGACTTAGAAAAATGGTGTTGTTTTTTTGTAGAAAGCTATTCAAAGGGATATAAACTGTTATACTAATCTGTCGGTGAATGGCGTCTGGAAACGGAAAATGTCCAAAAATTGAATATGTTCCACTATTTTAGATTGAAACTGAGCGTCATTACTTTGCCTAATTAACACTTTATGAACGAAGGATTATCACCCTGCACGAAATAGTCACACTTTTTTATAACAATTTTCATTGACAAAGAAATGATGAGTACGAAAGTTGAAGCTGACCCTGATCCTTACGTTGGTGACGCAATAAAGAATTCTTCTTATGGTACTTTTACTTTCCAAAAGTGTAAGATAGGCCTACATGGGTCTATTTTCATTCAAAATCAACATCTCAGTTGTTTGGTAAGCTGGCCAAACTTTCTATTTATTGTTATATGCACATTTCTTCCAACATATTGGTGTAGCCATCCAAGTGATTCTAATTCTAATTTAGCTGATATGATCCAAAACGTCCATGTGACACTTACTGTAGAAATCTAGGTATATAATCATCATGTTCTTGGGATAGGGTTGACCATCCTGCTCTGGATAAACACCTACCAAAACATAAGTCTGGCTACAAAGAGGATCATTGGCCATTGATTGCAGAAAAAATCGGAGAACTGGACCTCGACTCAATTCTAAAACAAGAACGTACATGCAACCAAAGAAAGATTAACCTTAGTTTTTCAGGAAGTTTGTTCCATTCTGGCTTTCCCTGAAAGTGTCCTCAAAGGAGGAACCCAGCAAAAGATTTTACAGTTTAGGAAGAATCTGTTAAAAAAGACTTGCAAACTAACGGAAAAGATCCAATTCAACGGTAGCATCATTTTATGGCTATTTTTGTCACACCTAAAGGTCTCTCTGCCTTAACCGAGACTTCGTTGGTTGACTCCTTCCGTTCTGAACGCTGAATCGTTGTGACCGGAGAAGGCCCTCAAACCTCATTTATCCGCATGATAGGCTCTCCCTTTACAGCAAAGACAACTACAGGGTAACGCACAAGTCTTTGGATGGCAAATTTTACGTCTCTAGCAAAGATGTTTAAATCTTAGCGCCAATTATTGTACTATCCATTGGCTACCCATGTTTGTCGACTTTTTGTCTCCAAACATAAGTCATGCAATTTCTCTCATTGCCATGAGATGGTTATTTGCAAAACCATTGCTTCACTTCATTGTGGGGGCCAAAGTCATGGCCAAAATCAAGACATCTAGATGGCCAAAAGGACAATTGCCTATATAATAATAAAATATAAAGTGATTGGCCAAGTCACTGACAAGCCACATAGTGGAAAGCCACGGTCATATATCCATGGCGATGTGAAACTTATTGTATGTGATATAAAGTGCTTACACCTTACATACCTTTGTCGTTTTCTACGTAACCCCCATTATTCTCGACAAACAAATTTGAGGATGCTCTGAAGCATCTCAGTCTCAAAATGGCCCAGAATACATACTACTGGCAACCCCCCTGTGGAAGCTATAATTCCCCTAACTCTGTTGTGACGTGGCACAAATCTCAGGAAGGACGACCTTGGATACTAAGGAGCCTCTACCACCTCATCAAACTCTTATGGGATCCTTCAAGTAGCAGCTGACTGATGAGTCATTATCACTTTTTGGGAGGTCACTGGCCTGCTTTTCAAAAAAGTAAAGGCAATAACAAACCAAAATACAACTCATAAAATTTGTAAAAAATCGTTTCCTATAGCTTTGAAAGCACATTTGTAAAATAGAAAACTTGAGATGAACAAAAATGAGTTCAAAAACAGCTTTTTCAGGCTTTAAAGTATTTTTTTATGTATGATAATAAGTGAAAATGTGGCATTTTATGAGAATGCAATCTTAGATGAACAGTTTCTTTCAAGGATAAATGACTTGGAATTGTAATCTAATCCCTTGACACGAGCCATTAAGTCCCCAAAGTTCAAGTGACCTTCCAAAAAAACGGTCTTGGCGTCATCTTCTTTTCCTGCCTCAATGTCTCAATACCTTGTTTGAGGATTTCCAATACCAATCCAGTTTTACCCAATACGTTGGAGATAAAACAACTGAGAAAAAATTACCAGACCTTATTTTGGCAGGCAATTCTGATGTCATTGGGCAACTGATAGCCGTGGGCTCTCCTGTATCTGATGACAAGTTACTAAATATTGTCGCCATCTACCCAACCAATACCCCTCACTCGGATCCCCAAGTTGAAACAAAGGTGGGTAAGTCATCCTTCTTCTTTAAGGAGACAGGCTGGCTAAATGTTCGCTCTGCCCTCTGAGATGCTGAACTAGTCATGGACATAGAATAACATAACTAGAATGCTTAAGTTCAACAGGAGCTGTACCGCATGAGCATGTTTTCAGGTCAGCTGACGTTGGTGGAAAAGGGACAAAGATATTTCGTGACATCTCGCTTCAGACAAGTTGAATCATTCTCATGAAACGTTTGTTATTCCTCTTTAATCTTAATTTCTTTTGAATCTTACAAATATACAGGTAGAAAGAGTGGTAGAATAATAATAAAAATGCTTTTTGGGGCATAATACACATAACATGTCAAAAAAAGATTTGGACATTACTAGAGCAAATCATGTACTTTATTGACTGCCCTTGTTTAGCAATGCATCTCGAAAATCTCGAAAGTGAAACAAAATGTATCCGAAATTGCAATGCAATGATGAGGCATTCGGAATTTCCTTTCAATCTCCCAACAATGTGCTTGAATGTGGGCGACTTGATTGCGCCTATACGTGAACAAGGTAATTCCGACACCTCTGGAGGTCAGCCTGAACCCAGGCGTTTCAGTTAAGTGTTTCCACCACATGGATGAAAACTTTAACTTGAGCCCCATTTTAACCTCTTCAAAATTTCGTTCTTAAAAATGTGGTCGGACAACTTACTCAAACCCGTTTTATGAAGCATGCTGGATGTGATCAATTGCTTGACAAGGAGTCTTATTAGGGATTTCTACTCTGAATTTGGACGAGCCGTCAACGATTCAAATTTGCACCATAGTTGTCCTAAGTACCAAGGACTACGAATGAAACATTTTTTCCACCAGCGACAGCTGAGACGAAAACATGCAATTGCAGCACCCTTGATCGATCTATGTATGAAGTTGTCTATGGTCATGGAGTACGGCAGTAGTAGAGAGAAAAGCTCTCTGAAACCTCGCTAGAAGACGTTTCAGTATTGCGTTACCTCCTAATCAAGTGCCTGAACATGAAGATGTAATTCATTGAGCACTCTCTCAGGGGGAATGCATCGGATCAGGAGGTAACGCATAGCTCTACCAAATCTCGCTAGAAGACGTTCGATCTTCGACCGAGCTTTCCACTCCACTACTGACGTACTCCAAGAACTAGTCCATGGAGTACTCTATGACTAGTCCCTCTATTGGAGAGGAACTCCCATATGTCCCTCGATGACACAAATCTCAAACTCACCTGATGCCTGTGTGCAAGTGTGCCCTAGTCTTGGTCTGAGTAAGATCAAGACACGAGAGGAATTGATCTATATTCTCCCACACCTAAGAATCTCTTTCGAAAGAGATGCCGATCGAAGTCCAGCCTCAAAATGATTGGCACCAGGGCCCTGCATTTAACAGAGTATGACAGTGAATTTAGCGCACCTTAGCGGTTGAATTTTGAACTTTCAATTCCGTTCCAAAGTGATCATATGCGTTCCAGATCCAAACCAAACATATTTTAAAAAAATATGTGGTTCTATGAGTTATATATGGCTTTGGTTACCATTCAGGCACCTTTAAACGGACTTTGAACGTTTAAATATCACTTCAAAAGCCACTTTCTACATTTTCTGTAAAATGCATCATTTGAATCCGGTTTTGTTGCGATTGCAGTTACTGTTGTCTGAAGAGTAACTTAAGCCTTATAACTAGGGATAGGAAAAACATTTTGTTTTGCCTTTGAGAGTAAATTCCAGACGTTTTTCAAAACTAGTTTGTCTTGCAGTAGCGACTCTTTATCTCAAGTCTCATAGCGTTGCTGCTCAGTGTTGTACTGTTTTGAATGCTAATAATTGTCTGAGCACTAGTCTACCTAACAAGACGAGTATCTGTGGCAAACAAATTTGGTAAACGTCTGGAATTTACATTCAACGCCAAAGCAAAAGTTTTTTCCTGTCTCTACTCATAACTAACCCTTAAGGCACAAACATTTACAAAGGTGTGTTAGGTTTGGATCTGGGGCCCATGTAAACTCATTGCTATGGAACGGAATCGAAGTTTCAAAATTAAACCACAATGGCGCACTAACCTCAATGTCGTACTCTAATACAGGGTACTAATTGGCACGAGGTTTACCTGTACTTCCAAATGCTTGCCTGAACTTGATGAGTAGATCCATTTAATGCTTGTAGAAGAACATGAACGGAAATCAGCTATTTTGGGTCAACCGAGGTCCGACCCAAAGGCTTGATATGCTTATGCTAACCTCAACCGATCGTTCACTCCCAGAGTTGGCTCACTCAATGTAAATAGTGTCATTGTATATGATGAACTGAGCACAGCCATTAGCCATGGAGTCCGCCAGGACTGGAGAGAAAAGCTTTTTTAAAACCTCAATATATGACGTTTCAGCGTTGCGTTACCTCCTAATCAAGTGCTTGAACGTGATGATAAAATTTAAACAACCCCACTCTCTCAATGGAAGGCTTTGAACACTTTAAGGATGAGTTTTTCACTTTGAAATATGTTTAGACACAATGCTTAAGCTCATATGCTTTAGTCATGTCTGTTTGTTTGTCTTGTTTGTTACAAAGTCAGATGCTAGCTCTCTCGCTTGGCCTGCCATCTGATTTTGGGTGTCCCCATTGACGGATATTCTCGCTTTGTTGCCACAGCCCAACATTAATTATTATCTCACCCTCGGGAATGACTGCAAGTTCGCCCATTTAAGGTGTTAAAGCAACAACTTATGTTGTAATTAAATACCGCAAAGATGTTTGGACTTGGCAAGCCTGGGATCGAACCAGGATTCGCAAATTGGAATGCAGATGCTCTACCAATACGGTACCCCAGCAAGCCTCAATGTCATGTCTGTTATCGTAATACTTTTTTCCTTGCTTAGCTTTTCAAACATTTCTTAAAATTGACGTTCACCTTTGTGGTCGTTTGTATGTTTTTTTCTTTCTAGTTTCTTTACCTCCTATTATGTAGCTTTTCTACTCTTCCTTATTTAAAGTGTCATTTCTGTAACATATAACCTTTACTTCTTATACAACAATTGGTATGTTTGAGGGGTCCTCTTCAATAAAAAAAAAGTTAAATGGTCCGTCAACCGGAGGGTTTTTCCTGGCCCGTTAAAGATGGGCTACATCACTCCAGTCTTCAAAGTACAGTAAAAATCGGATATTAGACCATCGGATATAAGAGCAGAATTTTGAATCCCCGAATCAAATTATATAGTAAAGTATAGTAAAGTAGCATCGGATATAAGAGCACAAAATTTTGGGCCACATCGGATATAAGAGCAGAATTGAAGGCGGTAAAATATTTCTTTTTATTTCCCGCTCTCCACAATGAAGTTTTCGATGGAAACTGGTTAAGCCATTTTACAAATGCAAGTTTTCAACCACTTTCTCATAAAAACAAAGAGTCATACATAATGGCTTCTGCCAAGAGAACCACTTTTTCCATCAAGGAGAAGCAAAAGCTCCTTGCCAATTTTGACAAGCTGTCCCAGATAAGCCTGACCAAAGCTGCCACAAAGTTAGGAGTCAAACGTGCTTCCTTCGGAAAACTCTTGTTTTTTTTTTCAAACTTCATAGCCAGTATGTAATTATGTGACAAATTAACTACGTATTTGGTGCATAAACATACAGCCAACACACTACCCTCCTTGCATTTTGTTACATTTTTCTCGATGTTTTTTGTCATCAGTTTTGCCTCTGGAGCCGCGGAACTGGAGCATCGGGTATCAAATTCTACCGGATCAACAAGGCCTACGTATTCCCTACGAACATTAGGGGGAATCAAATTAAACAATGAAGGAGCCCGAAAAAGAAGAGATGTGGAGTTCATTGTTCGAACTAGCCTGGATTCTCGAGGGCTCGAAGGTGCTCTCAAAACGCACATTAAGCCTCTACGGTCACTAGAATTGACCCTAAATCCTGGGTTGGGACAAAGCTCATGGAACTTTTGAAGACGTACAGTATCAGGTACCTTTGTACCTTCTCTGAACACTGTACAGTCCCAACTTTTTTAGCCTCTTCCAGTACGAGAGCTCTCTTAATCCTGTGATGTTCCTAGTGAAACATATTTGGACTTGCTCGACCTTTTGCAAACCTGCTGAACTCATTGGAGCCCAAATGGGTGAAGCATATTCAAGATGTGGCTGGACAATCGACTTGTAGGTACAGAGTTAGCATTGTGATGCTATCTCTGGACTTAAACGTGCGATATATCCAACCACACAATTTGAAAAGCCTTACCCACCTTCAACTGTATATGCTCATCGAACTTTCCATTATT
This sequence comes from Tigriopus californicus, assembly GCF_007210705.1. Lineage (NCBI taxonomy): Eukaryota > Metazoa > Arthropoda > Copepoda > Harpacticoida > Harpacticidae > Tigriopus > Tigriopus californicus. The sequence continues at coordinate 6,632,730 of NC_081442.1, forward strand.
TTGGAGGACTACACCTAGATCTTTCGTAGATGAGACCTGCTCAATATCTTTAACTCCATTATCTTACCGAGTGGAGTATTTAAAGGAGTTGACCCAAATGTCATTGAGCGGAATTTCATTCCGTTCAGGGCCATATTACTCTCAGTTACCCAAGAGCAGATTCGATCTAAGTCCTTTGCAAGGCTACTGGAATCTTGCCCATTCGTACCAGAAACTATCGTCAGCATAAGAAGAGAGACTGGCAGTACTACTAAGCTTTTGAAGCGGGGCAACGAATATTATAAACAGGAGGGGCCCTAAGATCGAACCCTGGGAAACACCTGACTTGGCATCATGTATGTCACTAAGGGATCCCTCAACCTTAACCAATTGCTTCCTAACAGAAATGAAATTTTTCAACCAATTGAGAACCTTGCCTTGGATCCCAATGTCATGAAGTCTATTCAACAAAAGGCCATGATCTACCTTGTCAAAGGCCTTGGCAAAATCAAGGTAGACAACATCAACTGATTCATGGCTCTCTAGTCCCTCAATAACCTGCTCAATATGATCAATCAGTCGGGTAACCGTGCTAAAATGTGCTCGGAACCCGTGCTGGCTAGAAGGAAAGACTTCATGAATATCAAGAAATTCAACAAGTTTGATTTCATGATCTTCTCAAACACCTTCACAACATTCGAAGTGAGAGAAATCGGTCTATAGTTACTGGGGAGTGACTTATCTCCCCCTTTGAAAATTGGAACAACATGAGCTAACTTTAGTGAAGATGGAAACTTGCCCTGATCCAAGATGCAACGCATGAAGTACGGGAAAACAGGAGCAAGAACCAGTGAGCATCTCATCAGAAACTGAGATGCCACTCCATCAGGACCAGGAGAGCTCGAAAGCCTCAAGTCCATGATGGCCTCTAATGCATCTTGATCTGTGACTTTAAGATCATCTAAACGCTCAACTTGACTGACCTTGTCAATCTCAACACTCATCTTCTGAGCAATGAGCTGTTGCTTCTGAACTCAGTGGGGTTGAAAACACACTGGAGAACTGATCTCCAAGCAGGTTAGCCATAGTCTCTACATTGCTAATGGCTGCCCCATCAACCTCAAAAGGCCCAACAGAGTGTTTCATCTCTCTCTTAGAGTTCGCATAAGAGAGAAAAGCCTTCGGATTCGACCTGACCTCCTGAAACACCTGACTCTCAGTTTGTAACTGGTCATATTCGATTGAGGCCTTAATCTTACCCTGACCTACGTCCAACTTTATTTGGAGACTAGCCACAATCACTGGATTCGAAGTGCCCTTCAGCCTTTTTGCTAGTTTTCAACTCTTTTTGAACAAAGTCTTCCTATATTTTGGAATTTTTGTCCTTGTACCACCTTTCGGAACACATTCAGATATTGCTAGAGTGGAGCGAACTTCCTTAAAAACTGAAACTAATTTATCAATGGCTGCATCTATGGACGATTCCTGTTTCAGAATTGAAACCAGGTCAAGTTCTTCTAATCTTTCTATAATCAACGGCCAATGTTCATCTTTGAACTTCAACCTAACCAGACCGACCTTTCTGGCCGGTTTTACTCTAGAGCACGCCAGATTTTGAGTAATGGTCGACCCTATCTCAAGAACATGATGATCTGGCAGATTACAAGGTGTCACATGGACATACTGGATCAGATCAGGGTCATTGGAAAAGACCAAGTCGAGAACGTTATTCTCTCTAGTGGCTACACGAACCTGCTGGGAGAAATTGCGCAAGATCGCAAATTCCTCCAGCTTTTCGAACGACTGAGATGTCGATTTCGAAATGGGAATAAACCATCAGGACTAACCTCCCACTCTACAACGCTAGCTGTAAAATTAAAGTCCCCTACAAAGAAAAATTTCGTGCAGACTGCCTTATCCAACTCATTTCCAGTGAATTGGAGAGCTGACAAGAACGAGCTTACTGAACAAGGGGGGTCTATACATTGTTACAATAGACAGATCTAGCCTTCGGATATGACAAACTAAGACCTCTACTTCTCTATGCGACATTTGTACATGACTAATGTGCAAATCATTCCTAAAATATAGGCATACACCCCCATGTGGGAATACGGGATTATCAGGGCGTTTCCTATCACAACGAACTAAGTTTAATCCAACTATGGTTAGTTCTTCATCTAAGACCCTTGGCCGAAGCCAGGTTTCTGTTATAGAGATGAATGAAATCTCTCTCTCAACGGCTAGTTCTTCTGAGATCTTAACTTTTGTGCTGTCTTTTTTAGAAATCAGACAATGCACGTTCAAATATAGCCCCTTCACGGGCCTCTCTTTTGACGGACCAAGTTCACAAGATCTTGGACCATCCTCTCCAACCGTAAAAAAATCCCTCTTATCAACAAAACTACCTTCTACTGGAGGCAAATCATAAGCTAATGGGGATGGTTGGGTTTGGGAAATGGGTTGGGCAGCTACATTTGAATAGGAACGTATTTTGGGAATAGGGGCGGGGCAAGGAATATTAGGGAGGAGAGTGCTTATAGGAATAGGGGCGGATTGGGTATTTGAAGGAAGAGGAGGGAATTGGGAGAGAGGGTGGGGGGTAGGAGGAGAGGGAGGGAGGAAGTTAAATGGGTTAAGGAAGGGGGTTGGGGCGGGATTAGGTTTAGGAATAGGGTCAGCTCTAAAACTACGAAACTGAGCTATCCTATTTCTCGGCTTTCTTTGCGTCCCTTCAACATGGACGGAGGTACACCGTACATTAAAGCACGTCTTAAGTCTAATGGACTGACGGCACATGTACGGGTGAAAAAAAGGACAATCTACCTTTGAGCATCTCTTCTTCCAATTGTACTTCTCAAGGCCGAACTTGAGAAGTTTTTGACACCATTTAGCGTGGTCAAACTGACAGACTTTTCCTTCGTCAGGACAAGGCTACTTCCGGTAAACAGGACAGACTATTTTCTCCCAAACTATCTTATTTTGCTCTATTTCAACTTCTACATTGGCCAAATCAGTCGACTTCTCAACTACTGGGTGAGCCTGTTCTTCAAGCAGCACACTGGTTTCATTGACCCAAGCAACTAAAGCCTCTATAATAAACGTCTTATTGACTAGGGAGGATCCTTCCCTTCTAAGACCAAGTCCAAACATTGTCTAGCCTCTTTGCTGACTTTTCCAAAAATAGCTTCCATCATGAATGCAGAGGAACTATCAAAGAGCAACAAAATCAAGAGACCAAGAAAAAGAAGAAAACTAAAAGGCTACGCAATCTTGTCCTGAGATACAGGACAGCAAGGAATAAACTACTTCACATCAAACTAAACATACAAATCTTAGATGGAGATAGTAAACAAGAAGTAAGGGACAGATAAAAGCAAGAAATCAAAAACATATGTAAACTACGGGAAAAAACACCGAAACACCGAAATAAACTCAACAAACTGGTCTAACACAAAATGAATACACTAATGAACAATAAAATCTAACTCTAAAGGACCAATACAATCAAACTAAAGAACTACACATAACGATTTGCAACTAGAAATACTACACTACAAATCAGAGAGAAACTGCTAAAGCTAAAGCTAAACCTAAATGAGCAATAAACGTATTAGGTTTTACAGTAATTACGTCTTACCAAAGAGCCGTGAAAAAACAAACCTAATTAAGTGAATGAATGCCAATTCCCATTCAAAACCAGGTCTTACAGTATACATTCTCCACTCGCATGGCTATACCACCATGTTGGGAGAGATTTCCTTCGGTCATGAACTCTTCCCAGAGTTGGAACGATGCAGAGAGGTTTTGAGCAGAAAAAATGTACCTTTTTAACATTCCAACATACTTGTCTTTGCATTAAAAAAAAGTTATTTTTCTGTTGAGCACACGGACATGCCATCAAGTGTCTCAAAACGAGACAGATTTATCTTTCATCAGATTGAAATGCAAAAAGAACGAAGATATGCATGAAATCCACGTTTGAACAACTGCTATTGCTTACCTTGCCAAATGGCATCTGCCGTAGAGCCTCAAGCCACCAACTTTGAGGCCGGCCTGAGCTGGTGGAAAAGTCTATGTTTTTAAGGGCCAGATTGCCGCAAAGACTGCAAATCCATGCCGTAAGTAATCATTGCCCAATGCCATTTTTCAAGGCCGCCGTTCGAAGCGATTTAATCCATTATAGTTTGTTTGAGGTGGGGGGG
>NC_081442.1:6636933-6642414 GCF_007210705.1 Tigriopus californicus
GGGGGGAGACCAGGGGATCGAACCCATGAACCCGAGCATGGATGGCGCGTTAGCATATTGCGCTACAACCATATCCATCCAAAATTCCTGACCTACCTTATGTTCAAGGTCTTTCTAAATGTGCAAGCATTCATTTTTGTGTATTCTATTGATCATGAGTTCGAGACGAATTTCATTGTTGTTTTTACACTGAATAACATTCTCCGTATTGATTACAAAATCCGTCAAAAAAAACCATTTTTGCCAGAAACTATTGAAACAAATGTTCCTTGAATTGAAAGACAAAATGCCTGAAGACCCAGACTCATATTAGGTGTGGCTAGGGGGATGTGATCTTGTACAGGAAAGATCTTTTCTAGTTCGAAGAGATCGAAGGACTTTGATGCGTAATTGTAACTGAAGCATTTCAACTGATAGTTCAAAAACTACGGCACATATATTTTATGGTCTTCAACTCACATTTGTAGTATAGAACATTTTCAAACTCAATCCGCTCGTAACGCCATTTTCAGGCAAGCCAGCTCTTCTAAGGTCAACGATTTACTCTTTATTTGTTGTGCGATTTTTTCTTCTTCAACAGGCATTAAATTCAAGTCGAAGTCGATTTCCCTTTCTTGATGCCGCTCACGTAATACTTGTGTCTGAAGATTGTTGGGAACTTCTGGGATCATATAAGCCAGAACAGCTGTCAGTACCAGTATCATGTGCTATTAAGAAAAGGTCAAGAAAAAGACGAAGACATCAGATGATAAACATATCATTGAACTAAATCATTACATTATATAAAGAACGTAGGACGGACTTGTAAGGAATTGTAAAAACGGATAGTCTGACAATGGGAACAGATAGCATTGTATAAACCAATTCTAATTCTGTGGAACAAAGAGTGCTCGATTCCACTTTTTTCAAATCAAATTCTTGACATATGGTAAAGTCATTTCTAATGAAATAATATATCTAGTCATTTTAAGGTTATGCTATTAAGCCTAATTTCAAGCAAATTAAAGATTGTTGGTCGCGTCCTGTAACAAAAGCTAAAAGTATTCATGGCTAAAGAGTGACCGTCTTCATAAAGGGACGAAAAAATACGTATTTTAGCCAGTTACTAGTTAAATGCATTGCCCAACTTCTCCTCTTGGACTGTCTTGAAATGTTTCTATTCTGACATGTAAATAAGATCTTACCTCAAATACCGCTACGAAACCTAACCGGGCGGAAAACACGTGAAGCCAAGTTTTGTCAATAGAATATTCATCTTCAGACCCCGGTGGTGATCTGTATGCTCGATATCTACAAGTTTCGTACGGTTGTATGCTTTGATTAGTTGCAATTGGAGGTCCAAAGTAATCGCTTGCCTCAACTGATCCCCAATCCTTTGTGTCAAAAGCTAAAAATTGGAGACAAAGAAAGGGAACAAAACATTAGAGAACATGGTTTGTATGAGCAAGGATTCAGCGAAATGATAATTCCAATGGAGGAGAGTAAGGCAAGCGAGCTGCTTTTATTTGCTTCGAAGTCAATTATGAAGATTGAGTGAAATGTGAATTGGGTTCGGAAACATTTGGATAATGAGACATTAGAACAGAGTGGTTGCTGTTTGGGTCATTGTCCTGTTTCAGATTGGTTCTCTGTCCTTTCTTGTGGTTTTTTTTTGTCTAGAGGTCGGAAAGGAGATTAGAAACTGGACCTCTCTCATGTTAGAAAACAGTGCAAACCACAAAGTTTATTGTACTATTTAGCCAACCCAGCAGCAATGGCAAAATATGTCTTTAAAGGAATTTCTGCCATTTTCTACCATGTCAAAGTAGAAAATGGCAGAAAGTGGCAAAAATGGTGGAAGGAGGTCCAAAATAGCCACTAGATCTCAAAATACTTGAAGAAAAAAGCCTATGCCAATGATGTAAGAAAATAATAGCATAATCCTTGTTAGCTAATGAGCACAGTTTTGAAGCGAACAAGTTCGAAACTAAGCTAAATTTGAGCAATTCCATGAACATTGAGAAATGAAGCATGTGTAATAAATAGGGACTAAAGTATCATCCATGTGCTTTAAATAGCAGCTAAAACGAATGCACATCTAGTCATTCACATCGGTATGAAGTTTGAATCTGTCAGACGTATAATTTCGATTACCATTTAAAGTCATTTTGACCAAAAATATATCAGCCTCATGGCAGCCCTGTTCAGGATTGATTATTATTGCAAAATTCAAACTCCCATCACACTTGAGTGATCTTTGGCATTGATAATCTTCCACCAATGGATAAAAAACAAGCCCAGAATGTCAAGGCTACAATGAGTCGTGATAATGATTTGAAAACGTAAGCAAGTATTTTAAAGAGGTGTTTTGAAAGTGTCAAGAGATTTCGATTTTTTCCACTTTCTGCCACCTGTTTTTTTTTTTGCATGATTTACTGCCATTTTCTGCCACCATTTCCTGCCAGGATTTCGAAAATGGTCTTTCATAACTTATCGTCCCTGCAACCCAGGCAACGGTCAGGTTTGAGACCTCTATAACGTTGGTCACCAAAGTGCTTACTGGACATCGGACAAAGTGTCACAAACAAAATAGAGCCTTAAGGTAAGGTAAAGAAGGTAAGAGTGAGTTTTCAGACAAGAATGGTGCAAAGCTAAGAAAACTCTTTCGTTTCGATGCTCCCGCAAAATTTTGTTTGGGACACGTATATGGTAAGAAAAAAAAGAAATCGGGTTTTAGGGAAATGTGTAATCCTGACTGAAGGCTTTAGAGTAAAAAAGATCAAACTTCAATTAAAGTTGCTAGATTCCAAATTGATTAGAGAGCTCTCTATTGGACTACAATACAAGGCACTGACACTACTGACAATAGTGACACTGCGGATGAACCAATCGAGATTGTTACATGGACGTATTACGACGTGTCAACACCCAAAAATTTGAAAAATGGAGAAAAATAATGCTCTATTTTGGAAAATGCTTCAGATTGCTCAAATACAAGTATTCTGATTCCCATCATTCAAAAACCCCTTCGAAACGTCTCTCCGTTGACTATTTACTTGCTTGGGTTTTAGCAGATTTAAAATGTGGTGTTTTAAAGCATCCCTACATCATAACTGTTGTACTTACAAGCCAGTGTAGAGTTGACATATCCATCCAATGACCAGTTTGGAGAATATACGAAGATATACACCATTCGTGGAATGAAGTCACTTGCAAGAGCTATCACGAAAGCCTGAAATTAAGAATGGATCCCACACATAACCGTTATGAATTATGTTTTCCTCAAAATCGATAAAGTTCAATTTCAAATGTCCTGATGTGACAACTCTTAATAGTATACAAATCAAGGTTGAAATAAATGTTGAGCCTGTCCAGTGGCTACAAGAATTGCGTAAACGCACGATGACCCTTCTCAAGGGCCTTAAGAAATCAAATCCAGTGCAACGCGAATATAGAATAGGCACCTTTAAGCTACAGCTGACTGATGTCGTCATCTTAGAAAGGAAAGGTAAACAAATCTCCTGGGCGGTCACTTTTCCAGCGCTACTAAGACTATTGGGTAATCAGGTCTTTGTATCAACCAGAAATAAACAACAAACTAAGGTTGCGTGATTTTTGTAATTAGGTTGCGCGAGGGCCCATACAACGTCATTCAAAGGCCAAATACCAAGAGAGAAAATGCAAGCCATTTGAATGCATAACATCAAAGCTCTGGATTGGCCGCCCTTATCAGATTAGGACTGACATCAACCAACCGTCAGTCGTCTGACTGACATTGACCACCAGCGACCACAATCACCTCTAATCAGTTTCATACCAATCATGCATAATTGGATGGACACCCATCACCCAATCTGGTACAATGATGGGTATCAATCCGATGACGGATGGCTGATGTCCATCCCAATCTGATAGGGGCTGCCAATCTGGAGCTTTGCCGTTATGTATTCAAATGGCTTGCATCTTCACTCTTGGCATTTGTGATATGAAAGGCATACGTGATGGGTCCTCGCGCAACCTAATTACAAAAAATCACGCAACCTTGGTTTGTTGTTCATTTCGGGTAAACACAAAGACCTGATTACCTATAGCCGATGATCAGAGACTAATCTTCCACAACAATCACAGCTGTTGTCGATACGATACTACGACAGCTTGTCCTAGAGAAATCAAAAGGCTGTAGCACTAGCAGCGCTGGCTTCAAATTTCAATGCGTTGGTGTGAGGGAGTCCAGAATATGTACAAGACTCTCCAAGATCTGAAGGAAATCGATTGAGTTCTTCTAGCATTAGAACACCCCTATATTATACTACCCCTCCCCCTCCCCGCAAAGTTAACCTAAACTAAATGATATGAATTGGACCAATCTGTGTCCAATCAACACTTCCCAGATGATATTTTAAAATGCTTCGTAAATTTAGCCACCCTGGGCTGACTCTTTCTCTTATGCTCTTGAGTTGCTCTGGCACTCGCTTGCTGAGATGGGTGAGGCCAGAGGAGAGGAGGCGACTGAATCCCAGAATCCTGCTCTATGCATTAGGCAGGAGACGCCGATAGATGAGTGGGGAGTGGGTGCATGTGCTCACTACATCCTTTTGGTGCAACATTACCACCTGATACTGCCCTGTTGGCCACTGGGCCAAGCTGCCAGACCGGCAGCAGCTGTGGTTGTTTAGGAAGATTAGTCTCTGATGATTGGCTATACCAGAACCCTGCTCTATGCACTAGGCAGGAGACGCCGATAGATGAGTGGGGAGTGGGTGCATGTGCTCACTACATCCTTTTGGTACAACATTACCACCTGATACTGCCCCGTTGGCCAGCGGGCCAAGCTGCCAGACCGGCAGCAGCTGTGGTTGCTTAGGAAGATTAGTCTCTGATGATCGGCTATACCTAATTACCCTATTTAGTGGTTTTGGGCCATCATGACCAAAACTCCAAAGAATGATCCACAATGGAATATGGATTGAAGCTGTTCTGCCATTACACTCAACGTTCAAAAGTTCTGGAAGGATGTATGAATCGCATCCATGGGAGTCTCTTACAATCAATGGACTTGGGCAAATTTTATTCAGAGGCCATTGCAGTGGCCAACTCTTCTTAAAGATGATGTTCACCCACCCTTTTAGCCGTCTGCTTTTCGGGATTGGCCAAAGATAGGGATCTCCTTCCCAAATTCCAATTTGATTCCAGAGCAGCCGCTCTACCACCTCGGCATTTTCTCTCCTCTATGAAATTGTCCAATGATCTCTCCTCAAGCACCATTAACCCAACTTTCCTCCACCAACCATCTCAAATCATCAATAGTCAAAGCTAGGGCCAGGATCGAAAACATTTCCAATAGACTTCCCATCAAGAATCTTCCCTCTATAATTGTTCTTCAACTCTTCCAGACCTACATCAACCCAGTTTTCCTCTACTGCCTTCCACCCAATCCGCCTTCAAATCCGCCGATGCCACCTTCACCAAATTCCTCAAACGATTTCTGTGCGTTCCCCAATA
>NC_081442.1:6644575-6649826 GCF_007210705.1 Tigriopus californicus
TCCGCCCTCAAATCCGCCGATGCCACCTTCACCAAATTCCTCAAACGATTTCTGTGCGTTCCCCAATATGCCAAAAATGCATGGAGGTATTTTTACAGCCAAAAATCGGGCTTGCCAGGTTAGTGTCCCAGTGTTGGGAACCTGACCTTTCTGGAGGTGATGTCCGGACACAAGTTGTCCTTCTTGGTCAAGGACGTACTAACACCCTTCTGTCCTTGGCCTGACATCCCTTTGGAATATTGGCAGTCACCCAGGTTTTTCCGGCTCTGGTCCAAATGTCATCAACAGAGGGAGCTGAGACAGGATCTGTTCAATCTGACCCACCCAATCTTCTGCAGTAATCAAGATTTTCATCGCTTGTCTCTACCCAACTGTTTAGGTACTGGCTGTGATTCTCCTCTTCACTTTTTTCATGTAGACTAAGCTCGAAGTATGGAACCCTCCTAACTGGGGATATTGGCCGTATAGAGAAAATGCAAAGAAGAATCCCTAAGTGGCACAATTCTTATCCGGGCAATCTTCACTCTCTTCAAACATTAAAAGAGAGACGTATTTTCTTGGACTTTCCTCTTATGTTGAAGGTGTGCTTAAGACTGTTAACAATATCACTTCTTTGGGATCACCAATCTTTGCGATCACTTTTCTTAGCTCATGAAGGATCAGATTTGATGAAGACGCGCAAATTAGAAAATGGGCCTTTTTTGGAATTAAATGTCAAATCTCGTACACATTACCATTCATTTTTATGCGTTCTGCTTGTATATGGAACACTTATGCCTGAAACATTCTTGAACAGTGAGTGCGTTTAAAAAACTTTTTTTCCTAGCATGGTTCCAAATTATTAGTCCATTATTAAACCCCTTCTGTTATCATCAATTTGATGTTTGAGTAGTTCACACAATAAACAATTCTAGTCATAATTAGTGTGATATCTCATTCTAGTCAGGTATTTTATCGTTCTCACCATTTAATTCAAATTTTCTGATATCGATTTCTGCCTGCAAGTGCTCATCTGCTTGTATTCATGTGGAAAGGTGTATTAAACAAATTCAGCATTTCAAGATACTAGACTTCACCTGCGAAATCTTCTGCAACATAATGACATAACGCTTGCTCAATTATTTACATAAAATACAAGATTCGAGTCTGATTAATAATGGCTGATAATAAGTATTAACCCAAGATTCCAGTCAAGATGGAAGACGACTGTCCCAAGAATCTCCGTCGATTTGATTAAGCTGTTGTATTAGGAAATGAGATGTGAGAAGTGACCGCCCAAGGACGAATCAAAATGGAGGTTTCGTGACCATTTTTCTCAGAAGGTTCAGCTTTAAGGTCCCTATAGCCAGATTTGCCTATCACAAGGCACTTCGGCAAACGGAGCTTGATTTTAAGATTGCCCAAGTACAGTCTAATACAGAGCGATCAAAAAATGGAGATATGGATGCTCTTTACAGGGGAAAGAGGAGCACTCCTCAAGGCTCTCCAGTCTGCCTCAGGACCTTCCACCGATACTGCAAAGATTTTAACCAAAGATGGCCGACACCCAATTTCCCATTTCTGCCTGTAAGTGCATCTTTAGAGGAGTCAATTCTTGGACCGGTCTCAGAGCATAAAATAATTGCGGCGTTGGATCGTCAGAAAAGCAAGGCTTGTGGACTCAATGGAGTCTCGCTCTGGCATCTCAAATCACTGTCTCATTGCCTGGTACGGTGGGGGATGATGCAGAATCCCTGTGTCTTCCTGTGAACTAATACCCGCTTAGACACAAAGGAAAGACACATAAACTCCAAGTGCGATTGAGCTGTAACACAGCCCACCTCACATTTGACAACTAATGTGTAAAAATGCAATTCCCTAGATCATGAATATTTGACCTTTGACTAGGAGTCGGCTACTCTTGATATAAATGAAAAGAAGAAAAACAGCTTAGAACAAGTGTTTGGCAGGTTTCATTTTGTGGTAACATGAAATCTTGTTTAGTGCTTGGCATGAAAGTAACAGTAATGGGAGTAAATGGCCAAAAACTTACATTGAAAACCACAGACAAGTAAGTCATGCCTTTGAGGATCCCATACCATATTCCAATGCTCCTAACGTGTTGACCAAGTGGGCGTCTCATTTGGGTTGTGTATTTGTACGCATCAAGGCGTATTTCGAAAATATTATTGATAAGTGCTAATAAAGGAGCCAGGGGAAAGGCTGCAACAAATAGCGTGACAAACCCGTACTGAACGACTGAAAAGAGGAAAAGGTACATTATAAACCGGCCTGAGTTACTGATTTTTTGTCCGACTTTTGGACTTTTTCGGACAAAGAATGCAATTTCAAATATATGGAGTGCCAAATAAAATATTCACGATCGTTACTTAGTTGTATTCACATAATATGTGATGCAACAACGAACTAAATGCGGCAGATCTGATTGGGCCTTAAATACATGTACATGACCGAGAGTCGCAATAAAGGTTATTTTTATCAAATACATGGCTAATCTGGAATTTGATATAAAACTTATCCAAACCTGGCTTAGAATATGTTCACGGATCAACGACGTAGCATTCTTTACGATATCATGATATAACTTAAAAGGGGACTTGGTACGATCAAAATCAAGGTTATACATACGTCAAAATGGACTACTTCAACTACTTCCCGACTCTCTAATTGCCCTACTCATCCACAATTTTTAGGTAACCTTTAACGTAACTTTGCAAACTTTAAGGCAATCAAGAAGATATTCTCAAACACCTCCATTTTCTAAGATTCATCAGCTTTAATTAGATGCGAACGGCCTATCTCAACCCTTTAAGATTGGAACAATATGAGCTAACTTGCCCTGATCCAAGATGTAACGCATCAAATACGAGAAAACAAGAGAAAAAGAAAGATATTCAAGCCATTCAAGGAAAATGATTTGAAATAATTAGGAGGTTTGCTGGGGTACCGTATTGGTAGAGCATCCTCTTTCCAATTTGTGAATCTTGGTTCGATCCCAGGGAAGCCAAGTCCAAGCTTCGCTATGGCATTGGATGAAAGGATGAGTTGCTACTTTAACAGCTTAAATGGGCGAACCTAAGGTCATTCCCAAGGGTGAGGTAATAATCAATGTTGGGCTGTGACAACTGAGTGGGAACATTGGGACACCCAAAAATCAGATGGCAGGCCGAGCGAGAGAGCTGCCATCTGACTTCGCAACAAACAAAACAAATAGGAACAAACGTACATATTTAGGTTTTTTTTTCTTTTGTAAGGAAAAAGGATGAAAAAGTTGTCAACTTCGTGAGTAAAAATCGTAAAAATGCAAAAAACTGCAAATAAACAAAATGATCCATTTACTACGAAACGATCGGAAAAAGGTGAAAAAAACATATGCATGTTTTTAAAAGCATTGGTGATCACTGATCAGTAAAACTCGGAAAAATAATTTGTTTTGCCGTCGAGCTGCAAACCTAGAGATTCTAATGCGAATATTTTTCTGAACATAAGCACGGACTTCTAGAAATATGGACTGCAAACGAGCTTCCCTGCAAATCGGCCTGCTCTTAGCCACTTTCCAATTAAAGTAATAAAATAAGAAATGTAGATCTCTTCAATTAACGGTAGGTCAATTTTATATCAATTACATGCAAAGTCGATCGTTTCAAAGTTATGTTGTCAAAAGCTTATGTAGCTGACCAAGAGGAGGGAGAAAATTCAATTTTTATGTTGTGTTTGCTACATAACTTTGAACATGTCTCCTGAGTTCCCTAAGCATAGGTTTGGGCTCAAACTTGGTTGAGTTCATCTATTCAACAAGATCTTATGGTCGTATCAAGTGCTTATTTGGAAAAAGATGAGCGGTTTAGGTGATAGGATATTTTTGCTTCCATTTGCAGTCCATATCTCTAGATGTCCGTGACATAAGCTAACGTGAAGAGTTGCTACTGAAATGAAAACTAGTCTTGACAACAAGTCCTTGATGGCCTCTGAAGCATCTACAATAGAGTATAAGATCATCTAACTGCTTGTAAGGTAGAATTAGTGACTTGAAATTTCTAGCGCAATCTAAAACAAATAAAAAACATATCACTTCTCAAATTTGTTTGGCTAGTGGGATGATTGCAGTGTTCACCTAAAATACTCTGGTTCTTTCAGGAGAGTAAAGGTCATGTAAAGGTCAAATGCGTTTAGAGGATAGTGTCACCCTTGAATAAGCTTACTTATCTCTATATATTCATCAAACAAATGTAGTCGATCAATCTCTTGAAGCTGATAATCCATTTCCCACCGCTTAATAAATTTCACTGGACAGCTTGTCTGGTCTTTGTGGCTGGTTTTCAATTTTTTCTCCAGCCATAAACGGCGAAACCAATTCTTCATGATTCTAAAATAGGAATAATATTAATGAAAATGTTAATAAGTGTTTGAAACGATCTAGGTGTGGTGGAGCGTGCGATCCACCAGCTGTATGAGTCGAGGGATGGTAGTAAACTAGTTCATGATACGGAAAAAGCTGACTATGTAAAGGAGAAATAAGTAGAGGAGAGAAGAGTAGGAAGGTCTTACGGAAAATAAAGTTCCATAGTGTTACTGGCTAACTGACGACCAATCATGTAGATGGCAAGCATCAAACACAACTCAAAGAGGCAACCAGCCGGATCACACATATCCGTTTTTAATCGTGTCAGTATATTCTGTCTTGAAGCGGCATCTCCGGGATAAGTGAAAAAACGCCCCTGAAAGGAACTTCTTAAATGTTAGGACATGCCCAATTTCAGAAGAAGACATTTTAAAGCGTACCTTGAAAAATGCTGTGTAAATTAAGCTTGAATAATAATTGATGAATTGGAAAAGGAACATTTTGAAAGTGTAACTGTTTTCGTATTCTGATTGGGTGCGGGGATGTTCCAAGTCAGTTATTCTTCTCGCAACGTATTGAAATATCCAACTGCCAACCTCAATGACCACTGCGTTGATAACTGCGGCCACGGACGTGGCAATGAGTTTTGCATATTTGCTGAAGAATAAGCTGTACTGCGTGTGTTGATACATAATCCGAATAAAAACTACGCGGAAAACAATTAGCGAAGATACCGCCCCCATCACACAGCATAACTGTTCATAAGGAGAAGTAGAATGTATTAGTAAAGGTTTCTTCAAAAATCAATGATCTATTTTACCATGAATAACACAATTGCAGATGATAATCCAATCCTCATAGCCTTTTCTTTTGTGGACACATATGGTTCATGCTTTTGATTTATGGGAT
>NC_081442.1:6649845-6659401 GCF_007210705.1 Tigriopus californicus
GGGGGTAGTTGGATCATCATAAGATATGTGTATTTCTACTAGAATGACCTACCCTACGGCAGGTACCATATGATTGAGAAAGACTTGCCCTGCTTGGAGAGACTTTTGGTTTAATACAAAATCCCTGTCTCATCTTTAGTGGGTTCATTGTCTCGAATTCAAAACAATGAGGGATTCAAAAACGAAACTTCAGGTTGTTTACAATCATTCTAGGTTTTGAAATTCAAGAAAATCAAAAGTTCAGTTTGAGGATCAAAAGTCTATGCACAACTACATCCCTTTCAATGAGCAAATTGGAATTAGTGGGCGATAATGCCACATTTCATGAACTATATTTATTAGAGGAACGAGAAACACTAAACAACTAGTGTTTAACAATTGTATCATATTTTTGTAAAAATAAAGCATTTTTTAGCACATTAAAGTACTTCTTAGGGGACAACTGACAGATGTACTCATGATACATAATTGGTGTGTAGTAGGAATGGTTAACATTTCAGGTAATTAAAAAATTGTCTTCAGGTAAGAAATGAACCGAGAAATGACCTTGAGCTACAAGATAGCGACTGCGAGGCCACGAATTCAGGCTGCAAGGCCACACAATATAATCTACATCTGCATGAAGTGGCGAAAGGGATCATTTTGCGCTTAGAAAGTGATCCTATTTTTCATCATTGATTAAAAGGCCTTAATTTTTCTCTTAGTGTGTTTCGTATTTTTGTGAAGTGTCAATTCACCGTGTAGTTTTAACTCGATGTATGAATTCAGGCCTCAATGTGTCATCCATTTCCTCCTCCGATTTGAGGTCCCACTCCCATTGAAGAATGGCTTGCTGACGTTTCCACAGTTCCAAATAGGTTGTTGCTGCAATTGATATTGACGTCAAAAGGAATCAATATGTCTATTGGCTTGGCTTGATTAGAGCTCTAGGGAGGAGAGCGTCACTCCCACCGGGCCAATAAGATAATCAAAATGAACACAAATGACAACTATCTGGGCAGGGAGGGCACTATGTCTTGTGCTGTTTGTCGTGCCATCTAACAGTCAGGCTCGGAGTTGCAAAACATTTTAGTATCGAATCCTAAGAGAGAGGTTAAGGCAATGTGTGGTTGTTTTGCGCAACCCCTAACCACGAACTCTTAGAAATATGGACTGTGAACTTTTCGAATTAAGGTAAAAAAATAACATACCCAGATTTCTTCAATTACAGGCTGGTCATTTTTGTACTATTTATTTGTAAAGTGGTTCGTTTCAATGGTATGTTGTTCTAAGCTTATGTATGTAGCTGACTAAGAGGAGGCCGAAAATTCGAATTTTGTCATTGTTTTCTTCATAACTTTGGACATATCTCCTGAGTTGCCTAAGCATAGTTTTGGGGGTTCAAATTTGGCCACGTTCGTAGATTCAACAAGATCTTGCGATCAAATGAAGTGCTTATTTGGAATAAAGTAAACGGTTTAGGAGATCAGAAATGTTTGCTTCGCAGTCCGCATCTCTAGAAGTCCATGGGCTAACTCACCCTGCTTTCCTTGAATGCTAGCCTTGTGATCAAATAAATACTGAGAGCCTAAGTCATAATATTCGGGAAAAAGCAATTGATGAGTTTTGTTTTTTATAAAATAAGAGGTTTTTCAAATAAAAAAATGAATCAGTAATGACGAAGAGGTAACAATTAATGTTAGTTGTTGTTCTGACAAACAAGTGAGGGAGCTGCCATCTGAAAATCATCCAAATTCTTGTAACAGGCTTTGTGCACTTAGAATAAATACCGGATTCGCCCCTGTGGTACTCAATACATAATCCTAAGACCAGGTCAAAAGTTATGATCTATCCAACCTCACTGCACAAATCAACCATTACCACGTGTATTTGGAGTATCTCTAGAACCACTACAAATTCAGATCCTTGCTTCTCCATTGTTTGCTGCCACGGATGAAATACACTGTATTAAAAATGCAAAGGATGGACTTACCCCAGAATGACATGAAAATGGAGAAAAACACCGTGGCGTTATTGTCGAAAACGTAAGTGACTTTGGAAAGGAAGCAGGAATTCTTCAGGTTCCAATATGGACAATGATTGTCACATTGAGGACACATGACGGAATTGCCAATAGTGTCTTCATTACAGATATCTTCGCTAAAGATCAAATAGTATTCGTGTTAGCTCAATTTATTTTCCAAGAGTAATATATTCCACTTGGGGTTTACTCACCTTGCTTGATTCAGCTTCGTATCTATGGTCAAAATACCGAATGCGAAGCAAACCAAACCAACGATGGCTGGTACGATGAGAGCTTTGGTATAGAATCCCAGCCAGGCAAAGTAAAGGCCAATTTTCACACCAAAATATTTCTTGATTAGCCAAAGAGGTTGTTTCTTGTACCAATTCTTTAAAGTTGCCCACTGATCATAAAGTATCTGAAAAAGTCTCTAATGCAAGCTCATTCTTTTTAACCTAGATTTAACTTCAAACCGACCGAAAAAAACTTCACTTCTTTCAGATTAGCCACTCGGCATTTTTGTGGAAGCTTTGATCTTTCTTACCATTCTTTCATTCATGAATAGAATGTTGTTTCTTTTGTTTTTGTAATCATAATCTCCATCGTGCAACCCATATGCCGCAGAGAAAACATTTTTTCCGATCAAACGTTGGATGCCAGCCTAAAAGAAACATGTTCGTTCGTTCATGTTTATCAAGTAAAGATGCCAAGGTTAGCTCCTTGTCTTTATGTGCTCGTGTAAATTCCATTGTAAATCGATAGAAACATGTTAAAATTTTGAAAGGGTGTATAAATGAAGGATCTATTGGTCAATCCACCCTTGTCCAACATTGATTAAGGCTCCGACAAAGATAAGACTTTCAAAAGCTGTTGGTTGATTAGATCGGTAGGTAGTTAGCAACTTCAAAATGGAGACTTTCAGGGACTTTAATGAATTTGAAAAAAGGTAAATGGGGAATTGTCTTGAACAAGGCCACCTAATTTTACAGAAGATTTTGAAAGATTATATGTGCAGCGCAAGTAGTCATTTGCGCTCCAAACCAATTACGAGTGTGTGACTACTGTAGGATTGGTTCAAAAATAGCTGTATCATGCTTCAGCAGTAATCAAGACACTCGAATAATATGAGGGGTGCTTTTTCAACCTATATCGTTTGCCTGGTCGAACTACCTAGAAATTTCAAATTATGGTGACGTGTTCTTTTATTATCATTGATGGCTGCATAAAACCTTAGATTTTGAAAGGAGAAGGACCTGGATATGGAGTATTATTTTAGGCCACACCGGGCTGTCATTTGATTTTTGTGATGGGGATCAAATTTATAATCACGAGACGTTGCGACCAGGGCTAACAATTTACATTTTCAATGGCCTATGACATTACTGATGGAATTTCCGAAACCCGTTAGTCAGCCTCAAAAAGTAACCCTGTTTTTTCATCCGTCAAATCAGGGTTGTCTTTGTGCTCAAACCTAATTGTTTACGTTGCGATGGAATTGTCGGGTGGTTTCGCTATCCACGTTTTCTGGCAACCTTGAATTTGAAATTTGAGTTGATCCCATCACTACTTGATTCGTCATTGCATAGAGGAGGAGTTTCATCTTTGTTTTAAACATTTTTTTCATCATTACTTACCCTTCTGATTGGGTTTTAAGACTATAGGTTACATGTATGTTTAGGTTAGCCTAATCTCACAGAAGTGTAAGCATACTTCAACTTACTCATCCTACTTTTGGCAATGATTAAGTTTAAGCTCTAGGATATCTTCTAAGCTAAAATGATTTAAAGATTACTGTTCAGGTACCGAACGCATACTTGTACTACTCACTCTGTCTCTGGCTGAGTCGTCAAAAGACATCCTGTTGAGAATTTGCCAAACCAATTGGGTCCGTTGAATTTGAGACCACCTATTTGATCTCTCTTTAAGCACATATCTGGAAGAGCGATTGATAACCACCTTCACCAACTTATTGACTAAGATCTAAGGTAGTTCCTCACTTGTCCAAAATGTCCGGAAAGAAGCCGGGATGAAAAATATTGGGCTCAGTCGGTATCGAGTCACATTTGAACCAATTGCTGAACTCATTGGTTTTGAAACATTTGTCAGGCATGGCCTTCAAAAATTGATGAAACACAGGAAATATGAACGAACTAAATACCTAAAGGCATCACTCACTTTGAAAGCCCGATCTTTTGCGTAATGCGTGACAATGAAACTTTTGATGGGGGGCTTGAGATTCAATATTTTTCCGTTTCGATCCAATACATCCTCTGGGCCATGGATTTTGAGAAACGACGTTTTGTTGTCAAAGGCAACCTGAATAAGAAAAGTGTGCTCTTCTAAAGTCAAAAAATGGAGTCTCGGACGTTTTGCTAATTGCTTGGCAAAAAGGATCATCCATCCGACCCGAAGCTGAATAGACTCACCAACTTGTTTTCCAACTCTACGTGCAAACCAGCATTCATAATATTCTTAATAAAAGTATCTCTATAAAATTCTCTTTTTTCATGATGTTCGTCGTAAATATCGTGAAAGGCGAGGACCAGATCGATTCTTCTCTTTCCATCGGTAAAGAACAATGATGGGTCTTCTTGTGCTTTTTTATAACTCTCATTCTGAATTAGAAACGATAAAAGGTTGGTAAACACCAGCGTTTGCTCAGACTGTAAACTTACCATAGAGTTTAGGTTCAAATCAATCTTCCTTGAGTTAAGGAAATATTGTTCGCTTTTTACCAGCGGCTTGGCAGATCCTTTGGATTCGGCCATTTTTCTCAAGCGAACATAGAAACTTTCCATATACCTCTCATTAAAAATTCAAGACTTTCCATTCTCTTGGTTACGTAGGCAAATTTTAAAAGGGTATTTTCGAACACGTGAAGTATCAATAATAACCAAATTTTCAGGGTCTTTTTGCAATTATTTCATAAAGAAGAATATATTTCAAACTAGGTAAGGAAACATTTTTGACAGGCATGATGGCGATCCGTTTTTTATGGCAATCACTGCGATTAAGTCTATGAAAATGAAAAGCCAAGTCATAAGAGTGCGACTTTTTTCTGTTTGTGAACAGCTGATCACAATGGTAAGCAATAAAAAAAACAAATTCCAAGGATTTCGGTACCGTATTATGAGTAAATATGCGCAATTTAATAAAAAATGGATTGGTCGACCTAAGGAATCATTTTCATTTGGGGGTAAATGAGCTGCAACTGTAACGTCGTTCTTTCACAACGAATACTAAATGGATGCAAGCTACCCCAAAAGTGCGAAGTGAAGTGATCAAAAAGCTGCTATGCTAGTTGTTTTAAAGAGCCAATAGGGCTTGTCAAGTGAACGCGTTCATGACCAACTGACGCTATTCCATGGAGTAAAATCAAAGACAACATGCCCAGCCAAACCGCACTGTGCATGCATTGATTTTTGACATTTATTCCATTTTACGTGCTTGACTGAGCAAATAGCATTTGGTATTGAGCCAATTTGATAGAGTGTTCACGGAATTACTATAAACATGTTCATTTTGTTGGGTTTTGTAACACCGCTCACTCAAAATCACTTGGTTATTGAAAATTCAATGAGCGGATGGTGCGAGTTGACTGTGATGTTTGTCAATGTTCTCCCTCCCCAAAAGCCCCAATATCATAACAATACAAAAACGCATTTTTGCTTGAAATTCCTTTACTTGACATGCCCTATGGAACTTCTTCTGCATCCAAATGGGTTATCTTCGACATGTTGTTAACAGTGCCGCCAGGTCCCTCGCTCGCACTTTAGCTTAGATGTTTTCATTTTTGCATTGTGGCCTTTTTCGCCCGGAGCCAAGAAAGAGTGGGACAGCAAGTACAGGCAAAATGCAAAATAGTCTGAAAACATCTAAGCTAAAGTGTCAAAAACATTATAAGCAAAAGTTATAACTCTAAAAAGAAGAAAATGTAAAGATGGATTTGCAAAAAGTTAAACTTTTCAGAAGCGTAACAAAATTAAAGTGGATATTTTAAGATATTTCATTGAAATTTGCAAATTAGTACAAATAATCAGCCCACTGGTCTGTGTTTTCCAAGGCGGTTTATTTATTAAGCCTATGCCACAATACAGTTTTTGTATTTGGGGTGCTAGGGTCGGTCCGTATCAGATTGGTTCTCCGTCTGTAGGTGTGGTTAGCGTCTAAAAGTTCCCTTGAGAAAGGTCAGAGAGGATAATCGAACCGGGGACCCTTCACATGCTAGGAAACTGCGATGATCACTATACCACGTATTCTCGTTTTTTGTAACTAAAAAAGTTCATGGAAAATGGCAATACCTCCATCAACGAACTACACAATATGACATGTATGTTTCGAAAATTTTGTTGGTTAAAGGAACTCCATGTCCTTCAAGCAAAGCTAGGCAAAAATAAGAAGAAAAAAACTTTGAAAAGATGGACTTTGAGCAAATTAGCCTATCTTTTGCGGACTTCCGTACTAATACTGGGAATGGAATTCCAAGCACTTCAAATAAAAAGTTTATGCATTTTACTTAAGTATATACTCATATGATATCTGATATACCAACGAATTAGAGTTAGCGGTTCTGGCCAACCCTTGAATATAGGGTTACTCAGGAATTTTGCTCAGAAAATTGTCCAAGTCTGACTTCAAAGATGCTACTGGATACTACCTACATGCTCCCTATGAAAATTTGAGGGGAGCAAATTGAACAATGGAGAAGCCCGAGAAAGAAAAGACCTGCACTTCATTGTTCTACGAGTTTTTTTCGTATTTGGTGCCTTCAGTTGCATTATAGGTGAAAAAATAAAGTTTGAGCAACAAAGAATTATGAGGAGTTTTCAATTGAATTTGTTTGTTAAACTACTGACTTCTGTAAGGTTTACACAATAAGGAGCAAAATCCAACTCGTATTTTAAACGATTTTTTATTCCATTTGGGATCATACAATCGACGATCAGTCTTCACAATGTGAACATTGCCAGAAAATTTCCCTCTTCTAGCTCCTCAAGCTGAAGAAACGTGAACCGGGTTGATAAAATGATTAATATCATAAATTGAGCCTACTATCACAGTACTCAATGTTTGCTGGAATTCGAGCAAAGATAAACGGGGGATATTTTTGGCAGTTTTTATTTATTAGGAAAACTGATCAGCATATGTATCAAACGGACTTTTGGAGTCTGATTTTGGTACTTTAGTTGCGTGGTTACCATGTTGTAGCAGAGCGTTGAATTAATCATCAATGCTATCCTCGACACAATGAGCACCTTGAGACATGCAAAGAAATCATGAGTTTTTTTACCTACACCTTACATGTGTCCCGTTTTAGATTGGGCTGATTACATAGGAATGGATAGAGAGTAAAGGTAATTAAACTGTGTCAGACCAACATTTGGATGGATGAAACAAACCAAGCTTGAATCTCTGTCTGTAAAATGTGGCAAGCACCACACAGAATCCGTGCGAATTGATTTAAATGAACTTTTTCTCACTTCGCAAACTGATTATAATGTTTATAGCTTATCAAAAAACATTTTTTTTTGTGGACTTCCTTACCGCTACCGGGATTGGAATCCCAGCAGTTCAAGACGAGAAGATTATTTATCTATATATATTATTTGATCGACCAACGAATTGGAGTTGGCTGATCTGGCTAATCCTTGAATATAAGGTTGATCCGGAATTTTGTCAAAACCTTGTCCAAGTCTGACTTAAATCTTGCTACTGGATCAACGCCTACATAAGCCCTACGAATATTTGAGGGCAGCACATTGAACAATTGTTTTAACCAGCCTGGATTCTCGAGGGCTTGAAGGTGCTCTCAAAACGCACATTCAGCCTCTACGGTCACTAGCATTGACCCTAAATCCTGGTTGGGACAAAGCTCATGAATGCTTTTGAAAACGTACAATATCAGATACCTTTCGTACCTTCTCTGAGTACTGTACAATCCCAACCTTTTTAACCTCTCCCAATACGTGAGCTCTCTCATATCTTCAATGTTCCTAGTGAAACATCTTTGGACCTGCTCGAGCTTTTGCAAACCTGCTGAACTAATTGGAGCCCAAATGGGAGAGGCATATTCAAGATGCGGCTGAACAATCGACTTGTACAGAGTTAGCATCGTGACACTATCTCCGGACTTAAACGTGCGATATATCCACACATGTTTGAAAAGCCTTACCAACTTTCAACTGGCTATGGTCATCGAACTTTCCATTATCTTGGAGGACTACACCTAAATCTCTCATGGATGAGACCTGCTCAATGTCCTTACCTTCATCATCTAATAGTGGAGTGTCTAATGGCGTCGACCCAAAGGTCATTGAGCGGAATTTCATTCCATTCAAGGCCATGTTACTCGCAGCAACCCAGGAATAAATTTGGTCTAGGATCTTTGCCAGACAACCGGAATCCTGACATTCCTACCAACTACCAATTTTGTATCATCAGCGTAGGAAGAGATACTGACATTACTGCTACCAAGCTTCTGAAGCGGAGCAATGAAGATAATGAAAAGGAGAGGACCCAAAATGGAGCCTGAGGGACACCCGATTGACAACATGTATGTCACTAAGGGATCCCTCAACCTTAACTAATTGTTTCCTACCACAAATGAAACTTCTTAGCCAAGTGAAAACCTTGCCTTGGATCCCAATCTCATGGAGCCTGTTAACAAAAAGGCCACGATCTACCTTATAAAAGGCCTTGGCAAAGTCGAGATAAACTACATTCGACTGATTCATGGCTCTCCAGTCCGTCAATAACCTGCCTATATATGGCTCAATCCAGTTGGGAAACCGTCCCAAAAATGTGCTCGAAACCCATGCTGGTTAGGAGGAAGGACTTCAAATGGATATCAAGAAATTCAACAAGTTTGAACTTCAATGATCTTCTCAAACACTTCGCAATATCGAAGTGAGAGAAATTAGGCCTGTAGTTAGCTGGGGAGTGACTTATCTCCCCTTTGAAAATTGGAACAACATGAGCTACCTTCAGAAGAGGGGAAACTTGCCCTGGTCCCAAGATGCAACGCCATCAAGTTACGGGAGAAAACATGGGAGCAAGAACCTGTGAGCATCTCCATCAGAAACTGAGATGTCCACTCCATCAGGCGCCAGGGGAGCTTCGAGAGTTTCAAGTCTCAAAGTCCCTGATGGCCTCTAAAGCATACTGATCTGTGACTACAAGATCATCTAAATGCTCAGCTTGACAAGTTTGTCCAGTCCCAACAAAATCATCAATAGAGCAATGGACTGTTGCTTCCTAAACTCCGTGGAGTTGAAAAACACACTAGAGAAACTGATCTCCAAGTATGGTTGGCCATTAGCCCTACATTGTCCTATGGCTTCCCCATTCGACCTCAAAGGCCCTACAGGGTGTTTGATCTTTCTCTTAAGAGTTTGCATAAGAGAAAAACGCTTCGGATTCGACCTCACTCTTGAACCAACTCTACTTTCCTTTTCAACTGATCTGTCCTCAATGGAGGCCTTAATTTACCTGGATTTTAAATTCCAAACTTTCTTTGAAGAGCTAGAGCCCCAACTACTGGTTCAAAGTGCTCTG
>NC_081442.1:6659752-6660581 GCF_007210705.1 Tigriopus californicus
TAACATATAGACATACGCCCCCATGCGGAAAAATGGGATTGTCAGGGCGTACTCTATCACATCGAACTAAATTGAAACCAACCATGGCCAGCTCTTCATCTAAGACCCCTGGTCGAAGCCAGGTTTCTGTCATGGAAATGAACGAAACCTGCCTATCTAAAGCTAGTTCCTCAATAACCTTGATCTTTGTGCTATCTTTTTTGGAAATAAGACTATGCACATTCAAATAAAGCCCTTTTAAGGCCTTATTGTCCATCGGTGGACTTGAGCTATCAAATCTTTGACTAGTTTTTGGACAAAACTAACCTTAGGTGGAGGATAAGAGAACCTTTGAGGAGAGGGTAAAAGGGGAGAAGAAGAGGGAGAAGGAACTCTGGCCGCCACCTGAGCATACAATCTAAAAGATCCGTTTGGCTCATGGCGACCAGACGGAGGCTTAGGGCTACAAAGTTTGGGCAGAAGAGAGGTTAAAGGAATTGAGGGTGAGGTTGTAGGAGAGGGAGGGGAAAAAGGGGAGGGAAAAAGGGAAGGAGTGAGGGGTGGGGTAAGTCTGTTGAGAGACTTGACAATGAGGTTGAGACAACTGCTGTCTCTTCCTCCTAGTGCCCCTGAGATGGGCCTTTGTGCATTTGAAATTGAGGCATACCTTGTGCCTCAAAGATCTCATGCATATAAATGGGTGGAAAAAGCTACACCCCTGCTTGGAACAGCCCTTCTCATTGAATTTGAGAAGGCCAAACTCTCTAAGTTTGGGACACCATTCTGGGTGAGCCAGTTTACACCCTTTGCCTGCCTTTTTGCATCTCTGTCGTTTATGGACATCGCAAAT
>NC_081442.1:6661403-6727211 GCF_007210705.1 Tigriopus californicus
TAAACAATAAAAACAAAATGAACTACTCCTTAAGCCAAAACTACATGAAATAACCTAGAATTGGGATAAAAAATATTGACAGACAAAAAAAGTGAAATACGACATGAGCATAAAAATAAAAGATATAAGACTAAACTACTAGAGATAGGAAGAAATGAAAGCTAAAGAACAAAAGTGTCTTACCTTAAGCATCCACGCTACCACTTACACAACACAACACTCAGACCGGCCGTTTGAAAAGATCAGGAACAACAAAATGTTGCGACTGCTCTCAACAAAAGACGGGACCGAACTGACCATTACCATGACCATGACTGAATTAACCATCACTACATGAGAAAACATGTCTAAAGACCTTCGTCTCATGAACAGGGTGAACAAACCCCTTTTCAGCCCGCAAGGCTTGTTTGGATGTCTGCTATGCACACATATCAAACTGAATATACCATTTTGCACTTTAAACATAATTCATAATCATAGAACAAATTATTGGCCACTCTGTTTCTTTTTGCTCGTGGCAGGCTTGGCTTGGGCTTAATATGCGTTGGGCTATATATACACAGCTCCTTATGGGCTTGGTATTTTGAAAGCAACAAAGGTGGGTGGGGCTTTATGAAAAATTTCAGGGTGTTTGAAAACAATAACCAATTCATTGGTTTCATGGCTACAATTGGTAACTTAATTTTTAATTGAAGATTGCATTTTCAGCTTTTTACACCTACCCGTGATAGAAACCTAAAAAGAAGCCTTATTGGATAATGATTGCGGTAAAGATTCCATCAAAGATTTTATCTAACGTAATGCTACATTTTCATTATGACGCAACTAAGGTACCAAAATCGGATTCCGAAAATCCGTTTGAGCAAATGTACGACCCGAAATCCGAGTTGCAATGGGGTACCACCACGGGGTTTCGAGAGCACGCATTTTGAATTGCGATTGGGTAAATTGTTTTTCTTTCAATCACCCATTTGGTGACAATCTTAAAATCTCACAACATGCAATCTCACACCTTGAAAGTCAATTCCATATTAGGAATTGTATTTTAGCGTTGATTTGGAAGATTATACAAAAACTCAACACTGAGATTCATAGATGGCTTCCTCGTGGAAGATAATGTTATTTTTTCACTTTGCTGAACAATTAAAAAGGTTATCTAACCTTGGGTAGACGGCATCTGTCAACCTTGGTGTCAGAATGTCCTTTAGAGCCAAGAGATGGAGCAAGAGTGATCCCACCAGGGATGAGAGTCTTGTGCCCCAAGAGGGCACGCCAAGCGGTCTTTGGTTTGAGGTGTCAATAGTAGAGTAAACAAAATTTTGAGAAGTTTTTGGTAACCCCAATGTGGATTTATGAAACGTTCTCACTTACCCAGTTTCTAGGATTGCTTGAATTACTTAAGGCTTCTTCTCCGGGTCTAAACGAGTAGGTGACAAAGATGTTTTAGATTCTAGATTATTCTGGTACATTATTCTTAGCAAATGGCGAGCAAACTCTAACCTAATGCTGCTGGTTAATCAATGATTTTTTAACCTTTCTGTGTTTTAAGCTTGAACGTTTGGATGTAAGTTTTTTGTTCGGAGTGACGAAGTGACAATAAGAACGTTAAAGATGCCCAGTAAATCTGGACTTTCTTTCAAGAGTAATTAGACCAATTGGCCAATTTGGAATTTCTGACTCTGTACTTTTGAAATGGTTGTAAATTGATTTCGTGTTTTTACAGCAACCATAGTATGCTGATGAAGCTAATGCACCATCAATGAGGTTATTTTGTTTCAATAAAATATGCGTCTTGTTCAAAAGCGCTCTTGAAGGGTCAATAATAGGTATGTTGACACCATAGAAATCCTTCAGTGTTTGCGTGAATTTTGGGTTGGGGTTGGCTGTGGTTTGGGACTTATGTAGCATATCATGTGGAACAACGGTTTGGTTTCCCTTCTCAGATGAGCCAATGGAGCAAATCAATATTCTACCCTCCCTTCTATGTACGATGGAATGGATCATCTTATCATGCACGTGTTTATGAACACTTATCACATAGAAATGGTGTGTTCCCTTCTTCTATGTACAGTGAAACGTACAGTACATGCTCACGATGGAGAAATTGTCGATATCAATCTGTGGGTCGATGAAAAGCTGACTGAACGAAACTTTTCAAATCTGTTCCCAAACGGGAACAATTCAGTGCTTCGCCAACGTCAGTTGTTTCGCGAATGGATTTTAGAACAAGTTTGGTCTATGAACTAGTACGTAAAATGAATCGTTTAATAAGGAATACTAAGTAAGGAGAGTGCCAATTTGGTCCCTCTGCCGAGTAAGTTTCCCTGGCTGGGGAACATGCTCGTCTTGACACAAAAAGGGAGGTTTAATTAGTTTGGGAAGGAAATTAATGAGCAATCTTAATGAAACTATGATTACGCTCCTGGTTACGACGGGGTAGGCAACACTGATATGCGGGAGGGGGTCTGAGGACTCTCCATTCTCTAACTACCCGGCAATAGCGATCGCCTGTCTCGTCGTCGGTCCTGAGCTCTCACTCAAAAGAGAAGCCTTCCTTATAGACCTCATATATAGAGATGCTTCACTGGCAGGTTGTAAGTTCAAAAGATGATTGGAAGTAGTAAATGACACGTGAGGGCATATGTATCGATATCGTATTGCTACTTGGGGTGAAGACAGGCTTTTTCCACAGATTCTCTTTTCTGCGGGCACAGCACATATCTGCCTCAAGACTTCTAGATTAGAGAATCACAGTTCGTTTCATTATGCTCTACATGAGTACCACGACGAGTACTCTTTCTTGTCCTGGTAAGGACGCAAAGGGGATGAAGGCGAGGGCTTTCTTTTTCCTTTCCTTTTCCTTGGAACGGGCTTGCCACCTATCAACCACCCACCACCTAACACCACCCAGCCAGCTACCCAGCTACCCAAACTTCCAGAAATTATTCTGCTCGCCGCAGCCACAGCCTCCATCATTTCTATCTTTCTAATTAAACTAATGTTCAGAACTTGGGCGAAGTTTTAATTAAACTCTCAAAAAATGAATTAATTACATTAACAACAACAACAACAACGACGACTACAACAACAACAACCTTCCTCTTTCATTAACAAGCGACGGGATGGAATTATGGAGCAGCCTTCTATATTTTCGTATTCGTATTTCTTTCGTTGGTTTCCATTGCTGACGTGGTTTTCTTTCAGGTTATCGTGTTGGTTCAACTCGGACGAATCAGAGATCTCCAGGTTGTTCAACTTAACTAACGGTACTGGACAACTGACAAACTTGGAGGTGCTCCCAAGATGATAGCTGAAAAGACACAAGCACTGTGTACTGTTGATATTTTGTCTTTATTTGTACGATGAACACCATTAGTCATGTTAGCTTAACTTTAAAGCAATACTCATTCATTGGAAGGAGAGCGAGTCGAGAGAGGAGAGCCAGATGTCTCGTCGTCCATAACTGCTTTTACCTGTCCAAGACATTTGGACTCACGTCCCAGGTAAGCTCGCAGATTTCTCTCAGTAACATTGGTGCAGTAGACGGAAGAAGGGCTCTGATCTAGAATGGCCAAATCACTTATTTTTGTCAGTATTCTTGTCTTCTCGTGTTCAAACGCGAAATTAGAT
Organism: Tigriopus californicus; assembly: GCF_007210705.1. Taxonomy (NCBI): domain Eukaryota; kingdom Metazoa; phylum Arthropoda; class Copepoda; order Harpacticoida; family Harpacticidae; genus Tigriopus; species Tigriopus californicus. Next base: position 6,665,034 of record NC_081442.1, read on the forward strand.
GGCAAGAATGGCTTCGAATCATCGGGGATTGGACTTCAAAGCGGAGAGTCTATTCAAGACAACACCGTCGAATCTTTACTTTTTAAAGAAAAAGGCATCAACGTCAACACCTTTATCGTCGACTTCCTTATGAACAGGGAGACCATTCTTACTCCGGAAGAGGCCTACCGAATTGCCCAAAAGGTTGTGGGCGAAGATCGAACCGGAGAATTTCTTACCTCACTGACGAAAACACTAGATTTGGCTGCCGAATTGAAGGAACGTATTGCATCCTGCAAATTCACCGAAGAGAAGACAGTCGATGTCTTTGTCGACAAGGGTTCCATTTCGAACATTCGCGACCAACTAATCGAGCTGAACGACTTCTGGTCCTGCTCTGAAGAGGTGTCCGTGCCAAAGATGAAGCCCAATGCAACCTCCAAACTGGCAGCCATGATGCAATGGAAACATCTTCAAGATCTTCGCGATGCATTGAGCTCGGATCCGAAAGGAGTGGCAGAGCTCTGTATTTCCTATCTTAAAACCAACAACATCATCACTTCAGACTTGGAACCCATGGCCATATTAGGGGTCGAAGCGTTGGTTTCAAACCCAGAAGTGATCAAGAACTCGTTGGCGTTCATCGACAATCTGGAGATGGGCCTGCGATCTGAAAGTGGGAAACGTTTGATTGCATTGGTACCCGAGATTATGCAAGCTGACACAGAAAGGGCCTTAGAATTGTTCTCGAAAGAAGCTGACTACAACCAAGAGGCATTTTTCAACTTGATTGGCAATAATGATTTGGCCCAACAATTCTTTCGCCAGGTGGCTCGCTTTCTAATTGGAGGCTATGAGTTGGGAAAGCAAGCGCTCAATGATAACATGAAGCTTGCAATTGCCAACGGGCTTCTCATTTCCAATAACTTTCCAGCCTTGAACAAGCGACATCTTTTGCAATCCGTGGTCAAAATAGTCGAGAAGATCCTCTCCTACTTCACTGTGTCCAGGGTTGAAGAGTGGAACATGTACGACCGAGCTCTTAAATTCAAGCAAGAATTCGAGAAACTTTATTTCAGAATGGAGAGATTCGATGATCTATTGGAAGATGAGCTCGTGTCCGTTCTCAGCCAATTTTTGCAAGACAACTTGATGATGCCGATGAAAGACGCATGGCTGGTCAACAAATTCGTGACCAGCCAGGGCAATCCGAAATGTTTGGCGCCAGTGCTATGCATTTACAAAGAACGCTATGCCACCAACAATGAGATCAATAAGATGATCGTGGATGGACTGACCCACGCTCTCGTCTATTCTTGGGCCGGATCAACGCCAGAATCCATCCACCAAGCAACGTCAGAACATATTCCTGAAGATGGGGATTCATGTAGCGCAAAATTTGATTCATCTACCCTTAAGGACTGTGATATTTTCTCCCAAAGTAAATCTAATCTCCGCCCCATGGATTTAAGTTTTGACCATAATGAGTTGTAATTTCCCGTACCTAGGCATTAAATTTCAACATAAGAATAAAGGCACACTATAGTACATGAAATACATGAATTATTTACACACTGTCAATCTCACGTTCATTCATCAAGGAATAACTTCAAAGTTTGTGAAAGATGTTGGAAATATTTCTGATGCCATTGCAACCATGGCTTGTACGTAGACAACAATACGTCTCAGGGGAGCTGACTTCATACGGCCAATGGCTTACGCCGTCAGTTTCACCAAACGGGCCGGACAGATATTTAGTTCTAGGAGGATGGATTCTTAGGTAGGGTGGATAGTTGAGGTCGAAGAAGGAGCAGCTTCGTTAACATTCCGATGGATGCAATCGCTTACGTTGAAGGAAAGTTCGATTAAAAAAAAGAATACACCTTTATTTTTTACTGGATCATCGCCTCGAATGGCATAGTAAAAAAAAACAAATCTATGATCCAATGAGAAAGATCTCGCAATAAATAGGTTTTTTTTATGACTACGTTTGTCAAGCAAGCTTTGGTGTTGAACGAACTTCAAATTTCTGCACTGTATTCGCACTTCAGTATGCCGTAAGTCCCTACGCTCTGGCATGGAATGGACATCTGACGTGTCCAATTGATCGTCTCCACTTGATACGAAAATTGGTCTCAAATTATTGTTGGACATTGAGTCTAAACCTTCCTTTGAGACTCTCTATAATCAAAATGATTGGGAGCTTTTGGTCTGAATGTTACGCAAAGAGAGCGAACTTTACATTTGACTGGCCACATCTAGAAGACGCTTGCTTGAGTAAGCAATTCCATTTTCCCCAGTCCCAAAGCATGTTTCTCCCATGATCAGCTCTCCAGTGGTGGGTTTCTTAACTCGCTGGGTCAAAACAACCGGTATGATTACTAGCCCTCACAGATTGAAAGCCCTAATGGCATTCTATTCTGTGCCATCTAATCAGCGTGGTATTGTTAAAATGCGAAAGTCTCACATAACCGAAACTAGTAGTCGTGGAAAAGCATTTGGGCATTGGGCGAGCCTCGACTTTCAGCCTTGATGTAGTCAAAACAAGAGTGCTGTATATACTGTCATTGCTCGTTGAGTGGGTTGGTGGGTGGGTACGATGGTTGGTTGGATGGTTGGTGGGATCGGGAAGCCAGCTCCAATTTCAAGTTGTGGTACATTGCGTCCCTCGTCTAACCGCTAGCCCATTAATGAGGCCACTGAGCAAGTGAGTGAGTAAGTGAGTGAGTGAGTGAGTGAGTGAGTGGATGCAGTGCGTGAAAGGAAAGCGAGTGACCGTGAGAGTCGAGACGAGGTGGACAGGGAGGACAAGGAGGACGACGAGGACGTGGATAAGGACGAGGAAAAGAGTGAGGAGGACGAGGTGGACGAGGAAGAGGCAAAGAGGACGAGGAGGAAGAGGAGGAGGAGGAGGAGGAGGAAGAAGAATGGCGTGCGCATCGTTTTAAAACTCCCTTTGGCACAAGAACTGTTCCCTTTCCAGGAATCACACACTGCCGCTGTCAGAGCGGTATAAGCCCCTAATCGTGCTCCAGAGAAACAACAACCAAGTTACTAACTACATTTGCTAGCCATTCCAAGCTACATCATATTCAATCATTTGTGTTCGAAAGCATCCATGATTTCGTTAAGTAGGAGTAAGGTAAGACACACACACACACACACGCACATTGTTGGCCAAAATAGTGCGAACAATAAATGAGACAGGGAGAGCACTAAGAGATTTCAAAGAAAGATCGCTATCATGTTTCAATATTTTTCTCATCTTCATCTAAAATCAATGCAAATATTGCTTTAAAGGTATTCACCTTGGGCCAATCTTGACCATTTTTGACTAAGACATGGACCATTACAATCCGTGTTGCATTCCAAACTTGATACTTGTACAGCCTTTTTGACTTTTTTCATTAAATATTGTTAGAAATTCGGCTGAGTTTACCCCGAATCGAAATCATGCATCAAGTACTAGAAACAAATGCACTTCGTATATTTTTAGATCGCATTTAGAGCATCGCTCTCTCCTTGGTGAAGTCAATGACCGTATTCACACATTTGAAGTCAATTATGTCTATGCCCATTGAAACCGAGACTCAAACATCGGCATCGGATGATTGTGCAGGTTGTCACAGAGCAATAAATGACAGGTAGGTCTTGAAATGAAACTATTGAAGCTTTAAGAAAGACCTGTCCTCAATCATTCCTTGCTTTGCTCGTCTCCGGTGCGTCAGGTTTTTACTCAAGGCTTTAGAAATGTATTGGCACGAGGATTGCCTGAAATGTGGATGCTGTGATTGTAGACTAGGTGAGGTTGGATCCACACTCTACACCAAAGGGAATCTCATTCTTTGCAAGAGAGATTATTTGCGGTAAGTGGATTTGGTGGGTGGTGAAGATTCAGGTGAACCAAGCAACTATTTTTGAGCCTGACTTTCATGCATTCATTATCATTTCCAGTCTCTTTGGTACAACGGGTTATTGTTCGGCTTGCAATAAAGTTATTCCTGCCTTTGAAATGGTTATGCGAGCCAGAGCGAATGTTTACCACTTGGAGTGTTTTGCTTGTCAACAATGTAACCACAGGTAAGAGGATTTAAGTATAAAAATTTATCTGAAATCTGCAAAGTTGGATCAAAAAACTGAACGCAGTATTTTTTCTATTTTCTCTCACTATCTTTAAATAGTTTGAATCGGAAATCATTCCAATTTTCACCAGTTTTACACAATAGGAACAATTTTCTACAAGTAATCCTTCTCATTTCTCAGCTGAGAGCCGACACTAACTGGCTGGACACTAACGGCTATTGCTTGAAATGTGAAATTGTCGTATTTCGTTGACAACTTCAGTCGTGAGTTTTTATGCCTCATTTTTTACTACAATTGAATTTCACTAAGCACTCAAACTATTCAGACAAATGGCAGGAATGGGAGTGTCTTTTCCTGGAAAAAAATGAAACTTCGAAAAGAGACGTGTTAAAGGGAAGTTCTGTGTGTTGTTGCTGAGCTGACCAGAATTCCTACTTTTCTACGTGGCACTAAAGGGTGCCTACTTCAATCTAGAGAGTGGTTTTGTCTGAACGAGGGGGGAAACTCTGCAGTTCTGGCTTTCATATATTTAAAAGCTTTCACGAAAAAAGCTCTTTGGGATAAGGGAGGGAAGGCTACTTAAGGGAATGAGGTTTGCTCGCAAGACAGCCATCAAATTAGTTGAGAAGTGGTTTAATGCTCCCCATATCGATCTCCATTGATATACTTGTAATTTGAAGGAGGCTGGAACTGAGGCCTTAGAGTCATGTAAAATCGACACCGTCAAAATTGCAGCATTTATTTGAAACAAAGAATACGTAAGCAAAAACTACAGGAGATGGATGGGCTTGGGGTAGTTTTGTAGGTTACTATGCGTTTGGGTAGCGACAACGCAAATTATTGAAGAGACACCAATCTCTCGAACTTGGAGTAAGAACGTAACGTGTACCATGAACCACTGGAATATGGACATGGCTGCTTGGGTCAAGAAGTAATATTTTAGAATCAAGTAAACAGCTTTCGCTTTTCTTCGTGTGAGACTGGTTCCAGGTTGTTGAAATAACATGCTTTGATTTTCACCTCAATCGAAAGACTGGATCAAAAGTTATGTCCTTTCTAAGCCCACAAAATAAATCTTCACAGAATCAATGGCAATATGCTAATTCATTACCAGATGAGGGCTAAATCATTCAATATGTAGCCTTAAGAGGTACTGTGCCTTAAGAGGGCATAGCTTTTGACCCAGTCACTCAAATGGGCTGGAATTTGAAATATGGGGCCAGTCTCACTCGAAGGGAAATGCAATGCATTCACTCGCTTCCCATAAGTGAAATCTCGACCCTAGCATCCCCGTCCACATTCCACTGGCTCATGCGTGTACGTCAAGGTAGGCAATTTTGTGAATCAGATAGAGTTTTGAAAACCAAGTGAACAAAAGGATCAAAACAGGTCCATAAGTAAATAAGTCCAGAAGAGCTAATATAAATGTCCAAAAATGACTAAACAAGCAGAGCGTGTTAACGGTAAATAATTCAATTTCTCCATCCAACCAATTAATTTAAAAGGGACGATATAATGGTTGGCTAATATAAACGTAATTGATAGCACGTAATCTTTTCTTGGTTTTAAAGGACACTAAAAATGTGGATTTTAACTTTTATAAAATGTGCATTTTTTATGTGGTTAAATGACTCAATATGCAATTTTTAGCCAATAAAGATGTCATTGTAAAGTCAAAGAAATATCATTCATGAAATCTTAAATGAATCCTCCATGTTAAAAAGCTAGCCAAGGTGCCTTCAGAGCATTTGATGGCCAAGGTAGGCAAAGCAAAGCTATTCAAGTTGTAGTAGTTTAGAACTACATTGTATGTCTTCACGAAATTCATCAAAAAATCAGGACTCATACGAGTCCGACTTTTGCCTGGCTCCCCCATCACTAGAACATTAGTCTTCCTTTCGAGGCTGAAGACAGTGTGCAGGGAGATCTTGGGGAACTTGACAATGCTCATGATATCATTGATGGGCCCCTGTAGCCAAGGATGTTAGCTATCCTATGTCTCTTTGACCCCATCTCCCAAGCAAATGGTCACACAGACAAGCTTTTTTGACACTGAAGTGTTATTTTTAATAGAGCAATACCCAACTTCAGGACAAAGAATAACCAAAGTTACCTAACTGATTGAGCATATGTTGCAAGTCATTGAGAGGCTTGAGAGTACTGAGTCAGTTGATCTACTTCATCTTGACTTTGCCAAGGACTTTGACGAAGTAGATCCTAGACTCCTAATTAGCAGGCTCCACGGTATAGGAATCCAAGGTAAGGTTCTCAATTGTTCCAGAAGTTTCATTCGTGGCTGGAAGCAATTGGTTACGGTGACATGTATGATGTCAAGTCGAGTGTTTCACAAGGCTCCATTTTAGGACCTCTGGTGTCCATAATCTTCATTGCTCCGCTTCAAAAGCTTAGAATTACCTGTCAGTAGTTTCTGGAAGGAATGGCCAAGATTTCAGTAGCATTGCAAAAGACCTACAGTAGAACGAATCTACTCTTGGGTTGCTGCGAGTAACATGGCACTGAATGGAATGAAATTATGCTCAATGAATGACCTTTGGTTCGACGTCATTAGACACTCCACTATTAGATGATGAAGTTAAGGGCATTCAGCAGGTGTCATCCAAGAAGGATTTAGGTGTAGCCCTCCAAGATGATGGAAAGTTCGATGAGCACATCCAGTTGAAAGTTGGTAAAGCTTTTCAAATATGTGGTTGGATATATCGCACGTTTAAGTCCAGAGATAGTATCACACTAACACAAGTCGATTGTTCAGCCGCATCTTGAATATGCCTCGCCCATTTGGGCTAAAATTAGTTCAGCAAGCTTGCAAAAGGTTGAAAAGGTCCATAGGTGTTTCACTAGGAACATTAATGATGGAATGAGTGAGCTCTCGTATTGGGAAAGATCGAAGAAATTGAGACTTTGCAGTATTCAGAAAGGTAGAAAAAATATCTGATACAATACTTTTGATCCTTTAAGAGAATTTAAGTCACATAATGGAGACAAGTTTTTGACCAAATTCCTGATCAAGGAAACTTTTAGACGCTAACCACATCCACAGACGGAGAACCAATCTAATGCGGACTAAGACATTGCCTATCGGAAAAATAAATGGACGATGTAATGGCTAACTTCGCTGGCTGGGCGAGGCTCACCCCTCCGACCCAAGTACCCAAAATGCAAAAAAACTATATTCAAGGGCTAGCCAGATCCGCCAACTTTAATTCGTTGGTGGATCAGATATTATATCAATTATAAGCTAAATGAAATTAGGTTTAGATATTTAGATAGCTTATACCGTCTCCGCTTATATCGTCAATTCGCGTACATCGCCATTTTTTCAAAGTCCCGATTCATCTTTACAGTTTTGTATATGAATCGACTCCGCTTACATCGTCGCCTCACTCCAGATATATCGTCATTTTGAAACAATTTTTTAAAAAGAATTTTATTACACAACCTATTTGTGCTTAAAAAAATCCTTCGGTTCTGATTACACGCCATATCTGAACTAGCTTGTTGCGTGAAATTTAAAAAAACATTAACTTTTCTGATCAACTTGATATGAAAACAAAAACTGAACACAGAAAAAAAATCTGATCACCCTACTTCTTCATTTGGCTGCCACCCAAGCCGATTTCATCTTGGTTCTGAGTTTAAATGTGCCTCCAAAACCTTCCATGATAGTTTCCTTAGAAATCAAAGTTTTAAAAGTTGAAGCTTCTTTTTAGTTATATATCATTTAAACACTCGCTTTAATTTGCATTTTAACGTCGTTATGCACCTGATAGAGAACATCTGGATACATCGTCAGTCCGGATCTATCGTCAATTTGGCTCGGTCCCGAGGGAGACGATATAAGCGGGTTCCACTGTAACTCTTTCATCTTGAACTACTGGGGATCCCATTTCCAGTAGCGGAAAGGAAGTTCTCAAATAAAAGACATGATTTGACCTACCAAAGGGGTTTCTGCGTTTTGCTAAACCACACCTTACAATGACTAGTGTCCTGGGAATTGATCAAAAAACGGTTTGCAGCACTGCAATAGCCAACCAAGTGGTTGGTCGTCCAACTTCCACCTTCTGAACGTTTATGTCAATATCTAGCTGGAAGCATGAAGAGGATTATTTCATGTGAAAGTCGAATTAATATATTTCCTTCTTTTCAGGTTTTGCGTTGGGGACCGCTTTTTCTTATGCGACAACAAAGTTTTATGCGAATACGATTATGAAGAACGGATGGTTTTTGCAAATTTTCCTTCCAGTGGAATTGCTCATATCAAACACATAACCAACAGAAACGGTCCATTTCGTCAAAATGAGAGGGTATATTTTCTGATGATATTTTTAAACCTCAATTATCTGCAAAGTAGTTTTCATTAAGGTTTCCTTAATGGTTGTTGAAAATTATAAGTTTTGAATTGAAAATTCTCGAAGGCCACTAATTTGTCGTCCTGAGGCAAGACGTTTCCTCACAGAAAGAATTTCTTGGTCTTTTTAGCCTATTACGAGATCATCGACAAACAGTAGCGCTAACGAAGTGGGCAAAGAATTTTCAAGTAAACTAGTTTTCTACTTTCCTTGTATAAGTAATATTGCGCTTCTATTGGCTATTGGCGACTCCCGGGAAAACTGTTTGCTCTCAAAATAAATGTTAAGATATAGACCTTGACATTGAATTTATCATTAATGGCTTCCTGCTACCATGACGCAGCAAAGAGCACCAAAAAATGGGAGTTTAATTGTATTCGGTGAAATGAGACTTTTCGAACTCTTCAACATTTCTTATATTAAGGTTATTTTCACTTTTACTTCAACTATAAAAACTCATGTTGAGATCTATACATGAAACTTTGACTTATCAAAAAGAGGTGTTGCTGAGTTACGAGGAAAATGAGATAGCTCTGATCAAATTATATTTGTTGGACACTCGTTTTAGCGTTTCTATCAATCCCTCTTGTAAATTTTGGGATTACCCGCAACGGTAATAATTTAATGTGATAGTAGAAGTAGTAATAGTAGAGTAGTGAAAGTAGATAGCCAATAATTACAACACTTAGAAATGAGACTTTTCGAACTCTTTAACATTTCTTGTTTTAAAACTATTTCGCTTTTACTTCAACAACAAAAACTCATGTTGAGGACTATACATAATCCAATGTTCTTAATCCAATGAGACCCAAACTCGCAATGAAGATACAAAAATAATAATACTTATTGCTTGAGTTACGAAGAAATTGAGATAGCTCTGATCGAATGATATTTGTTAGACACTCGTTTTAGAGTTTCTCTCAATCCCTCTTGTACGGGGTATATTTTGGAATTACCCGTAACGGTACTAATTTAATGTGATAGTAGATAGCTTATAATTGCAACAATTAGTGTGGAAGATCATATCTCCGCTTTACATTGTTCATTTACATTTTTTGCCCTAAGTCGAAAGGAAAATAGATATCACCATGGCAAGAACGTTGAAGGGGAATTTTTAGCGTGTCTGTGACTTGCACTTACTTCTTTCAGTCTGAAACCGGCAACCAATAATGATTTGAATCAATGTGAGGTTGATATTCTATGGCTTAATTTGTTTCAATAACAACTTTTGCAGAAATGACAGAAATAATGAAATGCTACTAATTTGAATATCAATAAGTCTCAGACCATCTGGGATCGATAATAAAAAAGTCTTCCGTGTCAAGATTGTCAAAGCATAAATGATATAAAGTTTTTGGTACTTTCAGGACCAAGGACAATCATTCCTGAATTATACCCGAACCAATCACACCTCACAAGGTCAACGTCTTCCAAACTCAACAGCCCAGCCTTCAACCGACGTGAATCAAAGAAATGTTAACTCTCAAGTAAAAGGACCGGGAGATATATCTCCTTCAATTCCAGCGTTGTGACTTCAAAAAATGGAAATAAATAGATTGGAGAAGCTATTGCAGTAATGTTAAAATGTGGTGGGGTGAATTTTGTTCCGTTGCTCATGGCCTGTTTTGAGTAATTTTAGTCGATGATAAAGACATCCTATTGAAATGTTTTTAGTTAAGGCACTCTTGGCAACGTATCTGTCCGATCTGACCTCATGGCATCACAGACCTCGCAAAAAAGGTTAAAAACTTAAAAAGCACTTCAATGTTTATATTATTTTTAGATGAAAAAACACTTTAGACTAGGTTTCCTACTTTTAAGAGCCAATTTTACATTTTCAACCGTTTCCCAATTTTTCGACGCTTTTTCGATTCATTTTCGACCTTTTTTGGCATGTTTTCACATTTCAGATCTATTTTTGCCGTTTGGTCCTTTAGGTCTTTTTTCCCTCTTATTCTTTTTCCTTTTTGGGGAACATTTACCTCCTTGCAGCATGATAGGATGAGAAGTATTTAAATTGGGAGATAATTTGCTCCCGAGGAGGTATAGGTCCATTACTCTGACCTCAAACAAATATTTGAGAAGATCATGTCGAATTTTTGAACTGCATGAAGTCCTTCTTCTTTGTCAGGATGGGTTCCGAGCGCATTTTAGTTAGCATTGTTACCCAACTGATTGTGCACATATATCATTGAACTAAAGAGGCGCGAGCCAATTGATGTTGCATATCTTGACTTTGCCAAGGCACTTGAAAAAGTAGATCATCGCCCTTTGTTGAACAGGCAACATGACATTGGGATCCAAGGCAAGGTTCTCAATTGGATAAGAGTTGGAAACGGGCCAGAGATGGAAACAGGCCAGAATAGGAAATTGGCCAATCTGGGAAATGGACCAGAGTGGGAAACGGGCCACATTGGAAAATGGGCTGGAAATAAATGTCCAGGAACAATGGCACAATGTCCGTGAGCAATTGTTTCAAAGGATTGATGAAATTTGTCCCAACCCAGGTTTAAGGGTCGATTGCAACAACCATAGAGGCTTTTTGTGGTTTTTGAGAGCACCAGAGAGAAACAGACCAGAGTGGGATACGGGCCAGAGTGGGAATTAGACTGGAGTGGGAAACGGGCCAAAGTTGGAAATGGGCCCGTGTGGAGATGGGCCAGAGTGGGAAACGGGCCAAATATAATTGTCCAGGAACATCGGCCCAATGTCTGTGAACAACTGTTTCAAAGGATTAAGGTTTGTCCCAACCCAGGTTTAAATGTCAATTGCAACCACCATAGAGGCTTTATGTGGTTTTTTAGAACCCCAAAGTGAGAAATTGGCCAGAGTGGAAAACGGGCAAGAGTAGGAAATGGGCCAGGGTGGGAAATGGGCCAGGGTGGGAATTGGGCCAGAGAGGGAAACAGGCCAATGTGGAAAATGGGCCAGTGCGGGAAACGGACCGGAGGGTGAATTGGGCCAGGGTGGGAAACAGACCAGTGTGAGAAACAGACCAGAGTGGGAAACAGGCCAGAGTGGGAAACGGACCAATGTAGAAAAGGGACCAGAGTGGGAATCCGACCAGAGTGGGAAACAGACCAGAGTGGGAAACAGGCCAGAGTGGGAAACGGACCAATGTAGAAAAGGGACCAGAGTGGGAATCCGACCAGAGTGAGAAACAGACCAGAGTGGGAAACAGGCCAGAGTGGGAAACGGACCAATGTAGAAAAGGGACCAGAGTGGGAATCCGACCAGAGTGAGAAACAGACCAGAATGGCAAACAGGCCAGTGTAAGGAACGGACCACAGTGTGAAAGGGGCCAGAATCGGGCCAGAGAGGGAAACGGGCCAATGTGGAAAATGGGCCAGAGGGGAAAACAGACCAGAGTGGGAAACAGGCCAGAGTGGGAAACGGACCAATGTAGAAAAGGGACCAGAGTGGGAATCCGACCGGAGTGAGAAACAGACCGGAGTGAGAAACAGACCGGAATGGCAAACAGGCCAGTGTAAGAAACGGACCACAATGGGAAACAGGCCAGAGTGGGAAACGGGCCAGAGAGGGAAACAGACCGGAGTGGGAAACGGAATGGAATGGGAAATGGGCCAGAATGGGAAACAGGCCAGAGTGGGAAATGGACCAGAGTAGAAAAGGAATATGGGGGCAATTATCCAATCATCACTGACCAACTCACTAACTCTATTAATCTAAGAAGTGCATTCCCTTTTGTACACTTGAAAACAGTTTTCTCCTGATGGAGGTATTTGTATTTTGGGGTTTTAAAGGTGATGATCAAATAAATGAATAACCCAAAACTTGGCGGCCTTTTCTCTACAAATTTAAGACGCCAAACTGGTGACCCTGACGCAAAAGAACTTTTTCATGATGACCTTTGAAGATTCCAAACCTGACTTAGAAGGAATGGTAAAAGCCGTGGACGCCATGAGCATCAAATTGTCCATCTTCTTACTTTGGTTGAGGCACAGTTCTCCCTTAAAGGAATTACCTCTTAACTCACCAAATTTCACCACGCTATTCAAGCAATCAACAGGAGTGTGATATGCAAAATTGCCCATTTTACCATTAACCCACCAACCACAAATCAATACTCTGAACTTAAAGGCGTTTTGTTGGAAGTTTTTGGAAAGTCTGAAGCTCAATTGTACTGCGAGCTTTTTGAGATCGCGGAACTTGGTGATCAGAGGCCCACGGCCCTTTTGAGGCATATGCAAGCACTGGTGGACTCCAAGGAGCAGAAGTCAAAGCTGCTTTGGGCGTTTTTCCTCAGTCGTCTTCCCCCAACAATCCAACAAGCTCTTGACCGAAATCCACCTCCAGATATCATAGATCTGGTTAAAGCTATGGATGAGGTCCCAAAAGCTAGTGATCATTCTTTGACCTTGATCCAGCCCGTCTTTATTGGGAACCACGTTCATGAAAAAACATCTGGAGTCAAGACTAAATCACTCAGGTGTTGGTACCACGCTTCCTATGGGCTCAAAGAAAGAAAGTGCCTACACACGTCCTTAACGCCTTGTGACATGAGCAATGCACCGTTGGCGGGAAACGTGTCGGCCGACCATTAACCGCCAAAATGACCGGCCTCGCAACAAATCCAGGTGAGAAAGCAACTTTGGGAGCCACTGATCGTTTGACTGGGTGCAATTATCTTATAGATACAGGTGCCGAAGTGTCCATGTTCCCAGCATCCAATTGCGATCATCACAGTGGCTCAAGTTCTCAAATGCTTGGCGCTACCAATGGGTCAGGAATACGCACGTGGGGGATAAAACTAATTAATTTGGCCTTTGCCAATCGAAAATATAAACAATCGTTTTATTTGGCTGATGTGCATCAACCTATATTGGGGGTGGATTTTTTGGTCTCCAATAACCTTGCCGTTGATTTGAAAGGGCGATGCCTAATTGACCTTGATCACTCGAAAGTGCTCCCTACTAGCCCCGGAACCGTTCCAGTTGCAAGCATTTGTTTAATTAAGGCTGGAGGATTTCAGTTCTCGCATTATTAACAAGTTTCCAGACGTAACCATCCCAAGTTTCCGCCGGCCGTCAGAATCATTGCATTGAGTGAAGCATTATCTATCCACCTCTGGTCCTCCCATTTTTGCCGGTGCTCAACGTTTTTCGAGTAAAAAACTTACAGCTGCCAAAGCTGAGTTTGAAAAAATGGTCAATTTAGGCATATGTCGTGTTTCGGAATCACCGTGGGGTTCTTGTCTCCATGTGGTCAAAAAATATGACGGTTTGTGACGCCCATGCGGGAATTTTCGACGTCTGAATGCTGTAACAACCGATGATTGGTACCCAATCCCTCACATTGCACATTTTAACGCTAATTTGCCTGGGAAGTGCATTTTCTCCAAGATTGATCTCGCCAGAGGATATCACCAAATTCCAATGGCAGGGGAAGATGTTCCCAAAACGGCAGTGATTACTCCTTTTGGTCTCTTCGAATTCTTACGCATGCCTTTGGTTTAAAAAACGTTGCTCAAACATTTCAGCGTTTAATGGATCGAGTGTTGAGAGGCATGCCATTCATCTTCGTGTATTTGGACAGCATTTTAGTTGCTAGTGCTTCTAGAGATGAACACTTGAGACAGGTTTTTTGAGCTCTTCAAGGTGCCGGTGCTGCACGCACTTAAAGTGTTTGTTTGGTGTTTCTGAGCTGACATTTCTCGGACACCACATCTCGGTGGATGGAATTTTACCAACCAAGGACCAAGGGAGGGCAGTTTGAGAGTTCCCAGTGATCACTTCAAAGAAAGGAGTTCAGACGTTTCTCGGAATTGTGATCTTTTACCACCGTTTTTTGCCTGGACTGGCAAACAAAATTCATCCTCTTCACCAAGTTTGCAGTGGAAAAGGGCAAGCAATCAAATGGTCCCATGAGTGTCAAACCGCTTTTGAATTGGCCAAGGACGTGCTTGCCAACGCAACAATGGTCGACAAGACTCAATAAGATTGGACCGTCTCAAACCTGCTCATTCCCAGTTTATAGAACCTTCTACCACGAATCAATCATTTGAACCTCCACCAAGCTCTAATGTTTCTTCTGGTCCTTGGGTTTTGGTCTTTGCCTCCTACAATGCATTCTCCATAACCGATAACTAAGATTGGTAAATTTCTCACGCTCCAGACAGATTGGGTGTTTGATATGTAATTATGTTGATCTGTGACTGAGGAGGGTCTTTGTGGCGGCAATTATCCAATCATCACTGACCAACTCACTAACTATTAATCTAAGAAGTGCATTCCCTTTTGTACACTTGAAAACAGTTTTCTCCTGATGGAGGTATTTGTATTTTGAGGTTTTAAAGGTTATGATCAAATAAACGAACAACCCAAAACTTGGCAACCTTTTCTTTACAAAGCTAAGACGCCAAAGGTACCAGAGTGTGAAATAGGCCAGAGTGGTAATCAGACCCGAGTGAGAAACGGACCGGAATGGGAAATGGGCCAGTGTGGGAACTGGGCTAGAGTGAGAGACAGGCCAGAGAGGGAAACGGCCCAGAGTGGGAAACAGGCCAAATATCAATGTCCTGGAACAACAACCCAATTTCTGTGAACAAGTGGTTCAAAGGATTGATGAACCTTGTCCGAACCCAGTTTTACAGGTCAATTACAATGACAATAGTGGCTTTATGTAGTTTTAGAGCCCCAGAGCGGGAAATGGAACAGAGTGGGAATTGGGCCAGAGTGGGAAACAGGCCAGAGTGGAAAACGGGCCAGTGGGGGAAAAGGAACAGAGTGGGAATCGGGCCAGAGTGGGAAACGGGCCAGTGTGGGAACTGGGCTAGAGTGAGAGACAGGCCAGAGAGGGAAACGGCCCAGAGTGGGAAACAGGCCAAATATCAATGTCCTGGAACAACAACCCAATTTCTGTGAACAAGTGGTTCAATGGATTGATGAACCTTGTCCTAACCCAGTTTTACAGGTCAATTACAATGACAATTGTGGCTTTATGTAGTTTTAGAGCCCCAGAGCGGGAAATGGAACAGAGTGGGAATTGGGCCAGAGTGGGAAACAGGCCAGAGTGGAAAACGGGCCAGTGGGGGAAAAGGAACAGAGTGGGAATTGGGCCAGAGTGGGAAACAGGCCAGAGTGGAAAACGGGCCAGTGGGGGAAAAGGAACAGAGTGGGAATCGGGCCAGAGTGGGAAACGGGCCAGTGTGGGAACTGGGCTAGAGTGAGAGACAGGCCAGAGAGGGAAACGGCCCAGAGTGGGAAACAGGCCAAATATCAATGTCCTGGAACAACAACCCAATTTCTGTGAACAAGTGGTTCAAAGGATTGATGAACCTTGTCCGAACCCAGTTTTACAGGTCAATTACAATGACAATAGTGGCTTTATGTAGTTTTAGAGCCCCAGAGCGGGAAATGGAACAGAGTGGGAATTGGGCCAGAGTGGGAAACAGGCCAGAGTGGAAAACGGGCCAGTGGGGGAAAAGGAACAGAGTGGGAATCGGGCCAGAGTGGGAAACGGGCCAGTGTGGGAAACGGGCCAGTGTGGAAAATGGGCCAGGATGGGAAACGGCCCAAATTGGGAAACAGGCCGAATATTAATGTCCTGGAACAACGGCCCAATGTCGTTGAACAAGTGTTTCAAAGGATTGATGAACTTTGTCCCAACCCAGTTTAAGTTTCAATTACAATGACGATGGTGGTTTTACGTGGTTTTTGAGAGCACCAGAGTCGGAAATGGGTCAGAATGAGAAACAGGCCAGAAAGGTAAATGGGTCAGAGTAGTAAATGAGCCAGTGTGGGAAATGGGCCGGATATAAGTGTCCAGGAACAACGGCCCAATGTCCCTGAACAACTGTTTCGAAGAATTGGTGAACTTATCCCAACTGGAATTGGGCCAGAGTGGGAAACAGGCCAGAGCAGAAAACAGGCCAGTGTGGGAAATGGGCCAGGATGGGAATCGGGCCAGAGTGGAAAACAGGCCAGTGTGGGAAACAGGCCAGAGTGGCGAATGGGCCAAAGTGGGAAACGGACTAGGGTGGGAAATGGGCCAGTGTGGGAAGGTGGCCAGAGTGGGAAACGGACCAGAGAGGGAAATGGGCCAGAGTTGGAAACGGACTAGTGGGAGAAATGGACCAGAGAGGCAAACGGACCAGAGTTGCCCAAGTTTTAGTTGATGTTACCAGAAAACCCTGAAAAAGGTGAAAAGGTGCTAGTATCCTTCTGCATGTAAACTTAATGCATTCCATTCCATAGGGCCCCAATTTCCATTCGTGGTCAAAGGGAAAAGCATAACATCAAAGCCAACCCTCACGCCAAACCATTTAAACCTTCACCCCTGTTGTTCTTTGGACATGAACTTGATGCCGTCAAGCAAGAGTGTACCTGCCGGGTATTCCCATTCTGGTTGCTTTTGCACCACCCCAAAACAATGCTCTTTGTCAATGTTGGTGATAGCCGCAGTTTTAAACAGTACCTATGTATTTCGACGCAGGATTACAAATCATTAACTACCATGATAATTTTATCTTCTTTGGCATTCCAATTTCTCTTTCCCAGTTCTCTTAAAGTAATTGTTGGTATTTGTGGTGAAAAAGGACACTGAAAAATGCCTAAGCTATTAATAGATTAAGACCACGTGTTCACCGGCAAGTTAACTTTAGTTAACTGTCAATATACAATGTCCATATATTTGCACCATCCACGTGGGATCAACCACCGTTGGATGACACAAAAAACACACAACCTCTTATTGCTGGTAGACACAGAGTCCGGCGTAATAACCCCTACACCTCCCCTCACTCTTTTCTTCACACATTGAATGTTTCTCGCAACTTTTGAAATTTTGGGCGGTGTAAGGCCTTTGTGAAAATGTCTGCAATAATGTTCTCTGTAGCACAGTACTTGAGTTCGATGTTTCCTAGAGCAGTACCTCCTCTTAAAATAGAGCACGAAAAGACAGTTGAAGAGAAAACAGTTTGTGCTGCTTACCGGAAGAAGCCTTGTCCTGAAGAAGGAAAAGGCTGTCAGTTTGACCACCCTAAATGGTGGCAAAAGCTTCTCAAGTTCGGCCTTGAGATTTACAATAGGAAGAAGGGATGTTCAAAGGTGGATTGTTGATTTTTTCCCCCATACATAGGCCGTCAGTCCATTAGACTTAAGACGTGCTTTAACGTATGGTGTACCTCTGTCCATGAAGAGGGGGCACAAAGAGGGCAAAGGTACAGACAAGTTCAGTTTCGTAGCTTTAGAGCTGACCCTATTTCGAAACCAAATGCCTAACCTTAATTCGTTTAGCTCCCTCCTTCTATCTCCTATTCTCTCTCCCAATTTCCTCCTCTTCCCTTAGAAACCCAATCTACACCCATTCTTATAAAAACCTGCCTTCCTAATATTCTTTGTCCCACCCCTATGCCCAAAATACGTTCCTATTCAAATGTAGCTGCTCAACCCATTTCCCAAAACCAAACTTCCCATTAGCTCAGCCCCATTAGATCTTGTGAACTTGGTTCATCAAAAGACAGGCCCAAAAGGGGCTACATTTGAACGTGCATTGTCTGATTTCTAAAAAAACGGCAGCACAAAGGTCAAGATTTTAGAAAAGTTAACTCTTGAGAGAGCGATTTCATTCATCTCTATAATAGAAACCTGGCTTCCACCTAGGGTCATAGATGAAGATTTAATAATTGTTTTCAACTTAGTTCGTTGTGCTAGGGAGCGTCCTGATAATCGCATTTTCCCACATGGGGGTGTATGCCTATATGTTAGGAATGACTGGCACTTTAGTCATGTACAAATGTCGAATGGAGAAGTAGAGGTCTTAGTTTGTCATATCCAAGGGCTTGATCTGTCTTTTGTAACAATTGTATAGGCCCCCTTCTTGTTCAAGTAAGCTCTTTCATGTCAGCTCTCCAATTCACTGGAAATAAGTTGGAAAAGGCACTTTGCTTGAAGGTTTTCTTTGTTTGGGACTTCGATTTTCTAGCCAGCGTCATAGAGTGGGAGGCTAGTCCCGATGGGTATATTACCATTTCGCAATCAACATCTCAGTTGTTCGAAAAGCTGGAGGAGTTTGCGATCTTGAGCAACTTCTCTCAGCATAGAAGTGTAGCCACCAGAGCAAATAACGTTCTGGACTTGGTCTTTTTCTTAATGACCCTGATCTGATCCAATGCCGATGCCGGTTTGCCGATGTAACGCCTAGCAACCCAGATTACGTCAGATCACAATGTTTTTGAAATAGGGTTGCCCATTACTCAAAAGCCGGCATGATCTTGAGTGAAACCGGTCAAAAAGGCTGGCCTGGGTGAGTTCAAGCTCAAAGACGAATACTGGCCCCCAACTGGAGATGGGTTAGAAGAACTTTGTGGCTGGTGTCGTTATGTGCTGGAATCTTTGTGCAGCTGGTGTCGTTGTGTGGCTGGTGTCGTTATGTGTCTGGTGTCGTTGTGTGGCTGGTATCTTTGTGCAGCTGGTGTCGTTGTGTGGCTCGTGTCGTTATGTGTCTGGTGTCGTTATGTGGCTGGTGTCGTTGTGTGGCTGGTGTCGTTATTTGTCTGGTGTCGTTATGTGCTGGAATCTTTGTGCAGCTGGTGTCGTTGTGTGGCTGGTGTCGTTATGTGTCTGGTGTCGTTGTGTGGCTGGTGTCGTTATTTGTCTGGTGTCGTTATGTGGCTCGTGTCGTCGTGTGGCTAGTGTTGTTGTTTGGCTAGTATTGTTGTGTGGCTGGTGTCGTTGTGTTCCAGTTTGCTTGTGAATTGCTGTTTTGTCGGTATTGCTGTTTCAGGGCTCAATGATGACCCTGCTTGTCTATTTTCATCAGTCCGAACATTGCGGCACAATGATTGGATGTCATGGAGACTATTCTCTCCTACATACTACAAAAGCTTCTTTTTCTTCGCCCTTGCATTGCGTGCATTTGCTGCCAGGCATCACGTGGTTTTCTTTCCAAGACATGATCGTAAGAGATCTCAAACTGTTCCAACGATTGCTTGATGCTCTGATCACGTTGATATCATGGTCATTGGGATTGAAAGGCGGTGGCCCGGTTGAAGTAGCGGGTTCATTCTTGATACGCATTGGGTCGTCCAGCGTTCTTTGCCAGTAAGATGACGACAGTTCAAGTGGTAAGAACCTGTATTTAAGATCAAAATATATATGACTATATCAAAGTAAATGAAGATTTGACTTTACTAGTCCTCGGAGAAAAGGGCAGAAAAAAATCAGCAAAAAAAGGTAACTAAAAGGTGGAAGAAAATGATGAAGAAAGGTAGATTTGAAAGGCCATTTGTTGTGTCTATTTCGCACGTTCAATATTTGTACTGTTTTCTTATTCAAGGCAAGCTCCTTATAAGCCAACAATAATTTATGTTTCCTGATAGGTTATTTCAGTGCCCAAGATTAGTATGCTTAGAAAGAGCCCAGAATATATACGCTTTAGAGTTAAGGATCTAATGTAGACGAGTGGTTTAATGTACCTATTAGAGGACCGGCATGGTTCTCCAGATGGCGAAGGTTCGAATCCTGCCTTTGGAATTAGCCCTTATGAGGGAGGAGACGTGGTGCAGTGGATGGCGCAGTTTCAGTACATGGGAGAGGCCCCCAGTTCGATTGTCCCCGAACTTTCTGAAGGAAACTTTTAGACGCTAACCACGCTCACAGACAGAGACTGATACGGACACACCCTATCACAAATAGTTTACGGATGATGTGATGGCTGGCTTTGCTGGCCGGGCAAGACTCAAGCTTTCGACCCTAGAGTCAATACAAGCTTCTATCTACTTCAGTCCATTTTTCGGTATTTAAATAAGAAAAAGGGCATTCTTTCTTTTCGTCTTTGGACCTTAAGAAAAAACTCTAATGCACACCCACCTTCGACTGAAGAAAAATGAAATTTCTCTTGAACGATTTGAATTTCCGCCCTTAAATTGAGGAAGTGTCCTCCTTTAACAATGCCGAACAACTTTGCATAAACACTTTCGGTCAAAATTCAAAATATGAAGGTTTTAAACCAAAAAGTGGTTTACAAAACAAACCACAACAACAACAAAATCAGATATATTGTTGGGCCAACTAGGGTGTCCCCAAAGTTGGTCAGAAACACCGTCAACAGGTTCAAGGAGACTGGTACAATTGAGGACCCGCTAAGAAGTGGCTGATCAACAACAAAAAGGACTTCAGAGCTCATCAGGATGATCAAGGATAAGATTCGCAACAAAACAGCCAAAGCATGCTGAGGATTGCAATGCAGTCTGGTGTCAGCCACACCACTGTCCAGCGAGTTGTTAAAAGTGACTTGGGCCACAGTGTGCACCGGAAGTCAAAACTCCACCTCTTCAGTGATGCCAAAAGGATTGAAAAGGAGCCAAGATTTGCTCCGGAAAATCAAGCGGGATGAACTTGGCCCATTGTGCTGGAGAGATGAGGAGATATTCACGGTCCAGCCCATCCACAATCCCCAGACCAACAGAGAGAGATTGGCAACAATTTCCGCTCGATCCCTTTGACCGAAGAGCCATTTTTGGCCGCCTGAAGCCCGCCTCTGTGATGGTATGGTCAGGGGTGATGTCGGACGGGAAGATGCTGCCATTGGTTTTTGTTCCTCTTGGTGTCAAGATCAACCACCACAAATACTGAGACATGTTGAAGACCAATGCAATCCCCTGGGTTCAAAAGACTTAAAGAGACACCCCATTGTTCCAACACGATGGGGCCCCAGCCCCCACACTGCCAGGATGATTCAGGGGTTTTACTTGGAATTGGACTTTACCGACCTTTTAGAACAGAGATATGTGTCCCCCCCCTTCAAACCCTGACCTTATCCCAATGGACATCGCTGTGTCCTCCATCCTCGAGGACAGGACTTGTTCTAAGACCTATGGCAAAATGTTAAAACCCGAAGACTTGCCCTTGAGCGGGCATGGGACTCCATCTCCGTAAACATTATGATCAGAAGCTGCTCCTACGTCAAACTTATAGCCAAGATAAGGTGACATATCAAAAATGTAAAAATCATTTATTGTAACCCTTAGCCTTTTCTATTTATGGAATAAAAATAAATCCAATTACTCATATCAGATAATAACCAGAGACCCATACTAATTGCAATACGCTATATCCTCCTGGATCATTTTGTTTTCTCAAAGGGCCATGATCGACTAAACTATTTATATACCATCTTTGACAGATGTCATGTAAAAAATATGTTGTGGATTATGTCCTCAAAGGTAAATTTAGTACTAGTATCATCCCATCAAAAGATGTTTGGTATAGCAAAAATTTTCTTGATCACAATAAATTATCAACGATTGTTGGCAAAGGGACCAAAACGCTTCATTTTTCGTCAACGAAGATAAGAGCATCCCATTTTTAAGATTATTGAAAACTTTAATTTGTTTTCAATGGACTGTCCATGGACAATATTTGTCAATAATTGTGTGCTAATGACATGGAGTACTTTCTAGTTTGTCCATAATATACCATGGTTCATTGTCAACTTGGAAAGGACTTTTGAAAAATGTAAAACTTTACATCAATTTTTTGGCAGCCTTTAAACCTCAAAATTCTTGCCAGATTTGAAGGATATTCTCACAACGAATTGTAGAATAAATGTTGTAGGTTTTTGCATTCATTTTGATGATCCCATCAACGTTTTGAGTGCGTGTCATTTGGATATGGCGACCAGGATAATTGCATTTTTTACCATAACTTTCAATATTTGACTTGTTTGTCGACAACTATAGTGAAACATCGCTTTTAAAAAAAGTTTATAAAGCACCTAAAATCGATCAATATGATTTGGTTAGAAATAAAGGATTCCAAGGGTGGGCAATTTTGAGACTCAGTTTGACTTTGGACAGAAGTAGACAAAAGAGGGCAAAGGTATCCAAAAAAGGACAAAAGTGGTGGGCCCAATATGTTCAAGAGTAAGCAAAATTAGCCAAAAGTGGGTAAATAAGCAATAACTCTTAAACCTTAAATCGTGTTTTTACCTTATCTATACATTAACCAGCAAATGGAATCATAAAGCAATAGAATTTAAACTCAAAGAAGAGAGTTGGACTTCATTTTTAACTAGCCTGGATTCTCGAGGGCTTGAAGGTGCTCTCAAAACGCATATTAAGCCTCTACGGTCACTACATTTGACCCTAAATCCTGGGTTGGGACAAAGCTCATGAACGCTTTTGAAAACGTACAATATCAGATACCTTTCGTACCTTCTCTGAACACTGTACAGTCCCAACTTTTTTAGCCTCTCCCAATATGAGGGCTCTTGAGCTCTCTCAGACCCTCAATGTTGCTGGTAAAGCATCTTTGGACCTGCTCGACCTTCTGCAAACCTGCTGAACTCGTTGGAGCCCAAATGGGCAAGGTATATTTAAGATGTGGCTGAACAATCGACTTGTACAGAGTTAGCCTCTGGACCTAAACGTGCGATGTATCCAACCACATGTTTGAAAAGCTTTGCCCACCTCCAACTGGATGTTAGGATACCAAATCTACTAATCATGTACTTCTCTTTATCTATCCTCGTACCTCCACTTATATTTCACTGCCGAACAGGTTCTACCATTACCTCACGAGAACTACTGCTGGGGAACTCGTTCTTCTTCCGAACTTGAGCTAAGATGTCTCCCTTCTAACTTGTTAATAAAGTTCACCGTTTGAATAGTTCACTTGCACCTTTCTCAACACTGGATAAGCTCATCGAACATTTCATTATCTTGGAGGACGACGCCTAAATGCTTGATGGACAAGACCTGCTCAATATTTAACCTCCATATCTACGAGGGGAGTTTTTAATAGCATCACCCAAAGGGCAATGAACGGAATTTCCATCCATTCAAGGCCATGTTACTCTCAGCAACTCAAAAATAGATTTTATCTTAAACCTCTACCAGACCACCGGAGTCTGGACCATTCCTACCAACTACCAATTTTGTATCATCCGCATAAGAAAAGATACTGACTTTACTATTAAGCTTCTGAAGTGGAGAATGAAGATGATAAAAAAGAGAGGAGCTTAGATGTAGCCCTGAGGAACACCTGACTTGAAATCATTTGTGCCACTAAAGGATCCATCAACCTTAATTAGATAATTGCTTCCTACCACAAATTAAACTTCTTATCCAGGTGAGAACCTTGCCTTTGATTCCAATGTGGGAAATTTATAATTTCTAACCTGAGCAATTGGGCAAGATGTTCAATTTTAGTATTAGCTATTTTTAAGACAAAGTCCCAAAAGGTTCGTGACTTTTAAAATATTATTCTTGCAAAAAATGCATGGCATGAAGCTAGAGAATGCACTTAGTTTAGTATATGATAAGACTACAATATTAAGCTATTACAGTTTTTAGCACTGCTTGCCAACCGTACACTGGTATAGGAAGCATTGGTAACTGCTTGCTGTCTAAGGGGAGGTAAAGAAGTTGAGAAATTCCTCTTCAAGAAATCTCCTTTTGGGTATGCTAAAAGTACATGGCAAAGCTCTTAAATACTTATTTTCCTTTTGGCACCACCAATGAGCAAGTTTTGTAAAGAAAATATCACTTTCAAGTATAGTTGCTAATAGCCTTGCAGTTTTATGGTTTCGTATTTTTATACACTTTTGAACACTGTATTTTTTGGACGCTTTGGAAACCTTTGGACATGGGTGGACGAAAGTGTCCAAAAATACAGTGCCCACCTGGTTATAATCCTCATTTTTTGTTGAGAGCAAAAATTCAGGACTCTTACTGTAGAATACAACAGACATATAGTGCCGACGAGAACTAATAATAGGTTCAAGCAGGAATACTAGCTGATCATGCGTTATTTAATTCGCAAAAAGTGAGTGATGTAAGCCATACGCATGAGCATTACCCTTCACTGCGCTCGAGAATTCAACAGAAGGAAAGACCCGCTCACCAATCCATGTCTGAGGTTTTCCATTTACCGATCATCATCTTGAAAAATTACGGGATGGGCAATACTCAACCATTCGACCCTGTCATCAAAATATGAAAATGCTTTGAGTCCCAAAAAATCAGTCACAATTACTTCAAATTCTAATTGCAATTACAATCTAATCACAAGCATATTCATATGTAATTTACAAGTGAGCCATAAATTTATTTGTATTTAATATTTGATATTTTTAAATCAATGCCTTTTTGGGCAATAAAGCAACTTCTGCTCAACGAAAGGTAATGTATTTCAGTGAAAGCATTTTTACCACTTTTCTCTGTTGAATTGCTAACAAATCTTCAAAAACAGATTAAAAGCTTTTGCAAAGACGACCGATCTTGGAAATCCAGCTCCTTTTACTTTTATTCAGGCCATCACCTTTCCGCTGCGTAAGGGCAATCGACCACACAAGAAGCTTTCTTTATTTCTTTCTTTCTTTCTCTTCCCTCATAAAGCTTTCCTCTTGGCTTAACCATAACACAGATAAAATGTGAACATCAAAATCAAGCTAAGAAGTGAAGAGAGGGTTCAAAATCATGTTTTTATGTGATTTAATACAGCAATAGAGTCGTAACAATGGCCCGGAAATGTCAATTCAACATTCCGAAAAAGTTCGAGCCACATTTAGCTCAAATAAAGAAAGTCTTCAACCACTTGGGCCTTTATCTGGGACTGATCCTATATACTGCTGTAGGAGCATGGGTGAGAAGATCGAAGATTGTATTTTATTCATTTGAACGAGGCATTCGTGCCTAATATTTGCTCTCTTGATTTCAGATATTTATACTAATAGAGCACCCAGTTGAGCGGGAGAAAATGGATACCCTTCAAACATTGCTGAATTCAGAGAGGAAGAACTTCTTGAATTTAGTCTATAATCTGACCTCTCAGTTAGATGTTTCCTCCTCAGACAATATTGACCTGTACTCAGAAGAAACCATCAAGTCCATGTTATTAGCAACTAATTCTTTCCGTCCGCACTGGCAAAACCACGAATTCCATTCTTTAGAAAAAGTCGTCAAAAAGCTTGACTCGGCGTTACTTGATTATGAAAAGACTGTGGCCGTTGCTGCGGGCGAGGGGATCAACATGACAAGTAAATTGGGGACATACAAATGGACTTACGTCCAATCGGTGTTCTTCACGTCAACTATCATAACCACAGTTGGTAAGTTACAAACCCAGAGGAGAGTCGTGCTTCGCCTAGGCACACATGTACTCGCATAAGTACGTATGATGCATTTGGGTATATTGGAGCCTTGCATGGGTTTGGATGATCTCTAAGAATTGTTTTGAAAACATGTAATTTAATTATCAATGCTTGCATTTCAAGGTTATGGCCATATCGCTCCTTCTACGGTTGGTGGTCGGGTTTTTTGTATTCTATTCGCAATCATTGGGATCCCTTTCACATTGTCGGTGATAGCAGATGTTGGTCAGATAACCGCAACATTAATATCAGTGGTTTGGGCTAAGAGTAAACCGGTGGTATGCCCATTGATCGAGAGAATTCGGTAAGTACCAGTTACCTATGGGCATCCTTAAACAAAAACTTCATTACCAACACGATACTGAAGGGTGGAATGATATTTTCAAATACATAACATTTTGGAAACAATGCACCCTATTATGGACTAAAAAATATTTGGTTCGTTTCTGCTTCAGTTGTAACAAGCATGTTAATTCCCATTTGTATCTCATTTCTATGATGGTATGTGCTAAAGAAGGCTCATTCTGTGTCTATAATCTATTTTTGTACAATTAAGAACGCTTTTACAAAAATCCTGCACCCTTTTTAAGGCCCAAATGTCTTCCGTATCTTCTTAATGACCACTCAGGGTCCCTGAAGATCAAATTAACCTGTTGTCACAAAGGCAGATAAAGGAAGGGGGGATGAATCGATGTGGCACTTATATTTTATGTTTTTACAAGCTATACAATTTGGCGGAATCTTTAAAATCCAAAGCAAAAGGGCGGGAAAAAGAAAAAAAATCGGTGAAACTTTTAAGTTTCAAATTAACCTTATAGTAACTTTTCCCCATCTGCAAAAAAAACCTTTGTTGTCACAAAGGCAGATAAAGGAAGGGGGGATGAATCGATGTGGCACTTATATTTTATGTTTTTACAAGCTATACAATTTGGCGGAATCTTTAAAATCCAAAGCAAAAGGGCGGGAAAAAGAAAAAAGCTATACAATTTGGCGGAATCTTTAAAATCCAAAGCAAAAGGGCGGGAAAAAGAAAAAAAATCGGTGAAACTTTTAAGAATTCAAAGAAGGGAAGCGTTTAAGAATCAAGGAAAAACAGGAAAAATTATGAATGCAAAAAAACTTTGATATCTTCACAAATACATACATAGAGGAAATTGACCTCCAATGATTGGACGGCCAACTTTGGCGGTTACAATAACAAACGATGGACACGATAGTGGACACACTTGTATGGATCGTCGTTAATGTAAAACAAAGCAATTATCCAATGACATTTTTAATGCCTTCACACGGTAGTTATACTTTCTAGTTAAGTGTTTGCTCAAATGCCAAGACATCAAGATATGTTTTTCCTTGTCAAAGAGACAAAAGGAACAACTTTAGTGAAATACACATGTTTAATAGTAGCTCAGATATGTGCTAAATCACTTAAAGCACATTCAAATGCATCATTGTCAAAAACATATTCAATCAGTATTAAACGTACTCTTAGTTATGGTTTGACCTAGAAGGCTTGTGACTAGCCCTCTAGTTTGACCTAAAATTTCATGCACTTCTATCTAGTAGATGCTTAGTTATTATAAGTTGAAAGTTACGTTTTGCACCTTAAAAGATCGAAAAATGACCTAATTATGTTTCCAGTTATTCCCAAGGCATATTATTGTCTTTTTCAATCACAAGACAAAAAGTAACATTTTCCATTTTCTTTATGATTTCTTCAAAAGCTAAAAGTAGCAAAAATGTCACTTAAGACTTAAAAGGCAATTTTACATCTTTTGTAATTTCACTTTTTACTTTTATTTTACTCAAATGCCAAACGCTACACTATCCTATCATGTTACTCAAGTATTTGAACGATACATGTGACAGTTTAATTTTTGCAAAAAGTGACAAATTTGAAAATTAATTTCTACGTACTAGCGATGTTTTTATTCAACGTTAATAGAATTTTGTCAAAATTCAAAATTGAGCTTGATTGACGTTGCGATTGACAAGTATGACATCAAAATTATGAAATATTGACATTTTAAGTTATATTGTAAACTATATTCGGGTTTTTCTACCAGCTTTGAAAAAGTAAGATATTTCCATCTATATTTTAGGCATAGAAAAAGCTTATTACATTTCTTTTACATTGCTCATTTCCGGAGTAATTTGTAGTCAGATTTGATACAAACGCAATCTTTGAAAGCGTGCTATTTTATCGTTTGATTTGGATAACATTGTAGTTGGAAACACAACTAAGTTTACTCCCAACATTTACAGATTACGTATCAAATTACGTATTGATTATTGATGGTTCCAAAAGCAAAATAAGTCTTTAAAACCTTTGCCATATACCTCTAACATACCCAAAAAAGATATTTGACTTAACTCTTTTTTATCTTGCCTTAGACAGCAAGCAAGGAGCAAAGCCTCCCTCTGGTAGAAAACAGCTGGTGCAAAGCATTTAAAAACTGGAATAGCTAGATATAAGAGTCTGGTGATATAGCTTCATTTATTCAACATTATTGACCTTTTTGCAACAATATTTTGTTTAAATCATCATTTGGGATTTTAGTTAAAATTACCCAGCCTCTAAATGCCCTGATTGTAGTACGGCATTGACTTTTTAATATCCAAAATATATTAATGACATTCGTTTTGATTTTACAAAGCTGTATTGTATCAAGATAATGAATTGAGACCTCAAAAACACATTTCAATTTATATCTTGGAAATTAAAAACGTTAGTGAAATGATGTGTCTGTTTTCTACAAAGGCTAGTCGCTACTTCATATTGATGCATTTTAAGAAAGCTTAGATTTTATAAATTACTGGTTCTATTTGCTGGTTAACATCTAGATTAGGTAAAGAAATGACATTATTTAGGGTTTAAAAGTTTGTGCTTGTCAACCCCCTTTTGGAAAATTGTACTTACTTTTGGACATTTTCTGCCCACTTTTGCTCACTTTTGGACAGTTTTGGATACTTGGTGACAAGCTGATTCTCAAAATTGTTCACCCTGCTAATTACTGATTTCTCAAGATATGATCACAGTATTGGGCGTATCATCTATTTCAGGGAGCAAGTGAAAAAGTATATGAAACGCAAGCGAACCCCCCGCCCTCGTCTAACGGATAATGATGATGATGATGGAAATGCTCTGGAAGAAAGCGATGATCCATCCGAAGATGAGGAGGAGGATCCTATGGAATCCGTCGGCATAACAGCGAATATCATAATGGCATTCGTTGCCCTTGGATTTCTCTGTATGTTTCAAAGTTTTGGGAGTTATGTGTTCACACATTTCGAAAACTGGGCATTCTTTGACGGCTTTTACTTTTGTTTCATCACCATGACCACCATCGGTTTCGGAGACATCGTGCCCAGTGAGTCTCAAAGTTTTCAACTGTGAAAATAAAGTCTCAATTTCATTTTCAATTTCTAACATTGCAGATATTTCTAACGGTAAGTTTGACAAGCATCGCACGCAAGATTGGTAAAGAAAGCAAATTGTACAGTGGTCAGGTGATTTTTTTCAATCTTCCATCAATGGATCAAAATACAATCGCCACGGTAATTCAACATTTTGATGATCAGGAGTAACAGGTACTAAAGGATTGGGATGTAAAACTTGGACGTTCAGTCACTCAAATTGTGTGGCAGTGAGAAAAGAAGCAGTGTACTCAGTATTGTAAAAACATGACTTGATGATTAAAAATTGGGACCGTTGCCTTATATAGAGCAAGACATTGTTAACAGGAATAGAGTGATCTTGCAATCTTTGGTTTTCAGAGCAGAACTCGTAGTTCTTTGAGACCGAGTTGAAAAACGATGCCCTTAGAGTTGTTTCCAGGCAAAATGTCTCGCTAAGGACGGGCCAGTTTTGAACTCGGGATGTCCTCATTCACGACAAGGCAACAGTAATAGCAGTTAAAAAAATATAAAGTCTGAGCTTGTACCATATCCACAAAATACGGAAATTTGGTATGGCATTCATCTTAAATAAAGTCATTGAAAAAATGTCTTATTTAAGTCTGGGCCGTTTAACGTCCTAACTGTCTTTTGGCTACCAACTCCGTCTACCCCTTATTTAGGTTGTGGTTGAAATTGAAAGTTGACAAATCTAAGATTTACATATCATCTTTTTTTTCTTGACTTCCCTTGTAAAGTTATCATGTTGTTGGGTGTAAAAATTCTAAATCTTGAGTCCCAACGCTGAACATACAGATTGGGACGGTAGTAACGAAATCTCAATTAGCGAAAGTACACCCGTTTGTTTCCATTTCCGGTAAGAAACTGATTCCACTTCGTTTGAACATGGTTTGATTCCAACGACCCATAGACAGGAACTTATATCATATTCCCTCCTTTTCTCTACGTTATGTTTATTTACTGGCACATACTACAATATCCCTAGAGGCAAGTAACGGAGAAGCATGCTGGAAAAACAACAAACAGATAATGTCAATTGTGGATTCATGACAAATACAAATCTCAGTTCAAGTTTTTTTGCGGAAGTTGTCACCAATTTGTTGTTTTAAAAGCGGTCAATTTTGGGCAAATATGAAATAGATGATTGGCATCTTGTTCATGAAGTATCTCGTTGTACGCGGTTATAATCCTCATAAGCGTTTCCAGATAAACAATTTAATTTTTTTGTTCGTTTGATACATTTTTCTTTAAAACTCCAACCCGTGATGGCCGTACTTATATGAAGTATATAAATGCAGTTTTTTGTGGTGACAACAGTCATTGAATACTGATTGAGTACAGTCATTTCATTTTTTTTATGAAAAGGTAGGTGAAGTTGGATGGGTTCCTCAATTTGTTCAAAAAAAAGGAACCTCCAATGCATTGCTTTGATTGCGGAGGCACTAGAGCCTTTCATGCATATCATTTGCATCCAAATCTTGCATTATTTTATTTTTGAATATTGATTAATAGTCGTTTTTCTTTGTTGATTCAGATAATGCCGCCTACATGATGTTCAGTATGATATACATATTACTTGGATTGGCTATTACCTCTACGATCATTGAATTGGTTCGAAGACAGTATGCTGAATCATGGAGCAAAATGCAAGAGCTCCGAGCTCAAATTCAGGTACAGTTGTACAAACAATATATCACATAAATTATCTCTCATAATATAGGGCGCCTTCATGCTTTCCGCAGGCTCAATTAAAGTTGGCTGACCATCTTCGGAAAATGGCAGAGCAAGGCAAGGACCTCGAAGGCATGGACGTTGACCTCGAAGAACTAAGGCGAAATCTCGAAAAATTCAAGAAAGGTAGACTTGGAAAGTTCTTCGGTGATTTCAACATTGATGACTTGGATTGGATCAACAAACGGAAAGTCAAAGCCGTCACAATCTTTTTCTACGAAACGTCAGTATAATCAGCAATAATTTTAAAGCATGTGTATTGAATATAGCAATGATCTCAACAACAGAATTAAAGAGTTTGGAAGTCGTGAATACTTTGTTTTCTTACACTACAACTATTGCTGAATGAGCTACAGCTGCAGCAGCACTAACTAGTATTGGGCATTTTGCCGTAGTTTCACTACAATGTAGAAGCCAATAAGACCCAAAGGAACGAGAACAGCCAGGACAATCGCAGTGGTGATTCCTGCCCTTTGAGAGTTGTACTGGGATTGAGCTGAAACGACAAAGCCCCAATGTTCACTTGTTCGATGAAAGGCTGAAAAAAAAGACTTACGAATGCACTGAGCCTCGCCATTTTCGGCCCAATTCCAGTCGCCACTGTCGTAACACCATCGCCTTCTCTCACCAACCAAAACGTAATCAGGATCACAATCAAATTTCACCATAGTGCCCGGTGTGAAGGCGAATGTGCTCTTTCTCCCATTTGCCGGAGTCGCTAACGCGCCACATGAAATCACTGCAATTCAAGTGAGAAAAAACGCACTTAGTCCTTCCTCTACCTATATATCGTGCAGTGTTCTAGGTATGATAAACTAACCTCTAGCTTCTGGTTTCAAGACCCCTTCCCTTATGTTGATGAATTGATCTTGGTAGTATTTGGTGAAGATGGCAAATTCCCGGCTCAACGTCACAGAATAGTCATACTGACATTCCAAGGACTCGCCACAAGTGGCTTCAACCAAATTCTTGTCCACCCACGTCCTGGAGAATTACAATAATCATGGGTCTTTGGAGTCAGAGGCTATGTATACCACGAATCTACGTATGCTTATAGTATCTATATACAATAAAGGGTCTTACACATTTTCGGGGATCTCGGGCTCTTCCTCAAAATTAGGTTCAAACTTTGATTCATAATATGAATTGGAAGACATGCCATTGCTGTGCGTGAATAGGGATTTGCCGATTCCCTCCGTTTCCTTGTCATGAACCACCCCTATAAGAAATCGAATGTAATCAATCGCTATTGTCGTCGTTCTCCCATCGCAACGTCGATTTGCTAACTTACACAAGTTGCCAAAAGAGCTATGGATAGTGTCCAGGCTCAGTGACTCCGACACAGTTTTAGTGGATCCATCGGGGAGAGTGAAATCATCATCTTGGTCGAATGTCCAATTGCCCATGAGCCCTCGGGTTTGATTCTACGAGAGGAAAGAAATTAATAGATTCAAAGCCACACTGTGTGTAGGTACTTTTCATTCCATAGTTCTGTAGATAGAGTGACTCACTATAAATTCCCAAGGCATATAGACTCGAACAGCCATATAGTGTTTGTTTTCTAGGACCTCAACACCGGCTCCGGATTGAAACATAATGACGACGTGACTTTGATTCAAAATCTGACTTGGTGTATAGACTGTGACTCCCGGGAAATGTTGAATCTTTTGCGGATATCGATCAAAGTAGATGGGTTGGGAATCCACCAAAACGTCAAGTTTGTACCGCCACTGGGCATACTCAGGGCGGAGACGAACCTCGACTGTGGCCGAGACATTGTCCTTAGCAGCCACGGCGGTCAACATGGTGGCCATGACCTCGCCATACGGAGAGTCCTTGACTTGTTCAAATCGACCTTGCACGTCCAGCTTCACTCGGGGGGAATTGGCCCGAACGAGCACATACTCTCCCTTACCATTGAAAGTGAACTTGAATCCATCAAAGGTATAAACATGGGGATCGCCAAAGACCGTCCCTCCGCCCGGAGGCTGATAGCCCACACAGTCTTGTGAGCTTCGTCTTTCGAATCGATAGTTTTGACATCCGCTGGACTGCTCATCTTGCCAGAGACAACACGGATAAAAGGGCATGATATCAGCCAGCCAATGAGACAAAGTCGGGATCTTGTTGGCCTCGTTCCACGGAAGCAAGCCAAGATTGTGGTGACGCAACGGCTTTCCACCCCATTTGTTATCTGACGATAACATTAGATAACCGGCTAGATCATAACAACATTGTTGTCCGGATCCATCATAGCTTGGGTACAAATGAATTGAGATAAACTTAAACGTTTTCAAATGCTTCTTTTTCTAATGCTCGACTTACTTGGGGATTCCAGAAACGACGCAGTGTTGAGCTCCTTGATGATAAAAACATTGGGTATTTCCGTCTTGATCGCATTCAAAGTCTGGTGCATATCGCCCCCGGTCAACGTTGGCTTGTCGCAAAAGGCATGGGCACTACACACAAGACGGCGGCAATGAATGTCAACCAATTTCCTTTCAATACGGATTGGTAACTTACCATGGGAAGTTCATTGGCGAAATTCTTTAGCAGGCGATCTTTGGCGATCCATCTATCGCACATTTTTTGAACCCAATCGTTTCCCTCATATCTTCGCCATTGGTCGGAAAAATACCAACCCAAAGGCATAGGCCTGCTCCAAATTGCTCTGAAATTGGGATATGATGGTCACATGTGCTTACGAAATTACATGAATGACAAGTAAAATAAATATATTGTTTCAGCTCTTACGGCGAATTTTTCATTCCCACTTCCTGAATGGGATTGGTCAGGTTGATCTTAATAAAGCCCATCTTGCATTCTCTGAGCTCTTCGCCATTGTCACGGTCTTGAAAAGACTTCGGAGATATCATTATTTTGCCATCGTTGGTTTCACTGGTTTCGAGAACGTCGATGTACATCAATTCCGGCTCAATGTTATTTTCCTGAAGTAAGTTGGAATAACATTTGATTTTGGACAATATGGTCACATATGGTCACATCAGTTGACTCCGATTACCTTGTAACCCCAAAGTGAAATAGTGACTTTTGCCTCGGTGTTCATGGTTAGATTGTAAGGGTCCCACATCAAGGTCATATCTTTCGGGTCTGTGAGATGAAACTGTTCATCGTCGAACCAAACCAAAGCCGGAGACACGTTTGGGGGCTCTGAAATTAGAGATGATCATCACACGATTGCATCATTAAAACGCGATGAACACTTTACCGACATAGATTCGTCCTTTCCAATAGAAGGGACCTCCATTCAAGCTGATTTCAAAATCCACCCATCCCTCGGCTTCCGTCCATGGCATGATGCAGGAGGCCCTGTTTTGGTTTAGGACCACACCTTCACTATCTTTGGTGTTAAATCTGCACGTCAGTCGCATATTTAGCTGAAAACATGGACCAGTCATGTTGACCATGGCCCCGCCCAACATGTGGCCATTTTCTGGCGCGAACGTCAAAGGCAGGTTTGTTCCAACTAAAAAGAAACCCAATGTCTTGAGGAAGACTCAGTTATATGGTTTTTGTATTAGTTTGTTGACGTCACACACTTAGATCCCGAATACACACTCCCGGCAGAATTTTCTCGTCAATGCGAAAGATGTGCCGACCCGGAAACCCGTTGGCCCCTCCAGTTCCGGGGAGATCTCTGATGTAAGTGGTTTGAGAATACGGCAGGTATTCGTACGATTTGGTTCCATTTCCAGCGTTAAAACCCACAAAAGCTGGAACTCCACCTTGACCTTGGGTTGTGTCCCCGCCGGCCTTGCAATTTTGAAAAAATAGGACTTTTAGATGTGTCACGCAGTTGAGCAATATTCTCATGCATAAAATACCTCTGTGTGAGTTGTCCATCCCATCCATTCGTATATAAATATGGCATAAGTTCGAACCTCGTCAGTAACGATAACGGATTGAAAGGTATTTGTCTACGACAAGGATGAATCAATAAACGCAACTTGATGAGGAAGTGACATGGTACTTGAAAAGAAATGTTCCTTACGATCCGTCTGGCTGTCGGAATGCCTCCGCCAAATGAAACATTCTTCCAAGTGGAAATGATGACGTGTTTTGGTTCAAAAGTTTCCGCACCAACCATTCCCTGACGAATATCCCACTTGGCTCGTTCCCGAATTTCAACTCCAAACTGATCTTTTCTGGTATACAGATCGCGCTCAAGTCTGTCAATGATAGAGAAGACACTTGTGATACTAAACGCGTTAAAACTTAAAAACTGCATGTTCAAAAGTTCCAACTGAAGCAATTGCTTTTTTTTATATATATTTCTTTCTGCCCGAAAAATAATCACCTAAAGTAGACTCCTGGGCGCTTTTTAGCATACTCCTCCATTTCATTTCCATTGAGCTGTCCCACCTTACATCTTGAGTAAAAAATGCCAATAAAGGAAGGGTCATCGACTCTCGGCCAATCGCGGATGGGAAATTGAAGCGGGTATTCGGGGAATTGGATGGGAGATTCAGAAAACGACAGATAGCCGTGCAAAGACAGCCAAGTGTAGTTGAAACCGAACCCCATGAAGGGTAGTAGAAAATTCAATTGCTTATTTATAAGCGGTTGTGTGTCACGGATATTCAATTGGAAATCGCCATTTCCATCATTTCCACCCTTATCGAAGAACGGATACATCTTCTGGGACCTGATCTCATCTAATCGATCGGCGGAAACCACGAAGGCTGGCTCGTCATCGTCTTGAAGCCGAAAGTCATCTGGAGCATTTCGGGATTGATACGGATCTGGAGTGGAAGAAGAGTACGACTTTGAAGAAAAAACAATGATATCACCAACAATATAGAAATCTAACCGAGAGTAATCACAATACGATATTGGGCTATTAGAAAAGAGATCAAATACACTTTGAATAAGGACTTGTTGGACATCGAGACGGCCAGCTAACATTTATTGTACATAGAATTGCGATCAACCGTACCTTAAACTTGCTGACCGATGGCCAAATGAAACACTAGCAAAAACACAAATGAATTGAAAAAGCACATAATGAGTGGCGATATAACTCAGAATGACTTCTTCGCACTATAGGGATCAAATGAATTTGTTAACCTATGATAATGATACGGGGATGATAAGAAGAACTGTGTTTGCAAAAGATAAACTCCCCAAACAAATACCTGATGACTAACTCTCAGATAAGACGATAGTTAGATATCCCTAGCTTATCATTCTAAAGAAGTGTAATCAACTAGATCATATACGTAAAACACTGAATGGAAATATGGTGCCACTGCGGTTTTACTTTGAATGAATTTCCGCCATTTGTGAAATATTTTCTTATGATTTAACTTGTCAACTATTCAATATGTATTTGAGTATACTGTACAAGTATATTCACTCCCCACCCAATTATCGTTACCGCTATGGATTCAAATTTTCCGTTTTCATCTGGCATAACGGGGAAGGGGGGGGGGGTGTTGTTTAGGCATTTTGCCAAAAAAAGTAGTATTTGATAGACTCTGTTCCTCTCTTTTTTCTTGTGCCACTTATCTCCTCGATTGAGAAAAGAAATTAATGTGATGTCAACTAATGATCTCCGTGATCAATTAGATGGCCTTACAACGAACCCAAATCGGATTGAACTGGACTCCAGACCAATGCGATGCAACTCACAGGTATGTTTTTCTTCAACTGCACTTCATATTGGTAAATGGAACTCATGTTGATCCATTTATTGGCCAGGGTTTGAAAGGACACCAGGCGTTCAAGAAGAAAATTAAGAAAGATGCCAGGAGAGGAGGAAGGTATCGAACCCAACCAGTGACATTTACGGAAATTCAGGTATTATCTTTACAGCCTTCCAAAAAAGTTGATGCAATTCGTTACGGAGTGTATTTGTTGCCGTAACATGTCTTTGTCTTTTTCCTAGTTTTTCTTTGTAACATTCTAATCATTGGGAATCATAGTGACATTTTTAATTTTTAAAAAAAGTCTTTATTGCGAGATTCTCATTCTCATTGGATCACAATAGTTTTACAATGTGTTCAGTTATATATATATATATCCTGTCCCATGTAGGGTTCAGGGTTCAGGGTCCGCCATTCGAGGCGATGATCCACTGTAGGGGGGAGG
Source organism: Tigriopus californicus (assembly GCF_007210705.1). Lineage (NCBI taxonomy): Eukaryota > Metazoa > Arthropoda > Copepoda > Harpacticoida > Harpacticidae > Tigriopus > Tigriopus californicus. The sequence goes on from NC_081442.1 coordinate 6,701,837, forward strand.
GGAGACCTTGGATCGAACCTATGAACCCGAGCATAGCTCGGTCGCGCGTTAATCAACTGCGCTACAACCATCTCCTTTTTTTTATTTTTTTTTAATTTTTAATATTTTTAATATAATTTTTAATATATTGATCTAATTTAGTAACATTTCGTATGCAAAGCTAAAATGTAAAAAGCTGATTTGAAAACAACTAATATATTTTGGACCCATGACTCATTTCTTTTCCCATCATGTTTTCTTTCTAACTTTGTTTAAGACAATTTTTCGTGAGGGAACATGCTGTAAGTGTTGTTAATAACTGAAAAACTTTGTTTTGCTTTATATAAGTTTGAAATAAGTCAGAGGCGTTCGAAAAATAACTCCAACTCAAAAATATAAAAACAAACTCGCGAAGACCAGTCTCCCATTGGACACAAAAACAGAAGAAACTGACGCCCTTCTAGTGCTAGGCTTAAATGGGCCAGTCAACTCATTTTTGGGACTTTGGAGATAACATTGTGGATAATGAATTGAAGCCGCGCAATAGGAGAGATAAAGGATACTACGCCAATTCTCTATCTGATTATTCTTTACTCTTTTAAAGTGGTTATTGATTCCAATTTGATGAAAAACAATTGGTTAATTTGGTTGTGTTTGAAGTCCGTAAAGTAGAACGTAAAAAAGAATGTTTCTCATTTGTACTTTTCATGATAAAAAAATGAATGGAAATTATATGGATATTGAAGGGTTTGTCATACTTGGCCCTTTAAACCCCATACTTATAAGCGCAGTGACACGTGGTGACACTTGATTGTATTAACTTTTAAAGTCAATCTTTATTTCTTAACTATTGCATTATCTTTGCCCATTCCAAATTGATGTTTCAGGAAGTGGATGAGAATCCCAGCCTAGCCACTCATGCCAGCATACAAGATCAACTCAAGGAGACAACTTCGGGGAGCATGAACGAATCGTTTGGAGTTGAGACGCATCCCCAAAGCCTTAAATTACAGTTCGAAAATTTTTCCCGGTCAATAACCATAAAGGCTCCCCTAAAATCGGCCAGCCTCGCCCCTAACCCGATCGATCATAACGAAGACGCAGATGAGGGCATGGACCAACTTGGTCAACTCTCGATGCCGACAGTTTTTCGTGGGTCAAATCGAGCGAATGATGTCGATATTGATTTTCCCGAAGGATTTTCCTTCAAATGTCGACCCTCAATATAACATTAATTCAGAGGAGATTGTGGAGAGGGAATGATTCGTATCAAATTCTAAATTATAGCTATGTGTGCATGATGTCAAGAAAATACAGCGAACGAAAATTCAAATCAAACACCTATACCAAATTACAGTATATTATATCTAATACTTGTGCACTATCTTCTATTGCGGTTTCAGAAAGTAAAATGTTGGAAGAACTGTTATTTTGTTGTCAGAACAAGCCTACACAATCCTTGCTTTGAATTTTAATTTATCAACATGAGAGAGTCATATATGCACGATATCATCTCATGTACAATTCTATCATTGCTCAAATATGTAGACCTCTTATTTAACTTCATTAAATTAAAGTAAGCGCTTTTGTCATGAAGAGCTCTTGTGAAATCGTTTAAATAAGAATACAGAATTCTTATTGACCAGATTGTGTGAATTTCTTGGCCCTTAAAGCGCTTATTCACTTCTTAATCAATGAACGATGGCAAAGTCTCGGATGAAGTTGTCAACTAATGAAGTGTGCTTCTGGTTGCTACTTTCTCTGAAAGAAGTTCCAAATTATTTAGGTGCAACGTTGCCATCATTTGTGTCAAAGTTATTCATTTTTGACGCAAGGTTGCCTTTTTGTTGATGTTTTTGGGCGATTAAACCTTTAGTATGTAACGAAAAGAAAAATATTTCGCTGATGAATCAACTTTTACCCACCCTGTACATTATAATCATTTTCTAGTTGAAACTCTTTCGATTTCGATATTTAGAGACACTGTTTGCCTTGAAATCAAATTAGTGCCACCATACATTAAAACAGTTATTTTCCAACTTGCTCAACTATTTGTGTTAAAATTCTGTTCATAAGGACATTTATATTGAGCGTTTTGAGATGGCTTCAAATTGATCCTGTAGAGTGCCATGATCTATATAAAGGGTGAATACAAAGTAAAACTCATTGTTTGTTATTGACAATTTTCTTTTTTTTTCGAGAAACTGTGATGCAAGCCTCACTGGATAGAGCAAGAACTAGAGGCACTGAGTAACAATCTGGGTGGTAGTGTATCCAAATACTTGAATATGAAAAGTGTCATAAAGTTTGAACGAGCATTAATTGCAGTTATTGCACTTTCATTTCGATGCCAGTTTATTATGACGCAAATTATGCTCCACCTGCACCTGGTACTTTTTTATCCAAATTTTCGGTTTATCTCTGGTCTAATCAAATAAAAATGGAGCATAATCTCAAGGCAATCCAATGCTGAATTGAATGATTTTAATTTTTTATCCTCGATGGTCTAGCCATTAATTTACCCTTTCAAACTAACACTCATATCAGACAGATTAATAAGACTAACTAGGCTCGAATTAGTACGTCAATGAAAATATTTTACCCTGTCAAACTAAGTCACATGGCGTGGTCAGTCCTTGAATTAGTTTGAAGTTGGATAACATATCCTGAAAACAACTAATTGACATGTTTTTCCACAAGATAATGGACACTATGCACTAAATAAATGCAATCTTATATATAAATTCATTAGATTCAAGCAAAATCAAAATAAACATGTGGCTTGAAATTTGGATTGTCTTAACTAAACCACAGTAGTTGTTTACAAACGAAAGATAAAGTCTCATACAAATATAAATATAAATCATTCGATTATAGTCTTGCCTTGTGGATTTGGAGATCGGTATTGGGCCTCCAAAGCTATCTTTTTTTAAATCCAATTTTATGCGAACAGTAAAAATCCCAACACTGTCAACTGTTAACAACTGTATTTGGAAAACTATACCATTTCTTAATTGCATAATTGCAGCTCCACATGAACAACTCGTTGATAAGCGTTGAAAGGGGTGAACCCATCCACCCCTATCATAAACGAGAGATCCAACGTCTTCAGCATCGTCTAGAAACTCCCCCTTTCAAAGCTTTGAGCTGAAGTGGAATATGGCTCTGACCAACAAATTTCTGATCTTTTTATGTACGTGGTTTTTCATGCGCCGTCTCACTGCCGTGTTCTGAATCATTTCATTATCATTTTAGCTTTCCATCTAGTACTACATTATTGTGGAGCATTGAACACTCATGGAGCGTCGGAGGAGCGAATTTCATCTTCAACCTATCTCGTGCAGGCCAACTCAGACTCTCTGCCTGTTGTAAGTAAAGCTCCATGTAATCATATCGAAATCAATTCAATCGCACCAAATCATACTACTACACTAATGATTCCATTATAGGTGATATCTTGTACCGCTAAAAGAGCCTCGTCTACATGTTTAAATTTTCTTCAGCACGGTCTCTTGCAATCAATCACCCCTGTTGTAAATGTTCGTTATTTTTAGCCGGAAATGGTCAAAAAATACGGTTACAAATGTGAGGAGCATGAGTATCAGACATCGGATGGCTATGTGAATGTCCTACACCGACTTCTTCCGCAACAACCAGAAAGCCTTGCACGAAAAGCTGTTTTCTTACAACATGGATTACTTGGGACGTCAGCCGATTTTGTTATGGGCTCCCCGGAAAAAAGCTTGGGTTAGTGATTTGAAAACGATGACACTTTGGCATCAAATTCAGTCATTTTGTTACTGAGCTTAAGTCAACACTATCATTTCGAGCAATGTTCAACATTTTAGGATATATTTTGGTGGACAATGGCTTTGATGTTTGGCTGGGAAATGCCCGGGGTAACATCTACTCTCGCAAACATATCAACTTGTCCATCAACAGTGACGCATACTGGGACTTCTCATTTGATGAGATGGGCATGTTTGATCTTCCGGCTGCCATTCATTACATTCTGGACAGGAACACCAATTCAACCCAACTCGACTACATAGGCCACTCCATGGGCACCACGATGTTTTGGGTCGCCATGGATCAAAACGAATCCTGGATGAAAGCGCGAATTCGCATGATGTTTGCATTGGCGCCAGTAGCTCAAGTGCAACATATCCGGAGCCCAATTAGACTTCTGGCTCCCTTTTCCAATCAAGTAGAGGTAAGCCCACAAACGACGATAAATTAGATTTTCAAGATATCCGAACCCAACCTGGTCGTCAAACTTAATTTCTTGTGATTGCAGTTCTTGTTCAGAATCCTCGGAATCCGACAGTTTGAGCCAACAACTACGGCAATGCAGCTCTTTGAAAAATACGTTTGTGATGAGACCATGTTCCAATTGAAATTGTGCGAAGACGCCCTTTTCTTGCTCTGCGGCTTTGATCAAAAGCAAATGAATTTGGTAACTTCATTACTAACCTACTGGACCATAATGGATGTTTTATTATAAGTTATTATACACTTCTATCCTGCATTCTGCGCAGACTCTCCTCCCCATCATATTGGGGCATGAACCTGGCGGTACTTCGACTAAAACTATAATCCATTTTGCACAAATGGTTAGCTCCAAAGCATTTCGGAAATTTGATCTCGGATATTTCGGAAACTTAAAACACTACGGACAATCAAGTCCTCCAAAATACCAATTGAGATCTGTTGCTTTGCCAGTAACATTGTTGTGGAGTGACAATGATTGGCTGGCAGATCCACAAGTAAGTGAGAACTAACTTAATCTTGGCCTGACATATACATCCGTATGTACGTTTCAAAATTTTAAACAGAGCTCACATTGCGCTCAAATTGCTAACATGTACACCCAATATGGCAGCGCCGACTGCGTCGTAAAAGCTAGAGTATGGTTTTATAAAAGGTTTCATTATGAAAGTTCACGCATATCGTTTTGAGACAACGCCTTCAAGTAAGATCAATGATATTAGAAAATGAGCCACATTTGCTTGTGTTGATAAGAGGTTCGTTCTTAACCAGATTGAGAAAGCGCAATCCGAGGGGCATAATATGTATAACTATATTTTTGCTTTTCGAAAAGGATCTTTGTAGAAATCTCTGGTTTATGAAGTAACAACTGTTCTTTATCTTCGTCTAGGATGTTGACCAATTGGTGAAGACGCTGCCAAACATTCAAGAATCGTATCATGTCCCTATGCCAGAATTTAACCACATTGACTTTTTGTGGGGTCTGAATGCAACTGAGTATGTTTACAAAAAAATATTGCTAACGTTGGACAAACGTACTTGAGCTAAAACGAAACCATTAACTGGATGATTAAGATAAGCATTGATTTACATGGTCTTTTTTTCATTTGCTCCCCGGGCCATCCATCTTGCATCGAAAAGTTGATATGGATGATTTGTTCATTTGCATCCGAAGGTATTTTTATCAAAAGCATCCATGAGCTTTGTCTCAACCCAGGGTTTAGGGTCAATTCTAGTGACCGTAGAGGCTTGATATGTGTTTTGGGAGTACCTTAGAGCCCTCGAGAATCCAGGCTAGTTGCTCAAATATTCGGAGGGAGTGTATAGGTGTTGATCCATTAGCATGATTTAAGTCAGACGTGGACAAATTTTTAGATAGCATTCCAGATCTACCTTACATTCAAGGACTAGATAGCTCGAATTCGTCAATTCGTTGTTAGACCAAATATCATATAAGAATCAAAAGGTAAAAATTAGACGAATCATAACCTTTCATTTTAATAGTGCTGGGGATTAGTACACTCCCTGTAGCGGTTAGAAAAAAAACAAACCAAAAAAAAGAGAAAGATGAAACACCCTGTAGGACCTTTTGAGGTCCATGGGGAAGCCAAATATAATGTAGAGGCTATGGCTAACATGGTGGGATATAACTTCTCTCGTGTGTTTTCAACTCCACAGAATTTAGGAGCAACAGCTCATTACTCTAAAGCTGAGTCTATTGAGATTGACGAAGCCAGGCAAAAGACTATTAGATGATCTTGTAGTCACAGATCAAGATGCTTTGGAAGCTATCAGGGACTTAAGACACTCAAGCTCTCCTGGCCCTGATGGTGTGACTTCTCAGTTGACCCGATTTTCAGAGGAGATCAGTCGCTTCCCGGTAACTATAGATCGTTTTTTCTCACTTCGGCTATTGCAAAGGTGTTTTAAGAAGATCGTGAAATGCAAACTTGTAGAATTTCTTGATATCCATGAAGTCATTCCTTTCAACCAGGAAGGGTTCCGAGCATATTTTAGTATGGTTACTAACTGATTGAGCATATGGACCATGTCATTGTGAATCTATCTTGACCATACCAAAGCCTTTGACAAAGTAGATCATGACCTTTTAATTAAAAGGCTCCATGATATTGGGATCCAAGGCAAGGCTCTCCATTGGTTTAGAAGTTTCATTTGTGGTAGGAAGCAATTGGTTAAGGTCGAGGGATCCCTTAGTGACATACATGATGTCAAGTCTGGTGTTCCCCAGGGCTTCATCTTAGGTCTTTTTCCTATGCTGATGACAAAAAAAATAGTTTGTGGACGGAGTGGTCAAGATTCCAGTTGTCTGGTAGAAAGTCTTAGATCGAATATATTCTTGGGTTGCTGAAAGTAACATGGCATTCAACGCAAAAAATGCCATTCAATGACTCTTTGGTAGACGCCATTGAACAATCCATTCTTGGACAAACCGATTGACCAGCCATATCTGAAATATGCTTAAGGAATCCTTTAGTGGCATACATCATATCAAGTCAGATGCTCCACAGGGCTGCATCTTATGTCCTCTCATTTTTATCATTTCCATTGCGCCACCTCAGAATCAAATTAGTAAAGTTGGTATCTCTTCTTATGGTGATGATACAAAATTGGTAGTTGATAAGAATAGTCAAGATTCCGTTAGTCTGGTAGAGGTCTTACATCAAATTTACTCTTGGTTTGCTGCGCCGCTCAAAGATAATGAAGGTAAAATTATCGAACAGCTTTCGTCCATCAAGGATTTAGGTGTAGTCCTCTAAAATAATGAAAAGTTCGATGAGCATAGCGATGAGTTCAGCAGGGTTGCAAAAGGTTGAGCAGATCCAAATATGTTTTACCAGTGACATCGTTGGTGGATCAAATATTGTATGAAGTTGAATAAATGGTTATGTTTTAGTCTTTAACTGCTGGGGATCACATTCCCAGTAGCGTTAAGGAAGTCCGCAAAAGAAGTCTTACGGCTTTGTCGAACTAGCTGTTTCCTGTCATTGAACAAGATTTCTTCCTTTTGATTATTCAGCATGACTATATTTCAGGAAGTATGTAACAATTAGTAGTACAATTTATACGGCGTAACATTCCAGAATCTTGTTTTAAAAAGTGTTTCAAGGCTGATGGGAGAACAAAGGTAAGGAAGTGCTGTAGTTTGAATCCAACTCCATAATTATTTTTGTCCCAGCAAGGCAAGAACTAGACTAATCGTTTTTTCGCTACTATGCGAGTACAACAAAGTACTCGGAACAAATTCATATTTCGATCAAGAGATAATGAAAGCAATCCCGCGGAACCTGAATTGACACTATCACAGAAGTAGCCTCAACACACCTACTTTGAAAGCTGAAATAAGCATTGCTTGATCAGAATGATGTCTGGCAATTGAAAACGGAAAATGATTTGGACGCTTGGGAAATAGCAGTTAAGAAGGATGAGAATCGAAAATCTGATGATATCTTTATGAAGATAAAAACGATGTAGGCTTCCGAAACATCCAAACGTTCCACTGAGAATTGCAAAAGCCGGCCCTTAGGCCGGACTGTCATCAAACTCGAGAATTCGAATCATCCGCTTTGGACGACGATGACGACGACGTCGATGACGGGGGCACCGCTGGCTGTGCCGGGTGAGGCAGGTGTACCGGAAAGGCCGTTTGGGCCGGGTGGGACCCGGGCGGCGAAGTCGAAGACGGCGAGGAATGTGCTTTTCTCTCCTCCCCGAACGATGAAAGTAGAGAATTGACTGGATGGAATATGGACTCATCTGCTAGCGGAGGGCGCTTGGAAGGTTCCGGACCAAATCGATGGATGATGATGCCCTTGGAATCCTTGGAGTTCGTGTTGTCTTCAACCTCGTTGGAACCAACAGGGAGAATCGGAGGGGTCGAGGAAACGACCACACGGGACAAAAGCACATCGGATTTGCAATGATCGGTGGACTTCTTCCGAACATTAAGCGTGTTTTCGTTAGCTTCCATAGATTCTTGATTGCACGTTCCATTAGACTTTTCGGAAGCCCTTGATGAAGGTCGTGACATTTCGTTTCCATTAACATTGGGTATCTAAAATCACCAGAAGAAAGGACAAGCATGTGAAGCATATTATGTTGACTTTGTATTAGCCAGTTAATAATTCTGCGGTCCATTCATTCAGTTCAATTGGGCGGTGAATTACCTGCCGATGTCCTTGTCGAGTTGGAGCGAAAGAACTCCCTTGGTTGTGTGGTTGTGGCTTTTCACAAAGCCTCTCAGACATTTCTGAATTGCACGATGAACTTTCACTTATATCAGCATTAGAGGACGATTTCGAAGTAGACTTAGAGGTAGCTTTACGCTGAGCTCTTGGAGAATGAGGAGGTGGACGGCGAACAACGGACACTACACTTTGAGTGTGTTCGCAAATTCTACGGAAGCGCCGAATATTTCCTGCAATGATATCGAATTGTGACTTTTTTCAGAACATATTGTCGGTTTCTCAAGCCCTTTTAAATCACCCTTTTTTCGTACCATCTATAAATTAACAGCCAAAATATTGCTCTAGGCCTAAAAACCATTGACACCAATCTGAAAACATTTTTGACCCGTGTTAAGGTGCCAAAAGGCACTAGTAAACACCCAAATAGTAATCTATTAGAAAATCCCTCGATTTCGATGCTGAAAATGGATTAAATTTGAGGTTACAAATCACCCTGTTCCCCCTCTCCAATGTTAAGCAGAAAGATTGATTGGGCATGAGTCTTTCGGACCCAGCAATATTCGCTGTGTTAAGAACAATGAATGCATGAAAGCAATTAGTTATATGTACCAGAAATTAAAGTAAATGTGATGGCGAATAATGCCTCTGGTCCTCGATCAATCGAGCTAACGTGGCTCATATCAACTTGCATCTTCACTTGTCTTTGGAACATGGTTGGAGCAGTACTGCCGCGCTTGTACTCCAAATGAAATGACAGCGGAGAAATCACGTTATGTTGAAGATCAGTGATCTGAAAAAGAAGACATTAGTGGCACTTTAGTGTTCATAATAGTTTGACTGGTCAAGTTACCGAAAGGAATGCATGAATCAAATCCGCCTTGATTTGTGCCAACGATTTTCCCTTGACAATAATGGTGTAGGTCTCATCTTTGTCAGTGGAAATGAGACTTCCAAACCAAGACCGTTTGGTTAATTCAGGCGAAGACTCGGGCGTTGGTGTGACAGATTCCTCGAACCCTGTAAATGTCACAATGAATATCTTCCATAAAGAACCAAATTCCTCTGGTTACGAGAGCAGGATTTGGCCCGTCGCTGAGTTAGGAATCTCAATTACCTTGCATTTTGCGCCTATGAAATCTTGGGGACCCCAATAAGTTATTTTTGATCGAGTTTAACCTGCTCCTCCAATGAGCTGTTGAGGGCGATCCAGGCGGTGTCGGCAAAAGCTGATCCGTATCGTGGTTGCCTAAAAATTCGACCGGAATAAGTTGTAGCCATTCAGAAAGTCTCGAGAGGGAAAGACAAAAATCTTACTATGAGGAGATGCGCCCGTTAACGGTGCAGAAGTGTCCAGGGCATGTTGAGCAGGATCCTTCATTTGAGATGAGGGAGCTAATCGAGGCGACGACTGTCTTTGCAACTTGGGAGACGGTAATGGGGATGTGGAAACATGCTGAGTATTGTTGTTGTGGGTGGGCGATGCGCTGAATTGTCGACGCCGAGACCTAAGAGCAACATACGCACAAAGGTAGGTAGCCTTTCAGAACATTTCGACCACAAGTAATAAATGAAAATGCCTAAACGACGCCGGCTTTTTCGAATTTGCAGAAAAATGGATGCTCATATTGACTGATTCGACTCACCCCACTGATCTAATTCCAACTCCTGATAGGGTATCGATTTCTTTACGCCTTGGACATGGACTATAGAGTTGGCGTCGCGGTGTCATTGGTGAGCCCCTACTGAGTTGCGAGTAAGCAAAACCGTTTTTCCAGCTATATGAGTCTATTCTTTTCTTGGGAGGATCTTGGGACCCACATCTGTTCCGCACGACGACGTCGGACTCATCTTCATACGATGGGCGTCGTTTTTTTCGATCCAGGAGTAGAAAATATATAACTTTCTCTGTAAATAAAAAAACCGCTTACATTTTGTTGACAGGCAAATTGACGAGATTTTTTTTGAATGGGTCATTTCGAGGTTATCCTCGAGGCTATCAGAATCGCTCGATCTGATTAAGTTGCATTTTTTCCAAAACTATTCAAGCTGCTATACAAGAAAACTACATAGTATTTTTATTGGTTTAAGGAAAAAATCTTTCTTGCAAGATATGTACAAGAGCCATAAGATAATTTTGTAGATAAATACATTCGTAATCACTAATAAGTGATTTGGGGCCCATTCTGATGTTAAGGGTTAATGCCATTATATTTAGCAGATATATGCAGAGCCAATAAGGCATTGATGTTAAATGAGGGAGTACTTGCCTTTAGGCTTTTAAACGTAAAAATTCTTTTTTGTACCACTTTTTGCATTTTTCATGCTCACTTGTTAAAAAAAACCTTGAAAAAATCAGGAAAACAAACTTAAAAATGGTAATAAATATGAACAACCCTTTTGATGAGACTAAAAAATGATCCCTTCACAGAAAATCTAAAACTGACTTAATTGACACCAATTTTTTGTTTATCTTACAAAAGCATGAGTCTGTTTCATCGATTTGATTTTTTTCATCAAATGAGAAAATGTGATATTATCTTTTGTGCGCATTTTGAACAAACCTTAAAAAATACCTTTTTTATTCAACTATTCTCTATCTTTAACCTTTTCATGACCCATTTTGCTGCCTTTCTGTCATTTTAACCACCTTTTAGTTACCTTTCTTGTTGATTTTTTTTACTTTTTCACGAGGTCTAGTGGTAAAGTAATCCTTGATTCAAAATATATGGACGACATAATCATAACGATGTAGCTGAGGGATACTCATGACATCCGCTAATTTAGTTTTTGAACCTGTTGGGCCTCTTTACTTGAGATTGTATCAAGGTACTAATTCAAGTGTTAGTATGTTTTGGAAAAGCTGTTTCTTTTTTCTTGTTATTATAAAAAATCGTTGGTAGAAGCCTTCAGATTTGAAATTAGCACCGTGTATTTGTTCAAAAAAGTCCTCACTACTTTTGCTAAAAGTCTTAGATTCATGTTTCTTTCTAGTTACGTAGGTCGTAGATAATACCTTTACTTGTAGTAAACTTGCATCGTGAGGCATCGTGCTTGTTCGTCTCGTAAAATATCAACTTACCGGTATTATGATTGGGTTCCAACAAACATTCTACAAGTTTATCCTTATCCTTGAAACAACCCAAGGAAGTTATTGCCCTTAGCACGTCCTCATCTATAGTATCTCGGGCTGGAATAATATGAGTTTGGACAACCTCCATCATTGGAGCTTCAAGTTCGAGCTCGCCCTTGCCTCCAGCACATGCCCAAGGGTGTCGATTGACATCTTTCAGCTGAAGCGAACAATTAATACGTTTCGTAGAGTAAGCGGTCAGTATTGAATAACGTGAAAAGTAGGCCTCACCGTTAACCGTTTTTCGGGATTGATTTCGATCATTCCCCGCAATAAATTTTGACAGTCCGGTGGTACAAAATGTGGAATGTGGAACTGGCCTCGTTTCACTTTTTCCAACAATTGACGCAAATTGTCGTCGTCAAAAGGCAGCGCTCCAACCAAAAGAGCGTATAGAATTACGCCACACGACCAAACATCAGCTCGGCGGCCGTCGTATTTTTCTCCCTGAAATATGTAGATATGTCAATCGGACGGGTAAACGTATCATCAAATTACTATCATCATTAAAATGCTTATAATTACTAGCACCATTCACGACATTGATATTGTTGACATCATTGACCATCAATTGAGATTGATCAAACGTTAAAGCGAGCTCTTCCAAGACTTCCAAGAAAAATACATGAAACTGAGAGGAATCGAAATGCACAATGTATCGGTTTATCTTACACGAATAACTTCAGGACAGGCGTAATGAGGCGATCCACAACTTGTTTCCAACATGGAGCCCATCGGTTGTAGAGAGGCCATCCCAAAGTCGGCCACTTTGATGTTATTCTTATCGTCCAAAAGCAAATTTTCAGGCTTTAGGTCACGATGACTAAAAACAGAGCAGAGACACGTTCCATAACAGTTCCATAACAAAGATGCTTGATTCTCCTAAAAATAACACTTACCAAATTGAATGGCTATGACAAAAGTCCAAGGCAGATATAATTTGTCTAAAAAATCTTCTTGCTTCCTTGGGAGTGAGTCGGCCTTTTTTTACTAGATAGTCAAACAACTCTCCTCCAGGAACGTGTTCCAGCACCAAATATCTAGAAAATGTATTCATTGAGCCAATGATTATCAATTCAATTCGAAAAAAAAATCGGCAACGATATTATTCTACTACACTCACAAGTATTTTCGGTTTTCATACACATCATGTAAACCCAAAACATGAGGATGCTCAATCAACTTCATGATGGCGATTTCCCGCTCCACTTTTTGAAGAACAGATTCAGTCAATTTATCCTTGTTAATGATTTTAATGGCTACTTTCTTCCCTAACACACAATGTGTACCCAATTTGACTAAGCCTAAAGGAGAGGAGTCATTTGTCAATGTTATTTGCATTTGAAGAATGGAATATCTCATTTTCTTACCAGTTTGACCTTTACCCAATGTCTTCTCTAATCGGTAAGGACCTACATATTGATGGGCTTCATAGGGAATTGCTGGTTTTGTCGTTGGATTTCCAGCATTTGTCGACCCCGAATTGGCCGTGGACTTGGCCAAAGGGCCCTTATCTGATGATTCGGTGCGATCTTTGGTTGACATGGTGCCAGTTATCACTGTTTCTCTCCCTTGTGGTCACTCGGAGCAATTGAGAGAAATTCAAGCATTATCGTTCAAAATCACTCAGGACACCATGAAGCACGAGACAACCAAAAGAGTTGTCAATAGAGGGAGTAAGAAAACACACGAAATCTTCTTGATTATTTCTTCGGGTAAATATCCCTACGCCTCACTCTGCTGCAGTCTTTGATCATGCTTATATGGCTTCTTAATGCCCTCACATCTTTTAGAGCTTACTTTCAGTCTGTTCTGCCGCCTCTGCCTTTTGATATTGGGGCTGCTTCAAGACTCTTCTTCCTGCCCGAGTGCTGAATGGAACAGTAGTGCTGTTCCATTTTCTTGAAGGGCCCATACAAGCCAAAGAGCAGTTGCAGTAGTCCTTTCTCTCCTGCTTCTTCCTTTAGGCCACTAAGCCGTTGGTTGCTCCAGTCCCTTTCCTTTTCTGTGTTCCATCCTTCCTTCTCTCCGTCACTCCGTCCCTCGGTCCCTCCCTCCTTCACTCGTTCGTTCCCTCGCCTTAAGACCAGACAGACGTTCCTTCAGTAGAAGTAAAAGAGTCAGCCAACCGGCTAACCTCCCACACACACGGAAACTCATACACTACGGTTTACTATACTACGAGGTGGGGCCCTTTTCGGGTCGGCTGGGCTATCTTTCTAGCCCCGACAAAGTCCTGACAGAGGACCGGAATCGTTTCTCCGGCAGATGGCCTTGTTTCTCCTGTTCCATATGTATTACAGCTTGAAGAATGATAACTATCAATCGCGATGAAACAAAAGTACAGCTGGGTCCCCTTGTAAGTTTGCGTACTTGATTGGAAAAATTCTTGCTTAAGTAATTTCTGACAACCATTTTTTTCATCAGATCTGAAACTAGTATTTCGCCAGATAACTCACATATATAAACCAAGAGAAACTGTTCAACCAGATTTTTTATCGTTCATGAACGGTTTTGTTGGTGTGAAACAAGTCCAAGACTATTCAACCAGGTTTCAAAAGCACGAGCCATTAATGGGTCTCTTTTTCAGAATGAAAGATTTGACCCTATATGCGTAGTGATCCGGAATGGTCTGGAGGAAGTCATCTAGGTCCTGCTTGAATTTGGGCTAAGGGATTATTTCCATCATAAATGGCCCGTAACGGTGAGGGCAGTTTATTGAAGAGTCTGGGGCCTCTTTCAAGAAATGAGTGATGCGCCCTCAAATCCGCCGATGTACCTTCTTCTTCTAAAATACTGCTAATTGTTCTAACAAAATCTGATTAAGGCTTCAACTGACATTTTTAGTGGAACGCATTTAGCGTTAAAAGAGAATATCAAACTATTTTGTCATCAAATTTTGAATTAAGTTGAGCAGCACATTTGTGTCAATATCATTTCAGTCGCTTGTGGCTTCTTAACAGATGAGTAGATTTGTAAAGTAAAAAAGGAGAAAAATGGAACTGTCGAAAAAGCTTGTTGAGGCCAAAAAAGTAAAAAGGCATTTGCTCTTTTCACAGTCCTAGTTCTGAGAAGCGAGAAGCCTAGGGTATTCTTCAACATTTGCTTCAATTTTGGCACCTTGTTTAGTTTGGTTGGTAAAGGTCATATGATGTTTCAAATATAGTTTGTATATAATACTTCAAATCAAAATATTTATTATAAGAGTTATGAGCCAAGTGTGGCCTAACAGTTAATATAAATTTATTGCGATGTAAAGAGACATCGTTTTGGTTTCAACGAAATACAAGAGTAAAGGAAATGATATGGATGAATTAAGCTATTCCATTTACTGTTGAGATCGTGGTTGCCTAAATTGGAGAAAGGTTCAAAACTAAAGAGTCTGGTGGTTGTCATTTACTTTAGGTCAGGGAGATTCTTTCAACAGGTATCAAAAATAGAAAGAAAGCTTTGGTTGCCACATCAAACATTGCGACTGCTGTGAAATGAAGTAGTGAACATCACTACGTTATGGGATGTGCAACGAGCTTTTTCAAAGTCGTATCTTGTAAAGCAACAATACCGCTTGACAGACAAAGCACACCTCAAAATTCAAATGGTGCCCTGGAGCACGTACGATCTAGATCCGACGACAATCGATTTCTTTCGAAACAGGTGCATCTCGATTCACTGGACAAATTTGGACTTACTGATCCCAACGGAATTTCAAGCATTTCAAATGGTTCTCACGATGGCTTTTATGAAGACCCTGACTTCCCTGCCCAGCCATCCTCGCTTTTCTTCAGCCCAAAAAGTATCTCCGAACTTGAGAGCTACACATGGAAGCGACCATATCAGTTATCCAAAACACCCCAACTGTATGTGGACGGGACGAGCCGGAGAGATGTTCTCCAAGGAAGTTTAGGTGATTGTTGGCTCTTGTCTACTTGTGCAGCAGTCGCGAAACGAGAAGATCTATTGCACCGGGTGATTTCTCCAACGCAGGTGCTTTTTGGGCCAGAATACACTGGTCTCATAAGGTTGAATATGTGGCGATTTGGAAAATGGCAAACCATCATCATCGACGATCGCCTCCCCCAACGAAATGGAAAATATTGTTATTCACGATGCTTGGATGAAAATGAGTTTTGGGTGGCTTTACTAGAAAAGGCCGTTGCCAAAATGCATGGCAGCTACGAAGCCATTGAAGGCGGAATGCCCATTGAAGCCATGGTAGACTTGACCGGGGGTCTAGCTGAGCGATACGAATTAAGTGATTCCACTATGCATAGGACACTGTATAGGTAATCCGAAACAGTAGTATACCGAAATGTTATGCCATACGAGTAGATCTTACGTTAATAGTGAAAATTTGTATGAAAATCTAACAAAGAGGACAAATGAAGGTCCTACGTTTTTTTTTTTAATTTTTCCTAAGGCACAAGTTTGGTTTGTTTTTGGCTTTTTTGTAACTAAGGGCTGGAAAAGCCACTTTGATATTGACATGAATCAACAACGAAGACTTGCCATCGATTTCGATGAAAATAAGGATAGAATGAATCGTTATTTGTTTAATGATTTGATCGGAATTGTTTCAGGTACCTCAGACGATCTTTTGCGTCACAAGCTTTCATAACTTGCTCAAGGAAAGGAGATTGGCGTCAAGCTCACAAGGCTGATCAGAATGGATTGGTTCAAGGACACGCTTACACAATAACTGGCCTCTTCAGGGTCAATGAGGGCAAGTGCGGAAAATGTCATCTTATCCGAGTTAGGAATCCTTGGGGAGATCAAAACGAATGGAAAGGTAAGGAAGACTTTTCAACGCTTTTTCTTTATTTCCGGGTCATTTATCGGGATGATGAACATTTAGGTCCCTGGAGCGATAACGACGCCAATTGGAAATTGCTGGAAAACTCAACAAAGCAATCAATGGGATTCCATAATAAAGTGGATGGGGAGTTTTGGATGGATTTCTTCTCTGACTTCTGCCATGAATTTGAGGAAGTCAGTATATGTACCTTAGGTCCAGATTTCGATCATGATGGGGAAGTTGATAAATTGATTTCATCAACAACGGTCTTTGGAGAGTGGATAAAGGGCCAATCTGCGGGAGGGAGCAGAAATAATCTGGAACGGTTTGCCACCAACCCGCAATTTCGGCTGGACATTCTTGAAGCAGAAAAGCCGTTGGAGGAAGGCTCAAGATCAGAAAACTCTCGTTACAGTCAATTGATCATTAGCTTGTCCCAAGAACACCAACGGTGTGTAGATGACAAAAAAATGAAATTGCTGCAAATTGGTTTTTGTTTGTACGGGGCAAAGGGTTCTTCGTGGTTAAATTTGCAACATTTCAAGCAACACAAAGATCTTGGTACCTCTGGCCCATATATCAATTACAGAGAGGTCTTTGCCCGGTTTGAGTTACTGCCGGGAAGCTACATAATCATACCTGCAACCTTCGAGAGCAACATTGAGAGCAATTTCATGGTCCGTGTATTCTCTGGAGCGAAATTCAGTTTATCGCGAATAAAATGACAAAACTTACACTCAGGGTAATTTAGATTCTAGGTATTTTTGCTTTTTGAATGTAATAAGCCAAGAATTTTCAATCTCGGTTAGGCTAAGAGAAAGACAGCCAAATCCGGAATGAGCTGGGTTGGCATTTTTCGGATAATGGGCTGAGCTGAATTTACAAAATTCACAAATCAGGCTATGTGGGCCATGTCTGGGCCATTTTTCTCGTATTCATTTCGAATCAGCCTCATAAGCCAACCCAAGCTCAGCTCTTCTTTTCCAAATTGACTAAATACTTCATTAAGGCAATTAAGGTCACTGTAAAAGATCAATCATTCTTTAAAAATATGGTAAATGGTGCTTGAAACGGTTAGGCTTTTATAGATTCGAGGCTGGGGAAGGTGTGATGAAAATGTTAAATGAATGGTTATGGTTAAAGTCAAACGCCCTTTAAATAAGCTCTTGTGATAACTTTTTTCAAGTGTGCTTTTTTCCAATTTCCTGGGAATCGAATTCCCAACAGTTCAAGACGAAGAAATTATTTATCTATAAGGTCTGGCCAGCCCTGGAATATAGGACTGATCAGGAATGTTCGTCCAAAATTTGTTCACGATGCTACTAGATCAACACCTACCGGTACATACTCCCAGCAAATATTTGAGGAGAGTAAACTGAACAATGAAAGAGCCCGAAAAAATGAAGAGCGTTGAACTTCATTGTTCTAACCACCCTGGATTCTCCAGGGTTTGAAATGCTTGCAGAACGCACGCTAAGCATCTGCGGTCACTACGATTGAACCTCAAACCTGGGTTGGGACAAAGCTAATGAATGCTTTTGAAAACTTGCAGTATCATATCCCTTTCGTACCTTCATTGAATACTGGACAGTTCCAACCGTTTTAGTCTCTCGCAATACGTGAGCTCTTTCATACCTTCCATGTCACCAGTAAAATATCTTTGGATATTTGATTGGCTCGACCTTTGTAAACCAGCCGAGCTACTAATTGGAGCCCAAATGGGCGAGGCATATTGAAGATATGGGTGGTCAATCAACATGTCCAATAATGTTCAATATTATATGTAATATATAGTTCAATGGCATCGACCCAAGAGCAACTGAGTGGCAGTTAGTTCCATTCAATGCCATATTACTCTCACCAACCCAAGAAAACATTCGATCTAAGATTTTCTACCACGCAACCGGAATCTTGACCATTCCTTCCACAAACTAATTTTGTATCATCAGCATAAGAAGTAATGCCAACATTACCACTCATAAGCTTCTGAAATGGAGTGCTGAAGATGATTAAAAAGAGAGGACCTAAAATGGAGCCCTGAGGAACAATCGACTTGACGTGGTAAAAGCCAACAATGGAAGCCTTGATCATAAATAACTGCATTGCTTCCTAGCACGAACGAAATTTCTTAGCCAATCGAGAACTTCGCCTTGGACACCAATATCATGGTACTTGTTAACTAAAAGTCCATGATCTACGTTGTCAAAGGTTGGTAAAGTCGAGGTTGACTGACTCGTGTGTCTATGATCGCTTAATAAGTTGCTCCATATGCTCAAACAGCTGGGTAACCTTGCTAAAATGGGTTTGGTGGAAGCCCTTCACGGGCTTCAAGGAATTCTACGAGCTTGAACTTTAAGATCTTCCCAAACGCCTTTGTTATATTCAAAGTGAGAGATATTGGCCTCAAGAACATGATCTGATGGGCTACTAGTAGTGCTGGGGCGAGTCCGATTTTACTCGAGTCTTTTATTCGATTTAGAGAAATTAGTAGAAAGGATTTGAGTCTGGACTCGTCAAGATATTATAATTCACTTCTTCTTAGTTCGCAAAAAAAGAGTCTTTTACGCTTGAGATGACTCCAGTGGAAGATTGAGTCTTTTGACTTACTCCAAATCTTTTGGCGGGCTCCGAGTCTTTTGAAGGACTTGAGTGCCGATTCGGTAAGTCCGGCAAAAAGTCAAAAAAATTAAGGGACTCGTACGAGTCCGACTTTTGCCGGTCTCGCCCCAGCACTAGTTACTAGTCGTCTAATGGACACACTGGATCTGATCAGGGTAATTAGGAAATACCATAGAAAACCAAGCTTAAGCTCAACAGGAGCTGTACATTTCAGGTCATGTTTTCAGGTCAACTGACACTGGGTGGCAAGGGTCAAAGACATTTCGTGAAATCTCGCTTTAGGCAAGTTGAATTATTCCTATGAAACGTTCGTTATTTCCGTTTTCTTTTAATTTCTTTTGAATGTTTTTCGACGGCAAAACAAATCAGAATTGTTGACAGTATGTCCAACTTCCGAGTAGAAGCCCTACTAATGGGGACGTTTAGGCAAGCTCTGGCAGGTACCTTTGTTTGCTGGTACCAGTGGCGGTGATGCAATGTTTGGGGCTTCAAAACACGTTTTTGAGAAGCTGACCCTTCTTTCACATTGCTATATGAGGAAAGGTCAGCTTCGTTAAAACCAGTTTGAAACGCCAATTTTGCATCACTAGCATTGGCAGGCAAATTTGTTTGCTGGTACCAGCGCTTGCCGAAATGTCCGAATACAACCCCTTGCCAAGCAATTGTACTCCTCGAGCACACTTCATAAAACAGGTTTGAGCAAGTAGTCTGATGGCATTTTTAGGAACAAAACATTGAAGGCGTTGTGGTGGGTTCAAGCTGCAATTTTCATCCATGTGGTGGAAACCTTAACTGAAACGCAAGGAACAAGCTTTGGTTCAGGCTGACCTCCAGAGGTGTGTCGAGAATTACCTCAATTGCGTAAAGGTGCAATCATGTCACTCACATTCAAGCACATTGTTGGGAGATTGAAATGAAATTCTGAATGCCTCATCATTGCGCTGTAATTTCGGTTACATTTTGTTGCCCTTTCGAGATTGTTGCTAAACAAGTGCAATCAAAAGAATATGTGGCTACTCTGCTAATATCTGAATCTTTTTTTGACATGTTACGTGTGTCATGCCCAAAGGGCATGTTTTTATTATTCTACTGCTCTTTCTAGGTGTATATTTGTAAGATTCAAAAGAAATTAAAAGAAAACAAAAATAACGAACGTTTCATGGGAATAATTCAACTTGCCTAAAGTGAGTTTTCACGAAATGACATTGACCCTTGCCACCCAGCGTCAGTTGACCCGAAAACATGGGAAAACATGACCTGAAGTACAGATCCTGTTGAGCTTAAGCATTCTAGTTCTTGTTTTTATGGATTGTTTATATTATTTCATTTGTTAGAAACTAGTTTTTGACTATCATTCAATTTGTCAAAACACATGCACAATTGAGATTTGAATTTAATCGAGACGTCTTTCATCATTTTGAGTTGAGGGTTTGTCTGAATTAGGATGATTAGGATTATTGTTATTATTTTGAATTGGTGCAAGACATATTGATAACTTGGTTTGTTGAAGGAGAAACACTGCTTATTGAGTTTTTTTCGGGTTCATCATTTCACTGTTGCATTGCTTATGTTGGTAGCATGGAGATGACGCGACTTTCCTTACAGAATCTTCAGACAAAATTAGTTTTCCTTCCAGTTAGGAGCAATTCTTCACGTTAACTTGTATCCAGACTATCGACATCCAAATCTCTAGATTTGCCGCTTGTATCATAGTTGTTCTAGGTAATGACACTCATTTAAAAGACACGTCATTTAGTTTGGCCTGGTTCTCGCTGATTGGTCGAGAGCAGTCACGTGAGAGTAGCTGATCATGGGCCATGAAATAACCTCAAAAACAAACGCGTTGTGTCATATTGACACGACAGGACGGGAAAACAAGATGTCCTTAAACATTGAATACGTGTACCAGAATGGTTATATTGTCCTCTGGGGATAGGTTGGGTGACAGGCATCAGAACATGATATCACACAAACAAAGAATATAACACTTCTCCCCCAGATCCGCTGTCGAAAGAAGGGGAGATAAAATCCGGTTGTATCTAAGACTAAAACATAAGAGCATAAATAAAAGATCTAGACAAGCCAAACATACGTAAGAATTGAATGAATAATTGCGGCCGGATTCTGGGTCATCAGGTGAGGATCATGGAGCGAAGTGCACGATCTTGTTTTTTGTGCGGCTGCTCCTTCGAGGGCCCTCATTCCTCTGTAGGGCTTCAGGGTCTGCCATGCGAGCATCCTGATCAGGCACTGGCCGTGGGATCCAACGATTAGGGCAAAAGCGATCAGAAGGCGTATCCACTTGAGCAGCCGAGATCGTGTATTGATGCAATTTTTCCGCCCAACTGCCATTTTCCCGTACCTGGGGTTTGGAAATGAACCAGCCCTGGCGCATGCGGCTGCAGCCGCCTCTTGGCCGGCCAGGCCAAAAAACAGCTCCGTGGAAGACCCCATGCTTACGAACATCTGGCAGCAAGGTGCAATGAATACGGCCAAAAATTCTGTAGGCGGGACTGAACCCATCTGAACATTATGTTGTTTGCCACATGAGCAATGCTTCTTGGAAAGCTTCCTCTGAAATATCTCCAACAATTTTCTCTATGACCTTTTTACGGATTTGACACCCGCTTTGGCCACCCAATTGCTCTGAGGATTGTACGGAGACGAGGTGATGTGCCCCATTTGGAAGCGCTCACAGAAGGAGGGAATTGGGGCCCTAAAGAATTCTCGAAATCTCAGTTGTTAGTTCGCCAAAAGCTATATTTTAGAAATACATAATGGATAATATGTAAGGTTAATGTATATGTTTATATATAACAATACGGATAGCAACCCACCCTGGCTGGGGACGTCCTTCCGTCAGGAGGCTGGCTTGTGGAATCAGAACGTGTCGAATCTGAGTCGAGCAAACTGTTACTTAAATAGGTTGGGTCGGTTTGAATGGCGACCTGCCGTCGATGGTTGGATTTCGTCTAAAATTTAAAGCTTGAACTTAGATGTGCGGGCTTGATCCTTTATCAGCACTCTTTGACCCGGCTCTAGGTTTACTTTGGGACTGGCCAATCTGGTGGTGGTTGTCCGTTTTTTCCGCTGCTCCTATTCTTGGTTGGTCTCTAATCTGGCCCAGTTGTGTGCGAAGATGTCCTGCCATGAGTGTGCCCGGCGCGACTCCCGTGGCCGGATGAGGTGTCGCCCGATAGTCGCATAGGGCCTGTTGTAGGGCCCTGTCAACCCCTGCTCACGTGTGGTCTGAGAGCTTGATGACCTTGCCCACCGTACACTCCTTGGGGTTGCTGTTGGGATGGTGGGGTGGTGGGGGGGAAACGTGTCTGAAGGTCGTATATTTTTGAACACCGCCATGAGCAGCTTATGGTCAGTATGTACCGAGACCGTGGGATTGACATTTAAGTATTATCAAAAACGCCCGAAGCCTTAGTCTGTTGCTGGGGCCTCCAGGTCCAGTAGGGGATATCGTTGTTCCAACGGTGACGTGGCCCTTGATGCAATTGCTACGGACTGTGCATCCCTCCAATTGTATCCTTGGGCTAGAAAGGCGCTAAGATCCCCAGAGTGGGCGTCCACAATGACATGCATTGGGAGGTCCGGACCAAAGAAAGCTAGAGCTATTGCCTTTGACATGGCCTTCCAGACGTCATCAAACTAGGCCTGGTGCTGCTGATCACACTTGTAGTGGACGTGTTTTTGAGTGACTGCTCGCAGGACGGTAGTCCTGCCGGAGAAAAAGGGATGAAATCCTGATTAGCCTGAGCCATGCAAAGGAAAGAGTTGACCTCGTACTGTGTCCTGGGCCTGATTGCTTGTTCCAAGGCCTCTACCTTTTGCGGGTCTGGTGAAATTCCTGCCTCTGAAACCCTCATGCCCTGGAACGTTACGTGCTTTGCCCCTATGTGGCACTTGTCTGGGTTCAGTGTCATGCCAAACTCTTTAACCCTGTTGAGAAACTGCCCTGGGGCCGCGTCGTGTTCTTTTTTGGTCGCGACCACTGTAACCACATCGGTGAATAAATGCTACATTGGCGATGTCTCCGAATGTTCGCAGACATGCTGCTGCCAGTTTACGGGATGCGGGCTTGAGCCCCATGGACATTCTTCTATAATGGTATAACCTTCCCTGAGATCAAAAGACCGTCTGATGACGAGATCCTTCATCAAGCTACAGTTGGTGGAAAGACTGGGTGAAGTCTAGTTTAGATCGAGAAGATCCCACATCCTGATAGCTTCGCTCTAATTGACTCTGGAGTAGGGATGGGTACATGCGTATCCTTGAGTTCGTTGTTCACACCCCCTAGGTTGACTGTGATTCTCAGTCTGCAATTCCTTTTAAAGGCAATGGTCAGGTTAGAGATCCACTCAGCTGGCCCCGTATGGGGTTCAATGACCCCGTCCCTGAGCATGGATTGTATTGCCTCAGTCACTTGGGGCTTGAGATAGTATGGGTGATTTCGTGGGGGGCTATGATTGCTTTTGCGTTTTCCTTTAGGTGTAGATGCACTTTAGGGTCACGAAGAATGCCTAGTCCTACAAAACACGAGTTGTATTGTTTATGATTAATCCAGGTGGACGTGTTTTGTCCCCAGGGGTGATGTATGTAAGGGATTGGATAACTGTGGGACACGGGTAAGATTGGTCTGATGTGTTATTAAAATCATTGGAAGCATTGGGATCATACAAATTGGGGCTGAATATCACCATTTTTAGCTTCATTTAGATATGATTGCCTCGATTCGCCATTGAAGTTGGGAGTCGTCTAGCACCAGCCATTTACTTTTTTCCGTATTTATTAGCCACGTTGTGTCCGACACAAGCATCCCTACCGGCCGTATGACGTCGCTCGTTGTAGTATCCATGCATGGTTCTAATGAGTTATCTGCTCGTATATGGTTCATACATCTGCTGTTGAATATAGACACTCGAATTTCGGTTCTCCATTTAGAAACATCAGTCTGCTTTCTTCTTGTGTCACGCCCACATGACATGGTGCAGTCGGTAGTTTTCGTTCCACGCCCCACAACATTCACCCCTCCGAATTGCAACCCGTCAACACGCTTCAAGAGTACCCAGAGGAGCTCGTTGACTCCCACGCCACTTTTCGTCACAATTGGTGAAAATGGGTCTCAAAGAGCAAGTTGCCAATCGCAAGGCGCAAATCTCAAAAAAGCTACAACTCATCCGAGACCTCAACAAACCTGAGGCCGACGAGGACAGATTGTGACGTCTCCTTGGGGAGGCCGAGAAGAAGAAAGATGAAATGATTGATCTTTACGACGACGAAATAGCCGATGGAAATGCACTTGAAGACGAGGTAAAATCTATCAATGAAGCCAAGGACACCGCCGTTGATGAATGGGCATCAAAAATATTGAAGGTGGTGGAACTCCTCATGTACCGCTCGACCTCAACCCCCGACCTCAGGTCAACCTCAGCTTCGCCAGCGCTGTTACAGGTACAATTCAGGCCCATCTCAGATTTGCGACCCTTCATGTTGTCGGTCAAGTCCGAGCCTTTCGAGATGAGGGTGTGGTTGGAGAAATTTCGAGCTTATTACAAAGCATTACATATCGAGATACTAGGCCTGGAAGAACAAAACGCAATGTTGAAAAACTTCATCCACAGCAACCTCTGCACCTCTATCAACGAGGACATTGGTGAAGCCGCATCTATAGAAGCGTGCTAAATCGCCATCGAAAAACATTTTTTGGAGCTGAAGGCATTATTCACACGTCGCTTGGCTCTGTTCAGGATGAAGAAGAATGGTCGCAACTTTAAGGATTTTTTGGTAGATCTCCAACGCCAGGCTAGGGAAGCGGAGCTGTCCTCGATAACCGCTGATCAATTGATCGTTTTCTTGGCATTGGCGGGCTGCCGCGATGATCCTCCTCTATTCGCCAAACTACGTGAGCTAAAGGATCCAAATATGAGTGATCTCACGTGTAGAGCGGGACTGCACGAGGAGATGCTCAGGGACAATGCGACCATGAGAGACTCCGCTCCGCTCGGGACCTTGATGAGATAGAGGCAATGCCGTCAGTGGAGGCCATTCTGGCTACTGTGGCGGCCAATTGTAAAGGATGTGGCCAACCGCATGCCAGGGAGCATTGTCCGTTTCTGGACAAACCTTGTTTTGCGTGTAACAAGGCAGGACATATAAAGAGCCTATGCCGGCAGCGCAGCCTCTCAAGAAGCCCGAGCTCTTCACGTGGACGACCTTGAGAGCGGACCCGTCGGGGGTCGCCTGGTGTTCACTACAACGCCGAATCAAGTTGTTTGCCATCGATTGGTAGGTTGAACATAGTTCAATCCGGACCTACGGATGAAATGGCCCTCATCAAGGTTGTCTGCAAAGACAAAAGGGGCAAATTCA